>NC_139959.1:32337849-32530349 GCF_963454915.1 Gymnoscopelus microlampas | reverse complement strand
CAGAAAATAAATGTTCTGGTGGGTTGCCAATTTCAGCCAATCAGGAGAGAGTGCCCATTTATCAGCTTCAATTTCATGGTGTTCCAATTTTGTCTGCTCATTTCTTTGTGTCATCACCTCCAATTCCACTGAGTTCTCTCTCCTGATTGGATCAAATTGTTATCCTGACCTGAAAATGCATTTTCTGTTTGCTAAAGAGCTGGAGAGACGGGCAGTCCCCTGTCACTGACTAAATACACTATAATGATTACTATCAGAATAGGCCTTATGCACAGCAGCCATATTGTAAGACATTCACAGGTGTTATCAATGATACTAATGAAGGCTCTGTTCCATTCTGGTCAGACGGAGTCAGGGTGCTGATATTGTGCATGTTGGCTCACTGGAAACACTCCCAAATGGCCCTTTACGGGTGTGTACTCTGAGAGTGTACAAATGGAACCAAATGGACCCTTACGGGTCCATTTGGTTCCATTTGTACACTCTCAGAGTTATGGGGGTCGTGGAAATCTGAAATTCAAAAATCTGAGAACCACTGTGCTACACTAAATGGAACAGAGCCTTCATTAGTATCAAGGGTAACACCTGTGAAGGAAGTGACAATATGGCTGCTGTGCATAGAGCCTATACAGAGCTATTGAACACTTATTTAAAAAAAAAACAATATTCTTACCCTTGCCCAGTCCTAGCATTCAACACAGTTGTCAAGTCAGCATGTTGCAGATGTGGTAAACTGTTTGACCCACTAGGGACCCCGTCCTCAACAAGCTAATCATTACTTTAGGCCGGGAATTAAAGCTTTTGCAGTGGTGGAAAAAGTACTCCATTTAAAAAAAAAAATAATCGACAAGGTAATTAGTAACTAAAGTTTTCAGATAATTGTAGTGGAGTAAAAGTACAATATTTTCCTCTGAGATGTAGTGGAATAGAAGGAAAAATACTGAAAATTGGAAATACTCCAGTAACGTAAAAAATACCTCAAAATTTTACTTAAGTAGTACTTTTTACAGAGTAAATGTACTTAGTTACTTTACACCACTGGGCTTTTGTCTGTGGCACACACCAGACTCACATTCCATTCCTACAGTGACATTAAATAAAAAACCTTTTACACTCTCAGAGTTAAGTAACACTTTGGATTTTATTGTTTACTGCGGAGTCCCCGCATTGTTTGCCCGAAACCGTTGCTCGCTTATCCATCACTCAGCCAGTGCAAATCTCAAACATTACTTGAAAGCCGGAATTCATTGTCCTAAATATTGTTTTCCATAGATCGAAAAACAAGGGAAACAAATCAATCAAGATATTTAGTCAAGAGTGTGGATTTGGCTATTTTTATCTTGGGTTTGGGTTGCCTTGTTTGAAATCAGCACAGCAGACAAGCTCACTTTACCCAGGGCATGGTCCTTCTCTCAGTCTTAGCAAAAGTATTGTTTTGAGAGAAATAAACAACGTTTCAAAACTCTAGACTGTCTAGACTGTAACAACTGTAAAATAAATCCTCTAGACTAGAGTCTAGAGCATTGGTTCTAAAAGTACGGTCCAGGGACTCTCAGGGTTCCTTGAGTGGTCTCTAAATTGACCCTTACAAGTCAGTAACTCTGACAGTATACAAATGGAACCAAATGGACCCGAACAGGGTTTATTTGGTTCCATTTGTATACTGTCAGAGTTAACTGCCTATAAAACCATTATACTGCATTGCATAGTAAAATCTATGTATACTGTTACTGACTCACGCGACTATGATAAATGTAACAGACTATAATTCTATCCAATGCCGTAATTAATATAAAAATGCTATCTTGACTTGTGGTATTGTAACTGGCTGTTTTGTTTATGTACCTTCATCAGCCACTTGTCACATTAGCTTGCCAGACGCTGATGCAATTTCACAGCTAGCCGTGCCCCCCCTAAGTTTCACTGAAGAATGCTAACAATGTAAACAAGCCATTTTAGGCCAACTGAACCTCTATTCCCACAGAGTCACAACTGCTGAAGAAATAAATGTTAGCTACAGAGGTATTCGTCTTAAATGTTAAACCAACAGCACTCTTTTGGCCCAGTAGGCCTCTGTATAGGTTTATCTACTATTATCCCTGTGCAGAGATATGCGGTTCACAATGACTAATTGTACCACTGCATAGACAGTATACAGTAACGAGCGTGTGTGCGTGTATGCATATGTGTGACTTTCTACATGCAGATGTATGTACAGTATAATAACACATATTTGTATAGCCCCTTTCAAAACAATGTTACAAAAGTGCTTTTTAAACCTGGTATAAAACAGTGGTGAATAGAATCACAGACATATACTGTAACAGAAGCATGCCATATGTACTAATGACATCCACACTGTGTTTATGTGATGTTCCAGGAGTGACTCGTATCGGTCGGGAAGATGCCCCGGTGCCTCAGGACATCACTATCCAAGGAGCTGGCATAGAGGCAGAACACTGTCTGATCTTCCATGAAGGTTGGTGTTATAGAGCGATGGTTCTCAACCTTTTCAAGCGGTGACCCCCCGAAAAAAGCATATTTGAACTGGGGACCCCGCACCCTGACAATTATATGATTTGAGGCATTACATTTTGTTAACGGTAGGGTAAGTGATTTACTTTTGTTAAAATAAGTGTTAAATAGCTCTAGATTCTGATAGTACTCATTGCTATAGAGTGTTTGTTCAGTAAAAGGAGTCTCCCATGTCTCTCCAGCTCTTTATTAAACAGAAAATGCATTTTCAGTGCTCTCCTCTGATTGGCTTAAATGTTGTCACCTACCTGAAAATGTATTTATATTTTATTATTTACTAAAGAGCTGGAGAGACCCATGTGACCGAACAAACGCCCTGTAGCAATGATTACTATCAGAATATAGTACTTTAACCTTTTAACAAAAACAAAAGAAAATACAAAGAAATATCACTTACCTTATCTTTAAATTTACATATAGTAAAAATAGACGATCTGCATGCTCACAACGCTGCGAGGCGCATGGAGATAGGCTATTTTCAAAAATGTTGCCTCTTTTTCAGGTAATATTTCACAATTTGGCCAATGTTTTTTTTTTATGGTATAGTTGGTTGATGACCTTTGACGTAGTAACAGGCCAACTCTTATTTTTTTTATTTGGTTTTATTTTTTTGAGTATTCAAAAGGTCTTAAAAGTTGTCCAGTGAGTCACAGGGACTTACCCCGAATCCACCCCTTGACGCTGCTGAGTCTTTGGTATGATCTCGGCCACGGATTGAACCCTGGGTTCTCCCCAATCTCAGGGCAGACACACTAATCACAAAGGCCACTGGGCTGGTAAAACCTCTGATTAACTGGCTCATAAAGATGTCTGTTTGCTGAACTGGCATGGCTCTGTGGTCAACCAAGCTCACCCCACAGTGGAATGTGTGCTTAATATTTATGAAATGGCAGGATTCTGTGGAATGATAGATATAGAATTATATAGAATGAATACAAGACTCTCCCTGACAGAACTTTTCTCAGGGGCCGTACAATCAACTCCAAAGAGAAGAGATAAAAGTTCCAGGCATTTACATTAGAAGTATTAGAAGTTAAGATTTGTCTTACTGACCCTAATTATGGTGCAGTTGAACAGGCTGAAAGCCTGGCGTTGACTATGATAAATAAGCTGTTATAACCAGTGGTGGAAAAAGTACTCAAATGTTTTACTTATGATTAAAAGTATCTGCAATGTAGAAGTATTGGTATCGAAATGTACTTAAAGTACCAAAAGTGAAAGTACTAAAATGTTTGAAAATAGCAGATCTACAAGCTGAGCTTGTAGATCTTAGAAGGAATGGTTTATTTTCACATAGTTATTTGAGTTCAACATCACACTTTAATGGAATAGACACCTCACCCGCTCACCCATCACCTCTGTCACAGGAGGGGTGGTGACTCTGGACCCCTGCGGTCACCTCTGCAGTCTGGATGGAGTACAGGTCACAGTGCCCACACCACTCACACAGGGTAAGATACACACACACACACACACACATACACACACACACACGCACGGCGCACACACACACACACACACACACACACACACGCACACACGCACACACGCACGGACACACACACACACACACACACACACACACACACACACACACACACACACACAAACTTGTGCACGGCTGCTCATTCTTGCTCATGCACATGTGCAAGCACGAGATGAGACGCTGGCATGCATGCACTCTAATAGGCAGCGCATACCCAGGCACACACAGCCAACACGAGGGGCACAGACAAGCAAGTATTGATACATCGCCACCTACTGGTCAACAGCAGCATGCAGTTGATGTATAAACAGACAACTTAATGTAAACGTGTCTGTCTGTTATTGACTACAGACAGTAGATTGCATGAGTGCACATACTTTCAGCATCTCATAACCCTGCGTGTGTGTAAGTGTGTGTGTGTGTGTGTGTGAGAGAGAGAGAGAGAGAGAGAGAGAGAGAGAGAGAGAGAGAGAGAGAGAGAGAGAGAGAGAGAGCGAGAGAGCGAGAGAGCGAGAGAGAGAGAGAGAGAGAGAGAAACACAAATGGTTAGTTTGCGGTTATAGCTTGCATTCCTCTCAATGTGTGCATGAGTCATACTCATAGAGTTAAGTTATATGGCTGTGTGTGTGTGTGTGTGTGTGTGTGTGTGTGTGTGTGTGTGTGTGTGTGTGTGTGTGTGTGTGTGTGTGTGTGTGTGTGTGTGTGTGTGTGTGTGTGTGTGTGTGTGTGTGTGTGTGTGTGTGCGTGCGTGCGTGCGTGCGTGCGTGCGTGCGTGCGTGTGTGTGCGTGTGTGCATGCATGCATCCTGGTTTGGCCTCCTACCATGCAGGGTTAGTTACATTAGTGGTGGTTTGGAACCTCATAGCCGCTCCAATGACTCAGAGCTTCCAAACGACGGCATAGTACACACTAGACTCCAAAACACTGTGTGGTGCAGTGGTTCCCAAACGTTTTAGCTTCAGACCCCGTGTTGATTTCGTCTACTAAAACGATGACGAGAAATGTTCGTCGACTACCTTTTTTCACTGACTAAAACCAAATAAAAACTAAATAACAATGAAGCTATGTTGAAATCAACTGTAAATTTAGTCGACTATAATCTTATGATATTTAGTCGACTAAAACTAGACAAAAACTAAAACATTTCAGATGACTAAAATATGACTAAAACTAAATGGAATTTAGTTTTCTGTCAAAATCAACTGCTTCAGACCCAAAAGAGAAATTTGATATCTCCCCGGGACCCAAACTATAGCAGATCTATAGCAAATCTATAAGCTCAACACGTCGCAATGGGATGCGTTGTTAGCTTGCAGATCTGCCATATTCACCTCTCCTTAAAAACAAATCCTGGTTTGTTTTGGATGTCTGAATGTTGTATGTTAAGTTGGCTGTTCAGTGAGGACGTTTTTGTTTTTGTAAAATAGAGAAAGCATGGCTGTTGCGTTGGAGAACGATGTAGGCTACCAGTAACTCACAGCTTGGACAATAAATATGTCTATGTATTTTTAATGTAATCTTTTGTGGACGTCTTGGTGCATGTAATGTGAATTATGAGTGTCCTGTAAGCCTGTGTGGGCATCTTATGGTGCAAGACACTATGAGAAAAATGTCAATCAATAGCTCAAAAATATTTTTAAATGTATGGAATTTCTTTTTTTATGTTTTGAAATAATAATACAAAAAGTTGTATAAAACAAAGAAGGGATATTTACTCATGACCTATGAAAATGGGTCCGCGGCCCAAAATGGGACCCAACCCATCGTGGTCTAGTGGATAAAAAAACATAAAAACACCCCTACACACACACGCACGCACGCACGCACTCACGCACGCACGCACGCACGCACGCACTCAAGCACGCACGCACGCACGCACGCACGCACGCACGCACGCACGCACGCACGCACACACACACACACACACACACACACACACACACACACACACACACACACACCGGTCTTCACAGATCTTTGGCTATCTCCTCTCTTATCTTTCTCACATCTCTCTCTCTCTCTCTGCCTTTTCTCTCTGTTTGCTCATCAGTCAATCTCTATGACTGCCTGGCTGTTTATTTAACTGAATCTATCTGTGCGTCTGTCTGCCCTTCTCTCTCTCTTTCTCTCTCCAGCCTTCAGCCTCTCCCTTTCTTTTTTGACTGCTCTCATTCTCTCCGATGTTTATCCTTTTCTATTTATTTCACAAACTGTACAACCCCCTCAAGCGTTCTCTCTCTCCCGCCCTTCTTCAACCAGAGATGACATTCATGTTTCTCAGCCTTCCCACTACCAGTTCAGATGTGTTTCTCCACAGCTATTTGGCTACTTAAAGGAGCACTTCGCCCATTTCAACCCCATGTTCATATCATCGGTCCTCCTCTCTAATCAAGACGAATGAAGAATAAAGACGGTTTTGTTCGTCACTAAACTTATACAAGTGCATCAATTTAAAAAAAAAGTTTGAAATCTTGTTTGTAATGACCAAAGCTGCCGACTGATGATATCTGAGACACATCTTACGCCATCTTATAATGAGCATTAGTGGTGAGGACCAAGTATATGAAGATAGGTTGAAAATGGGTGAAGTGGTCCTTTAAGTCATGGCTGCTTTAAAGGTAAAAAGTGTAAAAATTCAAGGAATGCCTTGAATCAGGCTATAGGAGCTGAAACGATTTGAACAAAGTTTGCTTTGAACGAGTATCTTTGCGTGTAGATAGGATACATACTGGCAACAGCGGCTACTGAGGCCAAAATGCTGCGTTGCTTACCATGTAAGTGTGAGCAGTGAGGATGCATTTGCACACTCACTTGTAAATCTGTTATGCAAAAGCCATTCGGGTACTTGGCTGTGGCTCATGAATAGCCACTACCAATTGTTTAAGGCATTCCTATCATTAGGCAGTACAGTGAAGCAGTTTGACAGAGTTACAGTAGGGTGCCAGTCAGAGCCAAAACGGACTATATTAAGTTAGTCAAGTCAAATGAAAAACCCATGATGCCACAATGCGGTCTTGGCCTGTGCTAACCGATACTAAAGCATGACCAACAATGACGTTTCTAATTGCGACCTTTGACTTCTTTCTATCTATTTGCTTAGCCTTGTTGTTGTCTTTCTCTGTGGAAAGGCTGGTCGCTGTCAGTTAAATATTGACCAGCCTATTTGTCTTCCCGCTGCAACTCAGGCCCGATTCAAATATTGACATCGTCTTGGTGTGTCCACATGCGGAGGCTGGGGCATTGTGCGGGGGCTATAGAGGTTGGAGTGGGAAGAAAGAGAGAGAGAGAGAAAGGTAAAAAAACATGGGGCGGGTCAAGAGAGTGAGATGGTTTGGAAAGTGGAGGGTTGACAAGTGTTAACACCTGAGGCTCGAACCCGAGGTCTAACGCGTGGGAAACCAAACATCTACTGCATGGGTCTAGGGAATCCCCATTGGCCAGGGGGAGATATTAGGTTGTTGGGCTTCAGGCTGAGCTACTCTGCTACAACCCCCCCCCCCCACCAACCCCCCTCGCCCCTTTTACCTCCCCCACACTGGGAAACCCGACCCGGCTCACGGTACCACTGTAACACCCGGAAATTGTGGGAAACCCCACATCTACTTCTATGGGTTAATAGGGAATCCGCCTTGGCCTGGGGAGATATTAGGCTTTTGGGCTTCAGGCGAGCTACTCTGCTACATAAGCATGAGGGTGCTGAGACAGACAGACAGACAGACAGACAGACAGACAGACAGACAGACAGACAGACAGACAGACAGACAGACAGACAGACAGACAGACAGACAGACAGACAGACAGACAGACAGACAGACAGACAGAGAGAGAGAGAGAGAGAGAGAGAGAGAGAGAGAGAGAGAGAAAGTGAGAGATGGAATCTCTCAGGCTCCAGATACTCTGGGTTGAGTATAACCACATACACACCCACCCACCCACCCACGCTCGCGCACACACACACACACACACACACACACACACACACACACACACACACACACACACACACACACACACACACTCACACTCACACTCACACTCACACTCACACACACACACACACATTATTCGTGTGATTAGTGTGATTAGTGTGATTTGACAAGGCCCTGTTTAGGATGTGATCCATTGTTTATTATTGGTACGTACGGTACCACACAGGATTTGGCCAGGGATCAACTCGGCTTCACTCACACCTCATTACAACGGTGGCATGTCTAATCTAATAACGACCTAATAGTGTTCTCATTATTATTCTGCTTGACAACTGTAAGAACAACAACAAACACTCATTATGTTTGAACAATAGGCTATTCTTCTCTACCGTGGAATAATAATCCTTTACCCCGGGTTCTTATTTGCATCTCTAATAACCTGTGAACAAAATCTTATCTGATCCGCTAGTTTCTCTATATATACAAAAAAGGAATGTAAAAAAGGAATGTGTGAACGTAGGGAGGGACACCATGTTGCAAGTGATTCATTAATGTACGGTCGGAGTCAGAAAACTTGTCTATAACATGTGTGTCACGTCTCACATGTACAGCAGATGGATGGGCGTGGATTGAGATCGAATAACGCAGATCTAACCTGCAATCTATCAGATTAACCTGCAACAAAAGAAACACTTGGAGAAAATATACGTACTGAATTTGAGGTTAAATGCAAAAGCTAGGGCATTGGTTCTCAAAGTGTGGTCCTTGCGGGGGGGGGGGGGTTGTTCCAGGGGGTCCCCAGAAAAAAGTAGTTAACATAGCATCACTATCATCTTAACCACTTTATCCATTTATATGTTGGCTATTCAAAAATAGCAGATCTACAAGCTCACAGCACGTCACTTTGTGCCGCGCTGCGAGCTTGTACATCTGCTATTTTTGGAAATATTTGAAAGGCTGTTTGAAAAATATCTGAAATGTTTGGGAAATTTTTAATAATTTTGATTTTTTTTTTTACATAAATCTTTTCTTCTGGGGGTCCCTGGCATAAAACCTTCTCAGATGGTGGTCCGTGGCCAAATATATATATAAATGTGGGGGTCCTTGGCGCGAAAAGGTTTGAGAATGGAGCAATAGGCTCCATGCACAGCAGCCATATTGGAAAGAAATTGGGCCTCTTCTTACTTCCTTCAAAGGTGTTACCAATGATACTAATGAAGGCTCTGTTCCATTCTGGTCAGGGTGCTGATATCGTGCATGTTGGCTCTCTAGAAATACTCCATTTTGGTTCCCAAATGGCCCCTTATGGTGGGTGTGTAACTCTGAGAGTGTACAAATGGAACCAAATGGACCCGTAAGGGTCCATTTGGTTCCATTTGTACACTCTCAGAGTTATGGGGGTCCTTGAAAACAAGACAACCACTATGCCACACTAAATGGAACACAGCCTTAATTAGTATCATTGCGAACGCGGAAGGAGGCGCCTCCGCCCAAGTGGAGCTTACTATGAAAGTCTGCTCGGCTTGTGTGTGTGTGTGTCTGTGTGTCTGTGTGCAGTGCACTGCCTGGGTGCGGCCGACAGAGGGCACCAGAGTGCAGCTACAGTCAAAACACAAACACACACACACACACACACACAGAGTCCGTAAATACACAATATTTTCGAGCTGCGTTCGCTTCCAGCGTTCGCGCGTCTTACTTGTTGGTAACACCTGTGAAGGAAGTAAGGAAGGGGCCCAATTAATTCCCAATATGGCTGCTGTGCATAGAGCCTATTGCCACCCCCTGGGACCCCAAATGATGCCCCTGATTCAGTGGAACACCTGAGTATTCCAACTCACAATGTGAAATGCAGTGTGGTCTATACAATCAAAGGGATATGTTGACTTTCTCATTTTTTTGATTCCATAATGCTGCAGGGTGATTATGACACCCCTGTCTCACTGAGTTCACTCTGTTCTCATGCAGAGGGAAAACCAGCTGATGGATATAACTGCTGTAACACGTAGCCATGCTCGCACACTTACGTGTACAGTATGTAACCCCCCCCCCCCCCCGCACACACACACACACACACACACACACACACACACACACACACACACACACACACACACACACACACACACACACACACACACACACACACACACACACACACACACACACGACTGTTTTATAGCCATTGTACTATATCCTCACACACTTCTTATACGTGTGTAGATGAATGGACTCGCAGTTTGGAAGCACATGCACACAGACAAAAAGCTTCCACCCCAACATGCGTATCCCGCACGCACACGCACACACACACACACACACACACACGTGCACGCGCGCGCACGTGCACACACACACACACACACACACACACACACACACACACACACACACACACACACACACACACACACACACACACACACACACACACACACACACACACACACACACACACACACACACACAATGACTGATGTCAATGGGTCTGTTTCTTTGCCAATGTTTGTTTTTTTAAGCAACAGATAACAAACATTTGACCTGTTGAGAGAGAGGGTGAATGAGAGACAAAAAGAGAGAGGCAGAGAAAAAGAGAGAGGCAGAGAGAGAGAGAGAGAGAGAGAGAGAGAGAGAGAGAGAGAGAGAGAGAGAGAGAGAGAGAGAGAGAGAGACTGAGAGAGACTGAGAGAGAAGGTTCTACCTTTCTCCATCACGCTCCTATTCCCCCTGTCTCTTCTTTAACTGTTCTTCTTCCTCTCTCTCTCTCTCTCCCTATATGTCATTCTCTCTTTACTCCCCCTTGTCTTTCTCTCCACCTCCCTAAGTTCCTTTCCTCTCAAGATGTTCTCTCCAAAACGTTTTGTCAGCACTGAACAATGAGAGAACGCCACATAAGCCTATGCCTTTTAAATGAACCAGGACTGTGGTCACTGTGACTGTGTGTGTCACTATTTCTGTTCGTTTTCCTCACACTCGAGAGTGACAGAGTCCATAGGGGCCAGTGGTGTAAAATAACTAAGTACATTTACTCAAGTACTGTACTTAAGTATAGTTTTGAGGTATTTTTTACTTTACTGGAGTATTTCAAATTTGCAGTATTTTTACTTCTACGCCATTACATCTCAGGGCAAATATTGTACTTCAACTCCACTAGAATTATTTGACAGCTTTAGTTACTAGTTACTTTGCAGATTTAGATTATTATCACAAAACATACATTAACCACTTCAGCCCTATATATTTGAAAATAGCCGATCTACAAGCTCACAATGCGTCGCAATGCATTGTGAGCTTGTAGATCTGCTATTTTCAAAAGGTTTCGAAAACTTGTGAAGTGGGACATTCTGCATAGTGAGTAGGCTACTTTTGGTACTCTAAGTACATTTTGATACCAAGACTTTTGTAGTTTTACTCAAGTAAAGTTTGAATTCAGGACTTTTATACTTGTTACAGAGTATTTCTATATTGCAGTATTGATACTTTTACTTTTAAGTAAAAACATGTGAGTACTTTTTCCACCCCTGGCATTATGTTTCATTCCAAGGTGCAGAGAAAGAAGGAGAAAGAGGAAAAATAGGTAAGGTACAGGACAAAGGAAGAAAGAGTGAAGGGGGGCGTGCACCAAATACCTCGCCGTCTATTACCCTTTGTACCTGTACCAACTACAGAGACGGGGGGGGGGGGTCGGCATGGGCTTTTTAATTATCTACAGTCAAAAGCACAAATCACTCTGGCATGTCGGCGTGCTTTTCATTGTCGTCGTTAAACGCGACGACGTCGTGTTACAAGACTTTTCCAGTGGAGTCTTTTGAACCGGCACATGGTTGAAAGAAAGCAACACCCCCCTCGCAGAGAGTTGGTACGCTCCTCCTCACACAGCAGACTCGTGGATGGTAAATCAGTGAACTGCTGCCTTCGGGACCCAGACACACACACCAGAGCAACAGTTATTGTAAAGGGGTAATAACAATATACAAAGGACGGGGGAGAGTGTTTTCTTTCTTATTGTTTTAATTGATTTTTTATTTCATTAAAAAAAAAAACCTCTTGCCATGATAGTTCGTCAGGCATAAAGAAGAGAAGTGACTTGTTTTCGGCGCTGAATGGGATCATAAAAGGTTTGTGAAACGGTTCTCCTCTGAAGATCAGCGAGTAGCTGTGCATTCAATCTGTTCTGTTGCATCTCTCTCTGTCTTTCTCTCTCTCTCTGCGTTGCTTTTTATGTCTATTTTATCTACAGCATCCTAAACCAGACACTGTTCTCTCTCTCTTGGCTTTTGTCATCGATGCTGTTTGCATGCAAAACGTATTGATCAGATAGGACGTTGTTCTTGTTTTCTTAGCTAGTCAGTGGTTCTCAAACTTTTTCAAGTCAAGGACCCACACATTGATAGGTGTTTGGCCGCATCCCCCATCTGAAAATGTTTTGTGCCAGCCTGCCACCAGGGAACCCCAGAAGAGAAGATTTATGTTTAAAAGTTTAATAAGTTATTCAAAATCATCGATATTTTCCAAAAACAAAATAGCAGATCTACAAGCTCATGTAAGCTTGTAGATCTTCTATTTTTGAATAGCCAGCATATAAATGGATAAAGTGGTTGAAATGATTGTGATGCTATATTTACTACTTTTGCTGGGGAGTGGGGACCCCCTGGAACCCCACTTTGAGAACCAATGGCCCTAGGTCGTCTTTGCCTCTCCTCTCCCACCCTTTTTACAGTGGCTAAACGTTTAGATGCTGTTTTTCCCCCTCTAGTGATATTAGTATCGTGTGTTTGGATAAACAGCATTGTTCATCAGCCTGTATTTAATTACTCTACCAACAACATCGATGCTGTTGCAATCAATGCATTGCAAACCAACCAAAACCCCCAGAAGAATGCTGTTGCATTAATTTATTCTTGAGATTTACGACCCAAAACGTTTGGAAATAATCAACTGCAACTTTGTTGATCCACCCCATTGTCTACGTTTGGAGCTGGGAGGTTCTGCAGATCTACTGTGTGTGAATCATCATGACAATACAGAGGCAGGCAGCCCACGGCTGTAAACAGTACCTGACACCTGGAAACAATACCCCACTCATTGTCCCCAACCTACCTCACACTTCTAAAGAAGGAGAGATTTGAACAGAGGTGTAAAAAGTACTCACATCTTTTACTTAAAGGAGTAGTTCACCCCAAAAAATGACTTATTTTCTATCCATTACACACCCCATGAAGCATTGAATTCATGGAGTTTTTGTTGTTTTTGTTGCATTCCTAAGTCAATAATTTGATTACCTGCGGAAAGATGCTGATGTATCCGGTGAGTCTCCTACCGGAGAGACGGTCGGTCATTTATAAGATGAGACTATTACAAGATGTAGTGGAGTAGAAGTACAAAGTACAAGCAATTGGAAATACTCCAGTAAAGTCAAATTACCTCAAAATTTTACTTAAGTACACTACTTGAGTAAATGTTACTTTACACCACTGCTAAAAATGAGAGAGTTGAATGTTGAGATTCTGTGTGTATTTCTCTGTGTGAATTTAAATCAGTCTTGTCTGCCTGTCCGTATACCACCTATTAAGATGTCTTATTACCCCCTCAGGGGGATTAGACCCCGAGACGTCTTGTCTTATTACGTCTTATTACCCCTCCAGGGTGATTAGACCTGAAGGAGTCTAATCTAATCACCCGGTCGGGGTTTATTTCTCAATAATGACCCGCTCCCCATTGATTATCCCTTGCTTAATAACCTTAACACTATGTTGGACCCTTGCTGACCCAGCATCTTTCGTGTGTGTGTGTGTTAGTTTATTTTTGTGCGTGACCCAGAGGAGGGGCATCTTTTTTTGTTTGGTGTGTGAGTGTGTATTTGAGAGAGAGTACTAGTGATTCATAAACTAAACTAGAAAGGTGCGCTCAATGGAGCGCAAATCTCTGCCAGGAGGCACACCCCTACCTCCCTCCATCGTTTCTCTGTGTGGTGCATGTGGTGTTATTGTTGGGGGGGGGGTGGCTATGATAAAGGGATCCTGATGGTTAATGCCTTCAATTGCCTTGTGTCTTAAGTTATATGTTAACAGCCTGGTATTACAAATTAGGCTGGGAATGTAACGGACAGCCTATGTCTATCCAAAAGGACATGAAATAACAATGCAGTTACAGCTGGCAGCCAAAGCGCAGCAACCAGCTGATCAGCCAGTCTATTAAAGTAATACAATCTAGACCATTATGATAAATTGTAAAGTGTGGTTGCCCAATGCAAGTTGTGGGTTGCGGTAGTCAAGACCTGAGGAAAAATACATTTTCTATGACCTACGGATCAATGTTTTGCATTTGTGATACCCCGTACCCCCTATGGTAAGAAGTGAAAACACTTTAGAAGGTTTTATGAGAGGCTCCTCAACATACAATTCATGTTTGGGGATGATGATATGTTGAGTTCATGATAAATGGTGTTTTGTTGTAAAAAAGAAAAAAGAAAAGCCCCTCCCACTAATTTTGGTAGCCAATTGCAGCCAAACAGTGTGGAATATCAAAAGGTTGCTTGACGCTCATTCTTGTCACATGACTTTCTTGGCCTATACTGACTGACAGTGTGCACAAGAAATGTGGCACTGATCAGCGCTGTAGTTTTGTGAGATTAGCTGTGGACACACAGGGGATTAAATTGTAATCTCCAGTCCGGCCGAGCCTTCGGCATTGGCAAAGATAATCACACCGACTGACTCCCTTGAGGAAGAACGAGTTTGTGTTTTCACAACATCACTGCTCAACCCTGGTGGCCCTGCAGGGGTTAATTTGTGGTTTCAGGGCCAATTTACGCTCCCAGTGGGACTTTTGTAAGTGTGTTGTGCATAGATGTTAGTTTTTACGGCATTTTTAGGCATTTAGCAGATGCTCTTATGGTAGAGCAAGATTGCAGTAAATGGCATGAACTTTAGCAGTCAACCACCAACAACAGAAGAGGTCAAGTCAATGGAGTGCAGACTGCCAAAATGTAAGATTTTGCAATAAACGGCATGAACTTCAACCACCAACAACAGTGTCAAGCCAACAGAGTGCCAAGAAAACAATGAAGGGCTACATGGCATAATGTGTATGCATGGCTTGTATGTCTTTCTCTTATGTGTTTATTAGCCCATTTCGACCGGGAAAGAATCTTGTGTCATTTTAGCCGCGCTATGAACATTTTTGCAAATCTTTGAATATATATATATTTTCTAGTGCACAAATGTCTTCTAAATCCTAACAGTTTTTTGAAAACTATATCAGTGGCTCTCAAGCTTTTTCATGTCAAGGACCCCCAAAATGTATTTGACCACCGACCCCCATCTCAAAATATGTTGTTCCAGGGACCCCCAGAAGCAAAGATTTGAGTTAAAAATGTTTGCTTTAAAAATATATATAAATATTGAAAGATTTGCACACATTTTCACGATATATTTTTTTTGTTGCAGACCTTGTAGCACTCGTGCGGCGCTATGAGCTTGTAGATCTGCTATTTTTGAATAGCCAAATAAATCTTAGAATGACACACACAGATGCGTTCCCGGTCTTAAAGGGTTAAGACATTGTATACACATACTGTTGACTTAAAATAACTTCAAAATAAAAGACCCCTGATGTTTCATAATTGGCCACTGAAATTCTGGAACACATTTGTTTGCTAATATATACAGTGCCCTGCGACACCTGCAGCAACGGCGGGCTCCATCCAAGCCGGTCTATCCACACTCAATCGTCATCATTGAGGGTTTATTTTTCATCCAAACCTAATGGTCCTAATCTGGCAGTTCCCCCACTCATGTTAACCAAACAGAGAAACAGTTTCGAGTTTCCCCCTCCCATAACATTGTGGCGAGAGTGTAGTGGCTTTCGCTCAGATCTATATGGGGAGAGAAATTGGGTCCAGACGCGATACCAACTCGTACATCTGGGCCTTCAAAGGCTCTGAGGTCTGCCTTTGGAGATGGCAAACGTTAAATTAGCCTTTATATATGTTTATATACGGACTGATTTGAGTTTTTCATGTCGTTGGATGGTGGCATGTTAGTGAGGTGTGCATGTTTTGTTATGAGGCAATTAAAAATGTGAAATTAGCCAATAAATGAGTGGAAAGAGAGGAAATTTGAGTCTTTTAGGGGGGATGCATGTGTATGCATGCATGGGTGGTACATGTGTTTTTATGTGTGTGTCATTGTGATAGTGATTGTCGAACTTGAAATAAGCCTATAAGTGGGCAAGATTCTTCTTTTTTGTGTGTACATGCTCGTGTACCTCTGTCACACATGGGTATGGTTTGAGGTTATGGTTAGGAGAGGGAATTTCTTCAGAAGTATAGTGATACACATGTTTATGTATACATGTGTAGGAGGAGTCCTGAATTGACCTTACAACAAATGTTGTTATCCATATAATTCACTAGAATCTCTCTCTCTCTTGCATGATCTGTCTGTCTGCTGTATCCATCTTATTTGTTTGTCTATCTACGTATGCCTGCCCACCTGTCTGTCTGCCCACCTACGTACCTGTCTGTCTGTCAAGGTTCAAGGTCCTTCTTTATTGTTACATCTTGTGTACAGGTACATAAGAGTAAAGCTTATTTCTGTTTGGCTTAATTCCAGTGGTGTAAAGTAACTAAGTACATTTACTTACGTACTGTACTTAAGTACACTTTTGAGGATTTCTTTTTACTTTACTGGAGTATTTCCCATTTTCAGTACATTTTCTTCTACTCCACTACATCTCAGACGCAAATATTGTACTTTTACTCCACTACAATTATTTGACAGCTTTACTACTTTGTAGATTTAGATTATTATCACAAAAACATACATTAACCACTTCAGCTCTATATGCATTTCGGCCATTTGAAAATAGCAGATCTGCAAGCTCAAAATTGTAGATCTACTATTTTTAAAAGATTTTTTTAATACATTTTGAACTTGTGAAATGGGACATTCTGCACAATGAGTACTTTCACTTTTGGTACTTTAAGTACATTTTGATACCAATACTTTTGTACTTTTACTCAAGTAAAATATATATTTTTTGAATACCTTACTTTGCGAGTACTTTTTCCACCACTGCTTAATTCAGACTGGCTGTGTCTGTTGCATCTTATCAGCCTGTATTTACTGCATCTCTCTTTCTCTCTGTGTCACTTTAGATTTCTTTGGCTATTCAAAAATAGCAGATCTACAAGCTCATAGCGCGGCACCAAGTGCCGCGCTATGAGCTTGTAGATTTGCTATTTTTGAAAAATCTTTATTTTTTTATTTTTTTTATTTTTTTTTAAAAACTGTTAGGATTTAGAAAACATTTTGAAGAATCGCCTCAGGTCTTAATGGGTTAAGGACAGTACTTGAGTATCTCTCTCTCTCTCTCTCTCTCTCTCTCTCTCTCTCTCTCTCTCTCCCCCCCATGCCTGTGTTGGGGAAGGCGGAGGTCAGGATTAGCTTGTGGTTATTTGTTAGCCATGGGTTAGAGGAAATGAGTACAAGTGGGGCCTGTGAACAAATAATGACGGCACACTTCAGTCACCTCTCCGCTCAAATCTGGCACATGCTGAGTCTAATAAGACTGGGAAATTAGCTTTTTACGAGAGGAGACAGACTGGTGGCGAGCTGTTTGTGTGTGTGTGTGTGTGTGTGTGTGTGTGTGTGTGTGTGTGTGTGTGTCTGTGCGCGCGCGCGTGTGAAGTCTGCGCACAAGTGATGTGAGCATGCACTGTTATGCTAAATACTAAATGCTACTGTGACTCATTAGTCTGTCACTGTTACACATGCACGCACACACGCACACGCACACGCACAAATGATAACATACACATGAAAACATACACACATTACTCATGTCTGGCCTCGAACACCTAGTATTAGCGTTTGCTCACACAAGCGTTCATGAACACCTGACCTTACCTCTCTTCCCTTTGTCTATTCCTCTGTTTCTCAGACACGCTGATCCTTTGATCTTTGTGCGTGCATGGGTGTGTGTGTGTGTGTGCGCGTGTGTGCGCGCGTGTGTGCGCGCGTGTGTCAGGCTGCCACATCCGCACGGTGTGTGTTCGAACCTGCAAGATAGTGTTTATGTGAGTGAGTATTTGGGAAGTTCGCAGTCCAGCTGTGTAGACTAAACATTCCGCTCTCTGTGTGTGTGTGTGTGTGTGTGTGTGTGTGTGTGTGTGTGTGTGTGTGTGTGTGTGTGCGTGTGCGTGGTAAGCACCACATCAGCAATATCCTCAAAGCCCCCTCTTGGCTTTTAACCCCAAGTAAAGACTGCGTCGAAGCCCCAAAAAATATGCCTTAGCTAGATGCACACACACACACACACACACACACACACACACACACACACACACACACACACACACACACACACACACACACACACACACACACACACACACACACACACACACACAGTCAAGGCAGACAGGACGTTGTACCCACAAAAGAAGAAGACAACAGTCATCATCTCTGACATGGATGTGGGCTAAAACCACAACTGATTTTAAAGCTGATTTGGCTGATTTCACAGTGACCTAATTCTCTTATTATAAATCAGCCATGGATTGAATCATGAAGCATCTCCCAAAACATCTCGTCTTACACTGGGGTGAGAGAGAGAGAGAGAGAGAGAGAGAGAGAATTAGAGCTGACATTTTTCCATTCTGCCTTTTTCCATTCCTCCTCTCTTCCCTGCTTCCCTGCTCTCCAGTGGTGTGAAGTAACTAAGTACATTTACTCAAGTACTGTACTTAAGTACAATTTTGTGGTACTTTTATTTTACTGGAGTATTTCCAATTGTCTATACTTTTACTTCTACTCCACTACATCTCAGAGGCAGATATTGCATTTTTCCTCCACTACAATTATGTAATTACTAGTTACTTTGCAGATATGAATTATTACATTATAAAAACATACATTTACCACTTTAGCCCTATTTTATACCTAAGCTATTATTTGAAAATAGCCGATCTACAAGCTCACAACGCGTCGCGATGCGGCGCGTTGTGAGCTTGAAGATCGTCTATTTTCAAACATTTAAGTGCTTTTACCTCTGGTACTTCAAGTACATTTTGATACCAATACTTTTGTACTTTTACTCAAGTCATTTTTCAATTCCAGACCTTTACTTGAAACAGAGTACTTCTTCTCGAAACAGAGTACTTCTACTTTTACCAGTGGTTGGCATCTGACTTCAGGTCTAAGGAATCTGATGTAACCGTAGTGGCGGTTTACAGTCTCACAGACGCTCGCTAATGGGGGGCTGGAGGAAAGAAGGGGGGGGGGGGGGTTACTACAGTGCTGTGCTCATGTTAAACCCCCCAGGACAGACTATATAGACTTTGGAAAACATTGACAGTGTTGCACAGAGTGACAGATTAGAGAGATCGTTGAGAAGGATTTTCTATATGATATGTGCTGAAATATGTGTGAAAGTAACTATGTACATTTACTCACTACATGTACTGTACTTAAGTACTATTTTGAGGTCTTTTTTGACTTTACTGGAGTATTGCCAATTTCCAATACTTTTACTTCTACTCCACTACACCTCGGATCCAAATATTGTACTTTTACACTACATTTATTTGAAAACTTTAGTTACTAGTTACTTTGAAGATTTTGATTATTACAAAACATACTTTTTTTTTAACCACTTCAGCCCTATAGATGTTTGGCTATTTTCAAAAGATTTGTATATATTTGAAATGGGACTTTCTGCATAATGAGCACTTTTACTTTTGGTACTTTAAGTACAATTCAATGCCAATACGTTTGTACTTTTACTCAAGTACATTTTGAATTCCAGACTTTGACTTGTAACAGAGTATTTCTATATTGCAGTATAGATACTTTTTAGGGATGTCCGATTTTATCGGCCTCCCGATATTATCGGCCGATATTAGCATAAAAATTGATATCGGGAAAATATCGGTATCGGTTTTTGAATTTTTTTTTTTTTTTTTTTTTTGGCTTTATAAATAAGTTACAGGAGTTCTTACTGTATATGGTGTGTGTGATATGAAATTTGAGCTTACCCTAATCACAATAATCCCCGCATATATCGGTATCGGTTGATATCGGTATCGGTAATTAAGAGTTGGACAATATCGGTATATCGGTTATCGGTAAAGAATCCAATATCGGACAACCCTAATACTTTTACTTAAGTAAAAAATCTGAGTACTTTTTCCACCACTGGTGCTAACTAACTGTCTGTCTGTCTCTCTCTGTGACCCCCCCCCCTACTCGCTCTGTCTCTTGTGTCAGCATCTCTCCGTCTCTCTTCTCTCTCTCTGCTTTTCGGAGCTATTTGGACAGCTGTGGTTGTCTAGTGTAGAGGTTGTGACCCCAATGTCTTGTTTAATGCTCAAGCCTCTCTCAGCGTAATTGATGGCCAGAGCAAACACTGTGGTCTGGAGTGGCTGACTGTGTGTGTGTGTGTGTGTGTGTGTGTGTGTGTGTGTGTGTGTGTGTGTGTGTGTGTGTGTGTGTGTGTGTGTGTGTGTGTGTGTGTGTGTGTGTGTGTGTGTGTGTGTGTGTGTCACCAAATGGATAAATATCCAGGGCCCTTTTACCTGTCTCTGTGTACATTTCTTGTGAATGTGTGTATACGATGTGTGGCCACACTTGAGTTGCTGCACATTCTGCTGTAATGTGTGTGTTGGCATCTGACCGTCTCTGTCAGGGGGGGGTTGTGTGTACATTAACTACTTAAACCTTACACTTTGTTGACCATGGGGTATGCGCCGTCCCCTCCTTTTTCCCCCTCTACACAAAATCTCTTTGCCGAAAACAGCCGATCTGCAAGCTCACTCCACTGCACCGAGTTGCAATTCATTGTGAGCTTGTAGATCGGCAATGTTTTGGGCCAAATGTTCGCCTCAGAATAGGGATGCTAGGGTCCTCGTGGTTAACACAGAATATGGAGCGCACACCTGTGTTGATGAGGTGCTGGCCACGGCAGATAATAATGTTGAAAAGGATGAGGCGGCACAACTCTTAGCCACGATGCATAAAGTTTAATGAAATGAAACCTCGTGGTTAAAACAGGAACCATTCAAAGACAAAAATATAAATAACGGCACATCTCTCCATCGTTGGTGCTGTGCCAAAAGGCAATCAGCAGGGGACTCGCAACGCACTTTAAAAAGTTCCAGCAAAAAAATGAACTTGCTGTATTTTTCAAGTTAAAACAGGAACCACCTGTAGACGTTCATGCGGTTATGACGACATCGTATATTATGTATAGTAAAGCTATAGTCTACCTTTCTCAACAGATGGGAGGCAGGTTGGTACAGTGGTGGTGGTATAACCGGAGGGCCAATGTTCAAGTCCCCGATCTGCCTCTGCTGGAGTGTGCCCTTGAGCAATAGCCCCGAATCCCTAGCAAAGTTCCAAAGATTGTGTCATTCTGAATATTGAGCGATTGAATACTTTATTAACAGTTTGCAAAGACAAGCACAGGGAAGTACAGTTCACTACCAGGTCTGTTAAGAGGATTTTAAACCCAAGAAATTCTATGGCTTGTTTCCATTGGGGTTTCCTTTGTACTCAATTCATCGAAACATTTAATGACAGACAAATATACACGACTATGCAAAAACATCATATACGAGTAGAAACAGTTCGGGGGGTGATCATTTTTCTTTAAGGATCACTCCATCATTAAAACAACACTCATTTGTGGATTTGTTTTCATGGCTTGCTCCAGGAAACGATGTGCCACATGAGGCTCTATGCACAGCAGCCATATTATCACTTCTTTCACAGGTGTTACCAATGATACTAATGAAGTTCCATTTAGTGTAGCACAGTGGATTCCTCGACCCCCACAACTCTGAGAGTGTACAAATGGAACCAAATGGACCCTTACGGGTCCATTTGGTTCCATTTGTACACTCTCAGAGTTACACACCTGTAAGGGGCCATTTGGAAGCCTGTGAGGGTCCCTGGACCCCAACTGTAGACCCACTGGTGTAGCAGAGTGTTTCCAGTGAGCCAACATGCACAATATCAGCACCCTGACTCTGTTTGACCAGAACAGAGCCTTCATTGGTATCATTGGTAACACCTGTGAATGTCTTCATAATATGGCTGCTGTGAATAGAGCCTATTGGTGAGGCTGTAGCTTAGTGGGTACAGAGAGGCCAGGTGGTACTTAGATAGAAAGTCACTGGTTTGCCTCCTGGTCTGCCCTGTAAACAGCATGTGTCCCTGAGCAAGACACCTATAAGCCCTAACAGCTCCCACGCCGGTCCCACCAAGCTGGGCAAAAGCTGAAACTGAATTCCACCCCCACAGGATTAATAAAGATCTGCTTTCACCTTTATTTAATAGGACAAAACAATGTCATATTGTTTGTTACAATGACACAGTAATGAAACTTAAGCCAAATGTATTCCCTGGCCGTTGTACGATGGTGTTAGCAAGAATAACTGATGTTCAAGCTAACAAATATGTAATGAGTATACATTAAGAAAGACACTCTGGGTTACTGGGTAACTTCACGTTAGAGAGACTAACCCAGAGAAACATGATGTGATGTTACCCAGAGTGTTTTACTGATTTACCCAGAGCACCTGGTATTCTGAAGAAGCTTTCTGACGTGCGAGCGTGTCTCTCTACATTCCAGAAGAAATCAAGCTTTTATTTGTGTCTCTTGTCACACACAGTATATGTGACTCGTGACTGTCTTGTGTCGATGCGGTTTGCCCCGCCCATTTGGTACATCAAGCATGGTTAAACAAATCTGTGTTATTTGCAAGTGCCGTCTGACCCACATCTGATTTGAGTACACAAGCCCGGAATGCGTTTTGATGATGATTTGATTCATGTGTGTTTCAATGAATAAATCACCTCACAAACGCATTGTTGTACATGGTATCCTGCATACTTTACACTCAGGGAACAAACAGAACTTTTTTTGGCATACCAGCCACAGTGGCTGGTAGATTTCAAAAACTACTAGCCAGGTAGATTTTTCACCCACAAAAATGATAAATAAGTGTAAGAGACGGCCCACAACGCTTTAAACAAACGTATCATTTTAGACAGAATCACAAACATACAACCAAGGCTATTTATTGTACGAAAATTTAAAAAATCCTGATGTTGGCTTTTTTCTTTTTTTTTTTACACACCATTGTGACTGTTTAGTCTCTAATTTATCATCCAAAGACGAAATCTACACACCATTGTTGGCTGGCGTGTGTTCACCTTGTTCCCTGCTTATACCCTGTAAGCCCTATTTTTTAAGGTGTTGTGCAGAGGACGTTCTCACAAGCCTGTAGAACGCTGAGCTTGTAGATTGGCTAATTTTGCTGTTCATTCATGTGGTTAAAGCTTCCGTCGTACTTGATTTGACTGTGTGTGTGTGTGTGTGTGTGTGTGTGTGTGTGTGTGTGTGTGTGTGTGTGTGTGTGTGTGTGTGTGTGTGTGTGTGTGTGTGTGTGTGTGTGTGTGTGTGTGTGTGTGTGTGTGTGTGTGTGTGTGTGTGTGTGTGTGTTCTCCAGGTTACTCCTTGTGTCTGGGCAAATCCTATTTCTTCCGCTTCAACCACCCAGAGGAGGCCAGCAGAATGAAGAGCATGTTGCCACAGAAGAGCCCCGTGTCCCCGCTAGCCTACAGCACAGGTACGCACACACACACACACACACACACACACACACACACACACACACACGTACGCCCAGCCTATGATCCTCTCTCTCTGACCTTTGACCTCTACTTGATCCCGGGGGCTCTTTGCTTTGATCCTCCTCTTCTTTCTTCCTTCCTTCTGCTCTGTCCTCTCATCATCTCTGTCCTCTCTCTCTCTACTCACTCTTCATCCCTCCATCCAACCCCATCTTCCTCATTCCCTCGGCCCCCTCCCTAAGCCTGAATGCAAAGCGCTGTGAGCTTGTAAGCGCCAGCTTCCCCCGTTCGCTTCCATTCTTTGGGGAGAAACGGGGGCGGAGCGTCCCATTGCGGCGTGCGTGAAGTAGTGCTGATTTCGTCGACTAAAACTATGACGAAAAATGTTCGTCGACTACCTTTTTTCACTGACGAAACCTAAATAGAAACTAAGCTATGATGACTGAAGCTATGACTAAATATATTGTCAATTTCGTCAACAAATAAAAACTAGACTAAAATGTTAGGGAGGGACTAGTGGAGAAGAGATCCAGTAGAACTAAAAGACAAGTCATTTTATGTTTGGTTGCGCATGGGGGGTGCGCTCTGAGAAAATGCAGATCTACAAGATCTACTTGTAGATCTGCTATTTTCAGCATGCAACCAAGTGTAAAATCATCCATTACGACACCATCAAGGCACAGCCAAAATACATTTTAGTCGACTAAATCAACTGTAGATTTAGTCGACCATAATCTTATGATATTTAGTCGACTGAAACTATACAAAAACTAAAACATTTCTTTTATCCAAAGCGACTTACAATAAGTGCATTCAACATAGGTAGGCAAGAAAACTACTAATCACCAGAAATCTTAAGGGCATTCTCTTCTAAAACAAGCAACTAAGAGTATACCTAGCGCTAAGGTAAAAGTGCAATATATCAGCAATAGATCAGCTACCTACTAGACTAAAACTAAAAGGAATTTTATTCAGAAGACTATGACTAAAACTAAATCAAAGTTTTCTGTCAAAATCAACACTGGCGTGAAGTCCATCGTGTGCGAAGCGTCAAGGTTTCAACTGCCAACTCAACTGATGTGTGGGTGGGTGGGTGGGTGGGTGCGCATGAGCGCGCGCGTGTGTCTAAGATAAACCAAATGTAGGGAAGGGTTCATCTTAAAGAAGGGAGTTTACAGTTGGCCTACTTATAAAACGTACACGCTCGCTCACCTAGTTGACACCACCCTATCAATCACAGAGATGGCACAATCCAGCTGCATCACCATGACGATGGAGGAGCAGCGCATGATAATACATTCCATGCACTTTAAGTTTAAGTGTGCACGCACGCGCACACACACACACACACACACACACACACACACACACACACCATATATCAGTAGGCTCCTTCTTTCTTAAGCTCATAGACAGCAGGAATGCGCTACTCTCTCTCTCTCTCTGACAGTTTCAGTGAGGGTTTCTCCTCGCCTTAATTCACATGCAGCACACAGAGGATTGATAACATACAGTGAGAATAGCTGAACGCAAGAGAGAATGGTCTTGATACAGGCCAGCCCTGAAGCATAAATCTGGCCATTTATGGAGTCAAACACACTCTGTGTGTGTGTGTGTGTGTGTGTGTGTGTGTGTGTGTGTGTGTGTGTGTGTGTGTGTGTGTGTGTGTGTGTGTGTGTGTGTGTGTGTGTGTGTGTGTGTGTGTGTGTGTGTGTGTGTGTGTGTGTGTGTGTGTGTGTGTGTGTGTGTGTGTGTGTGTGTGTGTGTGTGTGTGTGTGCGTGTGTGTCTTTTGATCTTGTGATCAAATGCTTTCTGCCCCATTTTGTTCGTCCATTTAAGGTTTGGCATCCTACCTCACGCATTCAGACTTAGCTCTCTTTCTTTCTTTCTCTCTCTCACTCTCTTTCTCTCTCTCACGCACGAACGCAGTGCACGCACGCACACGCACACACGCACACGCACTCACTCACGCAGATGTGCAACTACAGCGGCTTCAATTACAGCCATCCGAACAGTCTGTTCATATGCACACACACGAACACAACACATGTACTCTCATACTCCTGCGTAGGCCGCTGTACACGTATGCACAGCCTCGGTATGCGTACCTGGAACAGACACATAGTACATCTGTCGAAGGCACGGCCGTGTGTGTTGGTTCTACTGCTTTGTGTGTGTGTGTGTGTGTGTGTGTGTGTTGTAGTTAAACAGTGGGTGGTCTGGGCTTTAACGTCATAACGGTTCTTTTTTTCCACATAAAACACGAGTGAAAAACCTGGATAGGTCGCCCAAATATCGCCTTCACCTAGTAGCCATGTATTTTTTTGCGCCTGTGGTAATGGAGAAGGTATTTTTGGGGGCGGACTCCTTGAAACTCTACACAAGCGGGTGAGGCCAGAGCCCATAAATCTACGAGATGAACCGCTACCGAAATCAGCACGACGCCGCTAGCTTCCCAGGACCCCGGCGCTACCTGACTGGATGGTTAATAACAAGCCAATCGAACCAAAACAACACATACGATTCCAGCCTAGTGGGTTTTTAGGCTAATATTGCTTAGCAACAAAGTGCTTCCAGGGAAGTAAGGGGGGGGGGGGGAAGTCAGTCATTATCAGAGGGGTGGAAAACCACAATTGTAGACCCCTCACTGTTTCAACAGATTTAGATCCAGGGTTTTCTGGGTGGGGCCGGGGGCCTCTTGTGGGAATTCCAAAATATTCTGTGGTTTTCTTTTCCATTTCTCAAAATTCCTACACTGGGGAAGTGGACTCGAAACTACTGCATGTGTGTTTGTTTTGGATCGTACAGTGTGTGTGTGTGTGTGTGTGTGTGTGTGTGTGTGTGTGTGTGTGTGTGTGTGTGTGTGTGTGTGTGTTGGCCGCTGTCCTGTGTGCACTTCGCCTCCAGTTAACCCTTTAAGACCGGGAACGCATCTGTGTCATTTTAAGATTTCTTTGGCTCTATAAAAATAGCAGATATACAAGCTCATAGCGCGGCACCGAGTGCCACGCTACAAGCTTGTAGATCTGCTATTTGTTTTTTTAATCGTGAAAATGTGTGCAAATCTTTAGTTTGAATATATATATATACTTTTTTAAAGCGAAAGTTTTTAACTCAAATCTTTGCTTCTGGGGATTTTATAAATGTCTTCTAAATCCTAACAGTTTTTTTTTTTTTTTTACTTATGTTGCTATATTTTCCATGGTTTTCAAACTTTTTTCATGTCAAGGACCCCCAAAATAATATGTATTTGTTCACGGACCCCCTACAAATTATTTTGTTCCAGGGACCCCCAGAAGCAAAGATTTGAGTTCAAAATGATTTGCACAAATTTTCACGCTTTTTCCAAAAAATAACAGATCTACAAGCTCATAGCGCGGCACTCGGTGCCGCGCTATGAACTTGTGTATCTGCTATTTTTATATAGCCAAAGAAGTCTTAAAATGACACACATGCGTTCCCTTCCCGGCCTTAAAGGGTTAAGGATTGTTTTGGTTGGGTTTGCTCTGCCAAGGGCCCTGGTCTATGAATAACCTGGTCTTCAGGTAACAACTCAAAACAAGACCCACATTTTCATCTCTCCCCCCTCTCTCTCTCACTTCCTTTTATTGCCCCCCCCCCCGCCCCCTCTCTGCTCCTCCGCTCCATCCCTCCTCTCTCTTCCTGTGGCTGCTCTCTCGCAGACGTTTTAAAGGTTTTTCCTCCCACAAACTAAACACAGAAAGGACAGATAATGTAAATGCTCATCAACGTGTTTGTTTTCGTTGTTTATTATTGTGGTTTCATTCTGTCTCTCTCTCTCTCTCTCTCTCTCTCTCTCTCTCTCTCTCTCTCTCTCTCTCTCTCTCTCTCTCTCTCTCTCTCTCTCTCTCTCTCTTACTGCCTTCATCTCCACCCAGTACGAACCCTAACCCCAACCTGAACCTTTTCATAATTGTAACCCTAACTCTAAAAATATTTTTTTAAACCATAGAAATTACCGGTTTTCGTCAATGTCCCCACAAGGTCGATTTTCTCTACTGTCCTCATGGGATTTTGGTCCAACACAGTCATGTTACACCGTTATCTGTTTACAAGGTTCCTTTCTCTCCTTGTCTACGCTAACCAGTGGTGGAAAAAAAGTACTGTAATGTTTTACTTAAGTAAAAGTATCAATACTGCAATGTAGAAGTACTCTGTTACAAGTAAAAGTCCGGAATTAAAAATGTACTTGAGTAAAAGTACAAAAGTATTGGTATCAAAATGTACTTAAAGTACCCAAAGTAAAAGTACTAAAATATTGGAAATTAGCAGATGTACAAGCTCACAGCACGTCGCATCGGCTTGTAGATCTGCTATTTTCAAATAGCCTAGGTATAAAATAGGGCCAAAGTGGTTAATGTATGTTTTATAATGTAATAATGCATATTTACAAAGTTTGCAAAATTTTGAAAACTAAAGTTTTCAAAATTGTACTTAAAGGGCAAGACCACTTTGGTAGAGGTTTGGGTTGTATAGTTACCTTGCCATGATGTAACTCCAAAGGTGGACAAGAAATCAAAAGTAATTGCTCCTTGATTAGAAATTGATAATTCAAAATATTCTCCTCATTGACTTATATTGTATGGTGAAACAGCTCTAAAACTCACTCTTTTAGCACACAAACGAACACAAACAAAGCTGATTCAGACAATATAGAACATCACCAAACGCAGTACTGTTTATTTTTCAAATAAAAATGTCAACTTCCTGTTGATTTTACAATTTGAAGATGTGGATCCAGATCTGCGGATCCAGTCCGTGTTTTCCTCCTAGTAAAAATAGTAAAATCAACAGGATGTTAACATTTTTATTTAAAAAATAAAAATCACACCCTGTGTGAAGGAAGCGGTGCCTTTGGGGCGGGGCTTCACTCATTTCAGTTCGTCCCTATTGGTGGTCTGAGTCCACTTACCAAATTTGTACTTGGTAGCATGCTGCAAACTGGAATAATGGCTGTTTAAAGCCCAGCCAATGGGCAGACAGAGGGGGCGGGGCTTAAGTAATTACAGTTTGTCCCTATTGGTGGTTTTAGTCCATGTCCAAAATTTGTACTCCGTAGCATGCTGCGAACTTGAGTTATGGCTGTTTAAAGGCCAGCCAATGGGAAGACAGAGGGGGCGGGGCTTGAACAATTCATGCTCGGCCCGTATTGGTGGTCTAAGTCCACATACCAAATTTGGACTTGGTGGCATGCTGCAAACTGGAGTTATAGCTGTTTAAAATCCCGTGCTCATCCCGTGCTCATACGGGCGGACGTCCCTGGGGGTCCCTGGACCCCTCTTTGATAACCGGTGGCACGTGTGGCAAATGAGAGGAGAGATGGCATAGGCAATCTCCAAGTCTGTGTGTGTGTGTGTGCGTGTGTTTGTATGTGTTGCTTCTTTGCCGTGCTCATCCCGGGCTCATACGGACACACAGACGGACACACAGACGGACGGACACACAGACACCGAGTCAAAGCCACGTATAGAGCGGTTGGCACCGCTAACAAACAGTACTGGGTTTTGTGACGCTCTATATTGTCTGAATCATCTTTGTTTGTGTTCGTTTACGTGCTAAAAGAGTGACTTTGAGAGCTGTTTCACTGTACAATTTAAGTCAATGAGGAGCATATTTTGAATCATTAATTCCTAATCAATAGAGTAATCATTTCTTATTTCTTATCCACCTTTGTAGTTACATAATGGCAAGGTAACTACACAACCCAAACCTCTACCAAAGTGGTCTTGCCCTAAGGACAGTACTTGAGTACATGTACTTAGTTGCTTTACACCACTGACGCTAACCTCCTTTTATTTCTCTCGCTCTCTGCGCAGACTACCTGAAGTTCAGCAGTGACTACAGCCATTCGGTGGTGGGCGGGGCGAGCAGCGCCCGGGGCATGCGCTCGGCGTCGGAGCTCCGCGACTTGATGGACACGCTGCAGCGCAAGAAGGTCGCCCTGGAGAACAGCCTGAGAGCCAATGGCGACGCTAACCCCTCCTACTTCAGCATGACACAGGTGAGCAGTGATCTAGGCTCAGTGGCTCTCAAGCGTTTTTAATGTCAAGGACCCCCAAATTGACACTTATTAGCCCCGCGGACCCCCATTTCAAAAGATATGCCACAGACCCCCATAAGAGAAGATTTCTTTTTACGGCTCTAGCAGTGATTCTCAACCATTTTAATTTCAAGGACCCCCCAGTTTGACATGCATTAGGGTTACAGACCCCCATTTAATGGCATTTCTATCACTTGGACCGCAATTTATATTGTAACATCTATGTCAATTTAACTCTGAGAGTGTGGAATGGAACCAAATGGACCCTGTTGTTAGGGTCCATTTGGTTCCATTTGTACACTCTCAGAGTTACAGACCCATAAGGGTCCATTTGGTGCCTAATCTATCATTTAGCTGGGGACCCCCTGGAACCCCCTCAAGTACCCCTGGGGGTCCCCGGACCCCACTTTGAGAACCAGTGATCTAGGTTCAGAGACAAACAAGCACACCTGTGTTTCGCAAGGTTACGGGCAAACATGGCTGAACGATTAGATGTCATCTCGATGAAGGATGTTTTTTTCCATTTAGCCACAGTTTTCTGGAAGGGATGATTTAGGTTACAGAGTTTACTCATTACAAGTTGTGTCAAGTAACTGAGTACATTTACTTAACTACTGTGCTTAAGTACAGTTGTGAGGTATTTATTACTTTACTGGAGTATTTGCAATTTTCTCCACTCCACTACATCTCAGAGGAAAATATTGAAATTATTTGAAAACTTTATTTACTAGTTACTTTGCAGATATAAATTATTACATTATAAAACATACAGTAACCACTTTAGCCCTATTTTATACATAGGCTATTTGAAAATAGCAGATCTACAAGCTTACAATGTGTCCCGAGGCGAAACGTTGTGAGCTTGTAGATCTGCTATTTTCAAACATTTTAGTGCTTTTACTTTTGGTACTTTAAGTATATTTTGATGCCAATACTTTTGGAATTCCGGACTTTTACTTGTAACAGGGTATATTGCGGTATTGATACTTTTACTTAAGTAAAACATTTGAGTACTTTTTCCACCACTGTTACTCAGTGCCAAGCGGGGATAACCTGGGTGTATCCATTAGCCTGGTTTACATTACAAGGTCTAGAAGGGCTTGGAAGGTTTAATCATTAGCCTGCTTTCTATTACAGGGTCAATCAGGTCCTGTCAGGGTTGACCCATTTATTAACTGTGCAACATTTTAAATTCGAGTTATTTTACTGCCATCATTTCATGATAATTTTAATATTCAATAAATAACGTGATGGAATAGGCTCTATGCACAGCAGCCATATTATCACTTCCTTCACAGGTGTTACCAATGATACTAATGAAGGCTCTGTTCCATTTAGTCTAGCACAGTGGTTTCCACGACCCCCATAACTCTGAGAGCGTACAAATGGAACCAAATAGACCCTTACGGCCGGGTCCATTTGGTTCCATTCAGTGGCGTCGTTAGGCGGGGGCTTCGGTGGCTATAGCCACCAATGTTTTATCCAAAGCCACCAATAAAACAAAATAAAATATTTTTTTTTTTTTTTTTTTTTTTTTTTAAATTATATATCTATCACCCTAACCTACCCCTACCCCTAACCCTAAAACCGAAATAAATTAACAAAAAACGGGGAAAAAAGTACCCAAATCCGCGAAATCCGCGGAAAAAAATCGCGCGCGCCCGGTGGGAGGGGCACATGCACGCGCGCGCCCCAACCTAGTAGAGACCTAGCGACGCGTCTGGTTCCATTTGTACACTCTCAGAGTTACACACCTGTAAGGGGCCATTTGGAAGCCCATGAGGGTCCCTGGACCCCAACTGTAGACCCACTGGTGTAACAGAGTGTTTCCAGTGGGCCAACATGCACAATATCAGCACCCTGACTCTGTTTGACCAGAATGGAACAGAGCCTTCATTAGTATCATTGGTAACACCTGTGAATGTCTTCATAATATGGCTGCTGTGAATAGAGCCTATATTGAAATACTTTGGTTGGTAACATTCTCTTTCTCATTCTCTCAGTCTCCTCCCACCACGCCTGTCACCACCTCGGCCTCCCTGTCGTCGGCCTATCAGGAGCAGGCCAGGCGCTTCTACGGCTCCGAGCGCCCGCCCTTGTCTCTGAAAACCTCGGCTCCGCCCTCTCCCTCCCGGCGCTCCGACTCCCGCGCCTCCTTGGGCCGCAGCAGCAACCAATCGCAGGACAGCAGCTTCGGCCTCGGCCTCGGCGACAGCCGCCGCCTGCACAACCAGAGCTCCTCCCCTTTGCTGTCCATGTGGAACGGCGGCGGCTCGTCGAACTCGGTGGGCGGCGGCGACGGCAGCAGCAGCGTGCTCCTCTCCCCTCCTCCGCTGTCCTGCTCGTCGCCTCGCTCGGGGGGTGGCGGCGGCGCGGCCAGCGTGCCCTCCAGCCCCCGCCTGGGGCGCCGCAGCTACGGCAACCAGGAGGCGAGTTCGTCGTCGTCCTCCTCTGGGCGAACCAGGAAGTACTCGGCGGGCTCTCTGAGCGGGATGATGATGACCCACACCGGGAGCCACAGCCGCTCGCTGCCCCGCCTCTGCCCCTCCCCCTCCTCCGCCCGGGACTACAGCAACGGGGCGTTGACGTTGATGACGCTGCCGCCCCGCCGCTCCGACACCGCCGCCGGGGCGTACAAGCTCGGCAGGGACCACTACAACAACAACAACAGCAGCCAGAGCGCCAACCTCAACCACCACTACGGTAATTTGACTTAACTGGAGTATTTCCAATAGGCTCTATGCACAGCAGCCACATTGGAAATTGGGCCTCTTCTTACTTCCTTCACAGGTGTTACCAATGATACTAATGAAGGCTCTGTTCCATTCTGGTCAAACAGAGTCAGGGTGCTGATATCGTGCATGTTGGCTCACTAGAAACACTCCATCTTGGTTCCCAAATGGCCCCTTATGGTGGGTGTGTAACTCTGAGACCCGTAAGGGTCCATTTGGTTCCATTTGTACACTCTGAGTTATGGGGGTCCTTGAAAATTAGGCAACCACTATGCCACACTAAATGGAACGGAGCCTTAATTAGTATCATTGGTAACACCTTTGAAGGAAGTAAGGAAGGGGCCCAATTCATTCCCAATATGGCTGCTGTGCATAGAGCCTATTGTCTATACTTGTACTTCTACTCCACTACATCTCGGAGGCAAATATTGTACTTTTACTCCACTGCAATTATTTGAAAACTTGAGTTACTAGTTACTTTGCAGATATAAATGATTACATTATAAAACCTACATTAACCACTTTAGCCCTATTTTATACCTAGGCTATTTGAAAATAGCAGATCTACAAGCTCACAACGCGTCGCATCGCGACGCGTTGTGAGCTTGTAGATCTGCTATTTTTCAAAAAATGTTGTACCTTTTACTTTTGGTACTTTAAGTATCTTTTGATGCCAATACTTTTGTACTTTAACTCGAGCAACATTTTGAACACGGGCCTTTGACTTGTAACGGAGTGTTTTTAATCTTGTGGCATTGCTACTTTTACGCAAGTGAAACATCTGCCTATACTTCCACCGCTGAACGCAGGGCACGGCGCGACGACGCAGGGCGAAGGCGTGGTGTCCATCTCTCTCTCCTCCCCCAAGACCCTCTCACCCCCCGTCTCCGCCCCCACCTCCCCCGCTCTCGTCCCCTCCACCCCGCCCGACGTGACCATCCCGTCCAACAAGACGGGGGGCTCGACGTCCCCCCGCGTGGCCAAGAAACTCAGCCTCACCTCCACCAGCTCCGTGGGCTCCCTCGAGCTCTCCCCGGAGCTCGGCGGCGGAACCGGACACGGAGAGCGGAGGTCGTCGTTCGGGGGGAAGGCCGGGCTGGAGTCGCCGAGCCTGGGGATGGGCCTCGGGGAGAGGAGGCAGTCGTTCGGGAAGGCGGGGGTGGCGCCACCCGGCGGCGGGGGATTCAGGGAGCGGAGAGGGAGCATCAGCTCCCTGAGCGGCAAGGAGGAGCTCACCGACTACCATCACCGGCAGAGAGACGAGAGGCTCCGAGAGCAAGAGGTGGAGAGACTGGTAAGTGACTCAGTCTCTTTTACTTAACCCATTAAGACCTGAGGCGATTTTTTTTGAAAAAAAATATAAAAAGTATTTTTTCACAATTTTTCAAAAATAGCAGATCTACAAGCTCGTAGCGCGGCACTCGGTGCCGCGCTACGAGCTTGTAGATCTGCTATTTTTGAATAGCCAAAGAAATCTAAAGTGACACAGATGCGTTCCAGGTCTTAATGGGTTAAGTAAAAGTGTCAATACCGAAATGTTGAAGTACCCCGTTACAGGTAAAAGTTCGGAATTCAAAATTGACTTGACTAAAAGTATAAAAGTATTAGTATCAAAATGTACTTAAAGTACCAAAAGTAGAAAGTAGTCATTATGCAGGATGTCCCATTTCACACGTTTTCAAATATATAAAATGTCAAAATATCTTTTGAAAATAGCTCACAATCCATCGCATCGCGACGCATTGTGAGCTTGTAGATCTGCTATTTTCAAATGGCCGAATTGCATATAGGGCTGAAGTGGTTAATGTATGTTTTGTAATAATAATCAAAATCTACAAAGTAACTAGTAACGAAAGTTTTCAAATAATTGTAGTGGAGTAAAAGTACAATATTTGCCTCTGAGATGTAATGTAGTAGAAGTAAAAGTATGGGAAATTAGAAATGCTCAAGTAAAGTACAAATACCTCAAAATTGTACTTAAGTACAGTACTTGAGTAAATGTACAAAGTTACTTTACACCACTAGTAAGTGTAGTGTGCGTGTGCGTATGCGTGTGTGTGTGTGTGTGTGTGTGTGTGTGTGTGTGTGTGTGTGTGTGTGTGTGTGTGTGTGTGTGTGTGTGTGTGTGTGTGTGTGTGTGTGTGTGTGTGTGTGTGTGTGTGTGTGTGTGTGTGTGTGCGTGCGTGCGTGTGCGGAGGGTGTACATGTTTTGTCTTTTTAATTCTACATTCAAATCGTTGATGTCTCCTAGAATGGGTCCATTTGTTATTCGACAGTAGCAGTTGAAGGCGTACGGCCTGGCACACGGGGTGCGTTAACAGAGAGTTCAGGAATGCCTTCGCTCATGCTAACGCTCCCACTCATCTTCTGAGGGAGATTAACACACACACAACCCACACACACACACACACACACACACACACACACCCAGGGTTGCCAGATCTGCTTATTATAACTTCCCCGCAAGATTGTATTTGAAAATAGCAGATCTACAAGCTCACAACGCGTCGCATCGCGACGCGTTGTGAGCTTGTAGATCTGCTATTTTCAAATAGTTCATGTATATGTTAAAGTGCTCATGTGTGGCCCATAGTCGCTTCTTTTGGGCTGGTTTTCCTAGACCTGGTTGCTTGTTTCTCGCACAGAATCTGGCAACACTGACACACACACACACACACACACACACACACACACACACACACACACACACACACACACCATGCGCACACAAATCTGAAGGTTCACCACTGGGTAGATGCCTTTGGCAGCTAGCCCGTGCTAACAGAGTTATTCTTACCCTTACGTTTTCGGTTTTGTGTGTGTGTGTGTGTGTGTGTGTGTGTGTGTGTGTGTGTGTGTGCGTTGGAGGCATCTGGAGGTCCGCCCAGCCCCATGGTTGAGACCACTGCACGGCCCACAGAAGCCACCAGTCAGATGTGGGGTTCTGAGAACCACGTTAGATTAGAGGCAGGGAACCGTGGCAGAGCAGGTGGATAAACACATGCTTCAGTGGTGGGAAAAAGTACTCAAATTCTTTACTTAAGTAAAAGTACCAATACTGCAATATAACAACACTCTGTTACAAGTAAAAGTCCATCATTCAAAATTGACTTGAGTGAAAGTACAGAAGTATTGGCATCAAAATGTACTAAAAGTACCAAAAGTAAAAGTACTAAGATGTTTGAAAATAGCAGATCTACAAGCTCATGTACTTAATTGTACTTTAAGTACAGTATTTAAGTAAATGTACTTAGTTACTTTCCACCACTGCACATGCTTCAGCGTACACACATGCGGAACACATACCGATGCTTTGCTCTCACACACTCTCTCCTCGAGTGCACAAACGCATGCACAAACGCACGCAGATGCTTGCACGAACACTTATTCAAGAGACCCAACATGCAGTTCCCCCATGAGCTAGCGCTTGCCGGCAGCGGCGGAAAATGGGAAGAAACCCCCGAGCAGAACCTGGCCGTCAATCTGCCTTGACCGTTTGGGTTGAGAGAGAGGGAGGGGGAGGGGGGGGGGGGGGCGGGGGGGGGAGAGGGAGAGAGTTGTACTACACAGACATGCAAAAGTGTCACTTTTCAGCTACAGTCACCTTTTTGAACCCAAATAGGGCAATTGTGTGACACCTGACCCGAAAGAAAACAACATGTTGTCACCTTTTTCACCTCGGGGCTGTTTGCATGCCTGACTACATCGTTGCTGTCTGGCAGAAACCTCAAATCTGGCTATATTTCAACTTTTTGGGGTAAATGAGTGCCTTCATTCGTCATACGAGTGATGTGCAAAAGTAGTGAAAATAGCAGATCTACAAGCTCACAACGTGTGGCGATGCGACACGCTGTGAGCTTGTAGATCGTCTACTTTCGAGATGGAACGAGATGCTGAATCGCCGCCGCAGGAAGGGAGACCCGTGGAGTCGGAGGCAGTTCCAGCGGCGGAGGGAGATGGGCACTGTTTAGCAGCTTACATTTCAGTATTCACTATCTTCCCATAGATGGATGGAATTTTGCTCGCCAGGAGTTCAAAGGAGCCTATCCAGAGCTCTCTGCATAGCAAAAGGAACAGACATGTCTGTCTCTCCCTGGCTGTCTCCCTCAGTCTCTCCATCTCTCTCTCTCCTTTTTCTCTGAGTTCTGCAGTGTGCGCGTGCGTGCATGCGTTTACGCACATTTGCACGCAGGTGTATGTGTGTGTGTGTGTGTGTGTGTGTGTGTGTGTGTGTGTGTGTGTGTGTGTGTGTGTGTGTGTGTGTGTGTGTGTGTGTGTGTGTGTGTGTGTGTGTGTGTGTGTGTGTGTGTGTGTGTGTGTGTGTGTGTGTGTGTGTGTGTTAATTGCAACATCCCTGGTTTGATTCCATCTAGAGACCTCTGTTGCATGTCCTTCCCTCTCTGTCCTCCCAGTAGTGTCTCTCCACTGTCCTCCTAAAGCATAAACTACCTAAAACAAAGAATAATGCTTGGATTTAAGATGTTTTTTTATAGAAAAAATATGTCCTGATTTCTATGAGACACATTCACATCACTGGACTAACATACAGACCTGAGACTTGACAGCTAGCACCATTTGTGTTGTCTTAACCTGCCCTCTAGTGTTTGGAGTGGTACATTACATTAGCTTAATGTGAAACATTGGTGGAGTGATTCGACATGTACAGTATATTGTGTATGAAAGTTATCGCTCGCAATGCGATGTGAGCTTGTATTTGTGCTATTTTCGCTAGATTCTTTTTTCTCCCCAATTTCTTTATTTCTTCATTTAACCCTTTAAGACCTGAAGCCGATTCTACATGTCTCCTAAATCCCAACAGTTTTCTGAAAAACGTTTGTTTCTATATCAGTGGTGCTCAATCTTTTTCATGTCAAGGACCCCCAAAATTATATGTATTTGGCCGCGGACCCCCATCAAAATATCTTGTTCCAGGAACCCCCAGAAGCAAAGAATAGAGTTAAAAATGTTCGCTTTAAAAATATAAATATTCAAAGAGCGCACTCTGTGCCGCGCTATGAGCTTGTATATCTGCTATTTTTGAATAGCCAAACTGTAAAATAATGCTTTTTAGCTCAAATCTAAAAATGACACAGTTCCAGGTCTTAATGGGTTAAAAAAAAATGTTTACAATTGCTTAGATTGATTAGTTCGATTAACGGTTGCACCCCTACAAGTCATAATTGTTCCAGTGACTCCATATCTATAAGGTTGTTTTGTGAACAAAGGTACATCAAAGGGTACATGTTTCCGAAATGGAATGCTGCCTGGGCTTGCTAGCCAAAATGGTTGAGAAAGGGAAGGGGAGAGAAAAGACTTGCTGCAAACAGAAATCAGTCAAAGAAAGCTGGATAGAGAGGGAGAAGAAGGGATGGCAGAGACGGAGAGAGCAGAAATTCTTCCCTCCCTCTTTCCTCGAATCCTCCCCCTTCTCTTTCTCTCTTGAGAGGAATAGACTTCTGATGCTCTTCAGTGCTTTAGGAGCAGTGGTGGAAAAAGTACTCAAATTCTTTACTTTAGTAAAAGTACCAATATTGAAATACTCTTTTACAAAGTAAAAGTCCAGAATTAAACATTTACTTGAGTAAAAGTACAACAGTATTGGCATCAAAATGTACTGAAAGTACGAAAAGTAAAAGTACTAAAATGTTTGAAAATAGCAGATCTACAAGATCACAACGCGTCGCGATGCGACGCGTTGTGAGCTTGTAGATCGTCTATTTTCAAATAGCCGAGGTATAAAATAGGGCTAAAGTGGTTAATGTATGTTTCATAATATCATAATTTATATCTGAAAAGTAACTACGGTAGTAACTAAAGTTTTCAAGTAATTGTAGTGGAGTAAAAGTACAATATTTGCCTCTGAGATGTAGTGGAGTAGAAGTAAAAGTATTGGAAATTAGAAATACTCAAGTAATAAAAAGTAATACAGTACTTAAGTAAATGTACTTAGTTACTTTCCACCACTGTTTAGGAGAGAGGGAGAAAGGAAGGAGGGAAGGAAGAAAGAGAGAAGGTGAGAGAGTGTCAGAGGATGAATGCTTTAATCTCCTTGCTCCTATATTAGTCAGGGGGCCCGAAAGCACCAGCTCATGTTACTCCTGTTGCCCCCCCCTCACTGTCTCATTCCATCTCTTCCTCCTCTCCATCTGTTTTTTCCCATCATCTTTCCTTTTCTCATGCCCTGTTGCTTTTGTTGTTTAAAGCCAGAAAACGTATATTCCTCTCTCTCTCTCTCCCCATCTCTCTCTCTCCCTCTCTCTCTGTTTCTCTCTCTACCCCCGCTCTCTATATATCTCTCCCCCCCTCTCCCTACCTCCTCCCCTCGCTAGTTAACCCTTTAAGACCTGAGGCGATTCTTAAAAATGATTTCTAAATCCTAACAGTTTTTTGAAAAAATCAACAACAACAAAAATTCAAGATTTAAAAAAAATAGCAGATCTACAAGCTCATAGCGCGGCACTCGGTGCCGCGCTATGAGCTTGTATATCTGCTATTTTTGAATAGCCAAAGAAATCTAAAGTGACACAGATGCGTTCCCGGTCTCAATGGGTTAACAGCTGATTACTATAAGGGCTCCACAGAGGCTTGTGCCCATTAGAATAGAACAAGGTGTCAAACTGGCAAAGGCTTCTTTTTGACGCGTCTCTTGGCAGGTACTGGGCGAAAGAGAGAGAGAGAGAGAGAGAGAGAGGTGCATGATTAAACTGTGTGTGTATTATAATTTGTTTTTTGGACAACACATCTGTAGTGTGTTTGAAAGTGTGCAGGAAAGAAAACCATGTTTCTAACAGTCGCACACTGTCATTAGTTCTCTCTCTCTCGCAACCCTCCTCTTTCTTCTCCCCTTTTCTGTCTCTCTTTCCCTAATTCAGTCTGTCTACCCCAACCAAACCCCTCCTTCTATCGTCAAGTCAAATACATTTCTATAGCACATTTAAACACAACAGCAGTTGACCCAAAGTGCTCTCCAAAACAAGAGCAAAAGAAATAGACCTTAGTCTATTCACAAAGCAAATATAAAGGCATATAACGTAGTAAGAAAACAAATAGAAACAAAGCAACAGCAAACAACAACAGACAATGACCTCAAACTGTGTTAAAAGCAAGAGTAAAAAGGTGGGTCTTCAGTTTGTATTTGTCTCAATCTCAATGGTGGGGCTTATCGTTCTGCCCCCCACCCAGCCCCACCCTCTTCCTCTATCAGATATTATTTACACACAGTGCTTTTCATCCCATCCCCAGGAGGGCTTAACAGCCGAACTTAGCCTCCTTGGGGGTATTTTGGCATGTAGCAGCCTCCATAGCTCGTACCCTCTCTATAGTTTGACTTGGGGGAGGCAGAATCATGGAATGGACTGACAACTATTGAGGTTTTCCCCGGAAGAAATGTAATAGACCAGATTTACAGATTAAAAAGGATTGGATTGTGTTAAGAATATAGATGGCTTAAGAAGGCTGTTAACAGAGTCTCAGACCAAACGAGGACATTTTAACCTGAGGCCACCATGCTTCCACAGGTAACCTGACTAATGGATATGTGTGAGAATACCTTTTGACTCACTAGTTGTTATTCTAATGTTCCCTTAACTCATTAAGACCGGGAACGCTTCTGTGTCATTTTAGATTTCTTTGGCTATTCAAAAATAGCAGATCTACAAGCTTCAAACATTGAAAATGTGTGCAAATCTTTGAATATATATATTTTTAAAGCGAACATTTGTAACTCAAATCTTTGCTTCATGGGGGGTCCCTGGAACAAAACATTTTGAGATGGGGGGGGGGGGGGGGGGTCTACGGCCAAATGCATATCTAGAAATGTTTTCTAAATCCTAACAGTATGTCGCTATATCAGTGGTGCTCCAACTTTTCCATGTCAAGCACTCCCAAAATGATATGTATTTGGCCGCGGACCCCCATCTCAAAATATGTTGTTCCAGGGACCCCCAGAAGCACAGATCGGAGTTAACAATGTTCACTTTAAAACATATATTATATATATTCAAAGATTTGCAAAAGAATTCCACGATTTTTCAAAAGGAATTGTAGATCTACAAGCTCATAGCGTGGCACTCTATGCCACGCCATGAGCGTGTATATCTGCTATTTTTTGAATAGTCAAAGAAATGTAAAGTGACAAAGATGCGTTCCCGGATTGAATGGGTTAACTTGAGCATGTCTTATATCTTAGTGTTTTGTCAATTATTTGGGGGCCAACTTGCAGTATCCTCACGGCCCACCGGTTGAGAACCACTGATGTAATCTAACAAGGCAAAGACTGGTGTCCGAATCGAGAGATTCAATGCAAGTTGTATTGATTTGCTTAGCAGAGATATACCGTATGGCTAATTGGCTATCAGATATTTGAACTACATTACATTCGTTTGATTCATCTCACTTTTAGACAACGTAAACACATATTCCACAGCATGTTATGGTGCAATGAATGGTTGTTTACATCTCCAAAACCTTCTCCCTCAAGGACATGACGGATAAACAATCCAAAAATACATTGGCATTTTGCATCAAACTATTCTATATAGTGTTATATAGTTGATGCCTCGTTCATACAGGTTGATGTGTGTGTGTGTGTGTGTGTGTGTGTGTGTGTGTGTGTGTGTGTGTGTGTGTGTGTGTGTGTGTGTGTGTGTGTGTGTGTGTGTGTGTGTGTGTGTGTGTGTGTGTGTGTGTGTGTGTGTGTGTGTGTGTGTGTGTGTGTGTGTACGCGTGTGTGTGTGTACATTTGTTTTCATGTTGTATGTGTCAAACTTGTCCAACTGCAGCTGGAAAGTATCTAATCATAGGTTCTACTGTCTGTCTGTGTGTGTTTGTGTGTGTGTTCGTGTCCGTGTGTGTGCGCGAATGTCTTGTTCACCACAGGAGCGCCAGCGTCTGGAGACCATCTTGTCCCTGTGCTCGGAGCTGGGCCGAGCCGACAGGGACGGATGCGACGCGGACTCCAACCCCGGCTCGGCCGTGGCCGACCTCCAGAAGATCAACCGCGAGCTGGAGAAGCTGCAGCTCAACGACGACGACTTGGACGACGATCTGGACGACGACTTGGACGCGTCAGAGTCCGTCTTCTCCGACACCTCCTCCATGGTCAACGCCATGGTCAACGGCTGCACCTCCTCCTCCGGCGGGAACAACGGCCACCTCTCCTCCTCCGCCGGCTCGGAGAACGGTTTCTACGACGACGACCTGCCGGCGCATCAGCAGCGGCGGAGGACGCGGCGCAGCAGCGGCGGTCAGCACCATCGCGACAACAGCAGGGCCGAGTCGCCGGTGGTCAGTCTGCGGAGCTCCGCCCCCTCGCCCACCCCGCGCATGCAGAGGACCAATGAGGTTAGATAAGTAGGGGGTTTCTCAAAGTGGGTTCCAGGGGCTCTCAGGGTTCCTTTAGGAGGGGGTCTCAATTGACCCTTACAAGTCTGGAACTCTGACAGTATACAAATGGAACGAAATGGACGGGTCCATTTGGTTCCATTTGTATACTGTCAGAGTTAAAGGGATAGTTCACCCCAAAAAATATCACACCCAATTTGATGACCAGCGGCGTCTCCGGTAGGAGACTCAAAGTGTCAACTTTGAGTCTCCTACCGGAGACATTAGCATCTTTCCGCTGGTCATAAAATTATTGGCTTCGGAATGCGACAAAAAAAAAAAAAAATCTCCACGAATTCAAGTCTCCATTGGGTGTGTAAAAGATAGGAAAAAAAGGAATTTTAGGGGTGAACTATCCCTTTAAGGGGAGACCTTGACATAGGTTGGCACAACGATATCCTGTACATGCACATACAGCGTCTCCTGCAATCTCTATATTTAGTTAATTTTAACATTCCAAGAATGAATGAGGGACGAGAACCTGGATTCCCAATGACATGTCACATATCTAGAATGTTTATTCAGATTTCCAGAATAACGTTAATTATCAAATATAATGAATGTGCATACATTTGTATTGATGCACACAATCTCATAGGTCTTAGTACAGCGTTACGTGAGTGCAGTGTCAGCTGTTAACAAGTCACTGTAGGAAGGCCTCATCAAAGCTTAATCAGGCTTAACCACATGAACCCTAACGTCCCTATTCTGGGGCAAACATTCAGCAAAAATAGCATAGCTGCAAGCTCACAACACATTACATTTGTGAGGTTGTAGATTAGCTATTTTCGGCGAAGGTATTTAGTGGATATTGAAGAGGGAGGGGACCAGTATAGAGACCTGGGGGACTCCAATCAACTAGGTGTATATGGCATGGGACTTCCAACAGGGGGTCCGGGACCCCAAGGTGGTCCTCAGAGTTACTACGGGGGGGGGCCCACATCTTTGTTTGATAGGAACTTATTTGATTTTTTTTTTTACATGAACCGCTTCCCTATTCTTTGGGGCAAAAGTTTAATCACAATTTTATACAATATGTAGTGGGGGGTCCCTGCTTCATCTCTCTCTCAGCTAAGGGGTCCTTGGCCTGAAAAACGTTGGAAGATCCCTGGTATAGGGTGTAATCAGGAAGCGTCATACTCTTAGTTTTTCTCTCTGGGAGAGATGAAAGTCAGAGAGATCAGTCCTTGTAGGGCTTGTGCAAGCACACACACGTTTTGCCCAAGTACAGGTGCACACACACACACACACACACACAGATATTTACAGTCCACTTATTAGATTAGAAGGGGCCTGAAAGTGACCCTTGGCAGCTGGCGTATGTGCATTTTGGAGTGCATGAGATTTTGCACTTAGCTCATGTGAACAGCTGTCCCTCCGTTGCTTGGAATGTCAGAATGTTTGAGTGATTGTAAATCATCCTGTGCTTTAGCACAACTATACTCTTACCCAAATAACCTTGTTAGCATTGATTGATTGATTGATTGAATACTTTATTAACGTTTGATAACAGTACATGTAGTACAGTCAAAAGTTATTCTTAAAGGATAACACAAAAAGCCCCAGGGGCTTGTTTTCATATTGGTCCATTGTACGCAAGGCAGTTTGTGTAGACCCCTCCACAGTGTCTTTGTTTGATGTGTGCAGTGAACAATCTGTGCAAATATAAGCCGTATGCTTTGCAGATGGCATGTCAAATCAATTTGTAAAATCGTCTGTAAAATGTATCCGTGAAAAACTAAAACCGTCAAGAGAAGGGGGGTGTTGAGGTGATATTGGGGGGGGGCGTTTGTATTTCTTCTTCTTTTTTAGCCAGTTCAGTCAATTCTAGTGCACATCATATCGTTGTTGTCGGGCAGAAACCTTGTATGTCCATATTTCAACTTATGTTTCCCCCCCCCCCCCTGTAAATTAATGCCCTACTTCACCATACCAGAGCGTCACACAAAAGTAGTGAAAATAGCAGATGTATAAGCTCGCAAAGCAAAGTGTTGTGAGCTTGTAGATCTGCTATCGTCACTTTAAAAGAATGTTCCACCAATAATAGAAAAGGAATGGTTTTGGACATACAAAGTTTCCGCCTGACAGCAACTTAGCTTGGATTCAGTCTTCCCAATTCCCAACTTTGGCCGCTCATAAAAGCACTATTTTCAATATGCCGGCGGTAAGGGAACTGGATATTGAATAGGAGGGGGGGGGGGGCACACTGGTCCAAAAAAAGGTAGAGACCCCACTGCTATAGATGCCCACTGCTTACAGTCTGTAGTTGCTAAGGAGACTTGAAAACCCTTGTAAACATCCAGTCAGCTGTTTGTTGGAAGGGGTAGAGAGAGGCTCAAAGCAAACTGAAAACAACCTGAGCTGCTTTCCAAACCGGATGCTCACAAAGGTTGGAACTTTCAATGCAGCTGTTGTGCAGCGGTCCAGTGCTGTTGACAGCATGAAACCATGCACACCAGTGCTTCCCAAACGACAAGTCCAGGTCCAAAAGGTTACTAAAAGTTTTTTTGTTAACCCATTGAGACCTGAAGCCGGTTCTACATGTCTCCTAAATCCCAACAGTATTCTGAAAAACGTATGTTTCTATATCAGTGGTGCTCAATCTTTTGCATGTCAATGACCCCCACAATTATATGTATTTGGCCGCGGACCCCCATCAAAATATATTGTTCCAGGGACCCCCCAGAAGCAAAGATTTGAGTTAAAAATGTTCGCTTTGAAAATATATATATTCAAAGATGTGCATACATTTTCACGATTTTTCAAAAATAGCAGATCTACCGCGCTGTGAGCTTGTATATCTGCTATTTTTGAATAGCCCAAAGTGTAAAATAATGCTTTTTAGCTCAAATCTAAAAATAGACAGTTCCAGGTCTTAATGGGTTAATGGACTAAATCAGTACTTTGTGCGCTCTCATTTCCCAATACAGAAGCAGACTGTTTATCCTACATTATTTTTTAAACTACTTTCAATCTGTTGTCCCTTTAATAAAACAAAACATTTTTTTACAAAAAACAATTACCTAAAATAGCCGATGTTCAATTTTGTTGCACTGTGACATGCTGTTTTCACTTGCCCATTGGTCTGCTTTGGACACAAAAGGTTTGAAAACCACTGATCGACAGTATAAAGGAGTTGACCCCATGCGTTTAATTGATAGTGTACAGATGGACAGGAAACCGGGAGAGAGAGATGGGGAGAGACATGCAGCAAAGATCGTCGGGAACGGGACTCGAACCCGCGATGTACTGTCAGGCTACATTAGAGCCTAAGTGCCCGTCCGGGCCTATCAGATACATCTGAATGATTGCGAATCTCTGTCATTGGTTTATTGGTTTTCACAAAGTTCTCCTCAACAATAAAGAGCCCAAATCGTAATTTAACCTGTCCTGTGTATGACGTCGTCACCAGGTAGCGGACGATGGCGCTCGCCGGCGTGCGCAGGAAGCGAGGCGCGTGGAGGAGGAGAGGCTGCAGGTGCTGAACAACATGGAGGAGCTGGAACAGAAGATCAAAGAGCTGGACAACCAGATGGACGAGTCCGTCAGAGAGGTAACGGAGATGGAACCTCAACGAGTCTACTTCAAACCTGTTTGAACACAATGCACACAGTAGGGGCTGGGCGATATGACTTCAAATCAATATCACCATTATTTCAACCCTTTGCCTCGAATAATGAACTATTATGAATTATTAGAAATAAAATAAAATGTTTTGTGTCGATTCGTTGATATATAAGAAAAAATTTAGACTATTCAATTAACCTTCATGAGCAAGATGAACTTGCGTTTTCACTAACCTTTAAAAAATCATAGAATATTATTTTTCACAACGATCCATCCACCGATTGCTTTAAAAGACGTATCCGAGTCTTGGAGAATCGGGGGGGGGGGGGGGGGGGCTCGATGTTCGTGCCGTCGCGAACATCCGTTCCATAGTTATTGGCAGTTGAATGTAGGTTGTTTTCGACAAAAAGCACCAGAAAGCGCTCAAAGCAGAGAAAAGGGCATTCTTCCAAATCCATTAGAATGGAAGTGAATGTGGCTGTTTTTTTTTGCGATCACGTGATTTGCCGCTTCGCTGTTCGCAAAGAGCGCCATCTAGCGTCTTAACACCGAAAACACATCAAACACGTCATTGACCTACAAACACGAATGAGTCAATTTGTTCTAAATATCGGTTTTGTTATATTTTCTCACCAGGTGCGATGTAACCGCCACCGTTTGAGTGTTGCCAACTGAGGTTCAGAGATCCATTGATTGATTGATTGATTTTCTGGCTGACTGCAGGTGGAGGTGGAGAGAGCTCTGGTGGACGCAGAGCAGGAGTCGGAGCTTTCTGCTCTCCAGCAGGAGAAAGAGTCTCTGGAGGCTCTCCACAGCAAGCTGGACGACCTGGAGAGCAAATCCCAGCAGGAAAAGGAGAAGGTAATGAACAGGACACACAGACGCATGTTAAATACGTGGTTGAGCGGAGTCCCTCGCGGCTCTATACTAGTGTCTTTTCTGTTTTCGCTCTACATTAAACATCTTCGCTGAAAATAGCCGATCTACAAGCTTACAACGCGTCCGCGTTGTAAGCTTGCAGATCTGCAATTTTCTATTAAAGGTTTGCCCTGAATACGGATGCTGGGGTTTGAGTGGTTTTAACACTGTAAGGTTTTATGTAGGGATTTGAATAAGCCACTCCTCCACAAAATGGATGACCTCCAGTAAAAGAACGGTAAGAACTGAGATTTCACAAACTGTTGGCTGACTACGAGACACACGGAGGAATAGTCACCTAAGATGCTCCATAAATGCATCTTCAGACTTTGGTGGTTGAGAATGAATTATCTGCAAGCAGTGGTTGAATGGCTGAATGCATTTCTATGTTTTTTCAGGTGTTTGTAAAGAGGTGTTACAAGATAATACTGTTTTAATAACACCATGGCCTCCCTGTACAATCTTTAGATGTCAATGCAGTGTTCATTGGTGAAGCTGCTCTATACACAAGCTGGCTGCTTGCGTGCATGTCCTAGTGTGGTGACGCCTGCGTTTTTTGGCTAATAGCGATCCTTACCTCACCTACTTTAAATATGATATCGACAGTTTGTGTGCTTTTTGGAAACAATGACCACCCTAATAGGGGGAAATCACAAAATGCCCAATAAATATGAAAAGCTGCTCTTGTGAATAGGCTATCAAATATAAATGTACTTGTATTGACCCCAAAAGCAATTTAACAGGTTTACTGCCAAAGGGGAGAATTCTCCCCTTTTCAGTCAGTGGTGTTAACCGCCAAAGGGGAGAATTCTCCCCTTTTTTTTTTCTTTTTTTTTTTCTAAAATGTTTCTCTAATTTTTGGGTATTCATTTATTTTTGTTATTCACAACGAATTAGGAGATATAAAATAATAATAAAGAAAAGAAAAAAAAACATTCACTTCAATGTTAAAAATTAAACGGACAAGTAATTCACATTCTTTCTATAAAAAAATATATAAAATGCTGGCAGTGGGTGAGTACATTATGAATAAACCCTGGCAGACAGGTTGCCCACTCAAATGGTACCGATATCTGGTCTGGCCCATGACTACTCATTGGTCTACTTTTGACTGGACACACATACATACATACATACATACATACATACATACATACATACATACATCAATGTATAGATACGTACATACATACAGTACATACACAGTACATACATACACATACATACTTACTAACGTACATACAGTAGATACATTCTGTAACTGTTCACACAGACAAACCCTGTTCCTGTAAAAAAGAAATACACCTATATTTATGTAGTAAAGGAGCACTTCACCCATTTTCTTCATATAATTGGTCCTCACTAATACTTATTATAAAGTAGATGGCACCATTTCTGTCTACTCACTCTGTGTCTCAGAGGAGGGCTGTGGACAGTTCAGAAACCTGCCTATACATGACATCATCGAGTTTGGTAATTACTTGTAAGATATATAAATATATATATGCGTGCATATATACCAAATGGAAAAAAACATAGATACAGACACACTGACATACATTTCACGGGACATGTGACTAACTGGTAGGTGTTAATCCTTCTCCTGGTCCAAATATACAGCTGCTAATGCTGCCAGGGTATAGCAGTCACCGCATGACACACACTGCCCCTTGCAAGGAGAACCCTGTGTGTGTGTGTGTGCGCGTGTGTGTGTGTGGCTGGCACTTCTCTGCTGGGTCGAGTCCTGGCCTGCTCCTAATATTTCCCTGAAGCCCACAGCTGGTAAATCCATGATAAAACGCCGCACCAACGCTATTTACAGACAGGAAGAGCATCAGGAAGAGGTATTAGATAGGGTTGCTTCTCCGCAGAATAGGTGAAGTTGTGAGAGGCTGTGTATGGGTGCAGAATCTGGTCGTGTGTGTGTGTGTGTGTGTATGTGTGTGGTTGTGGTATGTGCAGTGAGAACCATTTAATATGTCTCTCAACCCATTAGAACTCTAATTAGGTTCTCAACGTCTGGCTTGGGGCCCACCCGGGGTCTGTAACTCAAATCTTTGGGACCCCAGTCTACACTGTACAATTCTCAGTGTTCATTTAACTCTGAGAGTGTACACATTTCGTACATTTGGTACACTCTCAGAGTTACAGAGTCTTAAGGGTCAATTTTGACCCCTGGTGGTCCCCGGACCAGACGTTGAGAACCAGTGCATTAGAACCATTCATCATGTCCCTTCCTCCATCTCTCCTCTTCATCCCTAACCCCTCCCTCCGTCCAACCCCTCGTTCCCATTTCCTTCCACATATCTGCCTTTTTCTTCCTCCCTACCTTCCTTCATCCCTCCCTCCCTCCTTCCCTCCCCCCCTCCCTCCTTTCCTCTCTCTCTCTCTCTCTCTCTCCCTCCCTCCCTCCCTATCTACTTCCTCTGCTTCTAGGAGAGGAGTGCCGGCAGTCAATCTTGCAGTCCCAGTTGTCGTAGTAACTAACTGTGCTTCCCAGTCCTTACTAACTCAGCCATCCTCTCTCTGTCCTGTGTGTGTGTGTGTGTGTGTGTGTGTGTGTGTGTGTGTGTGTGTGTGTGTGCGTGTGTGCGTGTGCGCGCCTGCGTGTGTGTGTGTGTGTGTGTGTGTGTGTGTGTGTGTGTGTGTGCGCGCGTGCGTGTGTGTGTCTGGTTGTGTCTGCATGTACACATAAATGAATGTGTGCATGCATGTACTGTATGTATGTACCCTATGTGTACATATATACATACTGTATGTGGTTGTTGTTGTTGTGTGTGTGTGTGTGTGTGTGTGTATGTGATTGTTGTGTGTGTGTGTGTGTGTGTGTGTATGTGCTTGTTGTGTGTGGCAGGCCAGTGAGCTGTTGCTTGCAGAGCAGGGCAGAGTAGAGAGGTTGGCTCAGAGTGTGTGCGAACAGCGCACCCTGCTGGACAGCTGCCCTGAGGCCACCAAGGAACCCCTTCAGGAACAGCTAGCCAGGGTCAGTGGTACTACACGCACGCGCACACACGTACGCGCACACACATACACACACGCACGCCATAGCATACGCATACGGGCGTGCGCGCAAATGAACTCACACACTCACGTAATAAACACGTGTGTATTTTGCATGCAAAGAAAATATCACACACAGGCATGTGTCCACACACCTCATGAATGTTCACACAGCCGTCCAGATATACATCAAGCATGCAAACATGCATGAATAAACACGCACACAAACACACACACACACACACACACACACGCACACGCGCACACGCACACGCACACACACACACATACACACATACTCACACATACTGTACACACGCGCGCACGCAGATACATAGTTATTTTTGCTGGGGCATCACCCTCTCTGCTCACTCACCCGTCTCTATCTTCTTTCACCTTGTCCCTCTTCTGTATTCTTGACTTTATTATTCAACATTTCCTTGAATCTTGAGTCAAGAACATGTTCATTCTAGTGGCTCACCTGTTGATTTGCAATGAATTACAGATTCTTGATCTGAGATCGGGTATAGCATTTTAAAGTAATACGCTAGTTTATGTCAATTAAGTGCTTCAATTAATCCTACCAGTTATGTAATCAGTTTTATTGTGAACAGTATTTGCAGTATTTCAGATTTCAGATCTCATGTTGAAGTCATGAAATCAGCAGTGAAATTGCCACAAAGAGCTAATTTGCAACTCAAATTAAGTGCATATCTTAATTTGACCTAGCCAGTGACCTTTGCAAGCCCAACACTGTTTAACCACTTGAACCCTAGCTTCCCTATTCATGCCGTAATAGGTGAACGTTGGGTCGACAAAAGGCGAACTTTCCGCGAAAATAGCCTAAATATCTACATGCTTACAAAGTGCTGCACTGAAACGAGTTGTAAGCTTGCAGATATTTTTGGCAAAGAGTGGTGTAGAGGGAAAATAGGAGGGACCACGTACAGACCCCTGGCGGACCCCAGTCAATGAAGCACACAGGGTTTAAGTGGTTAAAGTTCCATCTTGAAGGAATGCTGATGTGCCATGTTGCATGTTGACTGAAAGCACCGTGGTTATGTTCTGTTATTACTTTATGCATGACCAGTGTTGATGGGTCAACCGGGGTACAGTCTGTCTGTCTTTTATCTGGAAATAAGAAAGCTCTTTTGTGAAATGTCCTAAGCAGCTTCGTGTTGCTGTAGTGTAGAACATTCTTAGAAAATGAGCAGAATGAGCTCAGTTAGGGGCCGTGTCCAAGAAAGCATTTCTGAGCAGAAGAGTGCTTTGGATATCATGTGCAGAACGCGCCTTACAAGCGCATGGAACATTTATTGACGGCTGCAGCGTTCGAAACTATCAACCGTTGATGTGCTTCAACGTGTCATCTGCATTATTAGCACAAATATTAGCCTAGCTGAAATAACCGCAAACATGGACTTCTCGTGGTTGTGCTAAGGATTCAATATCAGGTTGAAAAAAATCACTGGGTTGTCAGACACAGCCAGGAGGATCAAACATGACATTGATGAGCATTTTGGTAAAACTAAATGGACACAGTGAGTGCTGAAAGCGAGGTGCGGTGCTCGGACGATGAGTGCTCCAGCGCGTCTTTTGCATAGACGCATGGCAGAAAGGCTCTGGCAGCTCCAAAAATGCTTTCTGTGGACACGATGCCCCTTAGAAAGAACAAACACCTTCATAGAACAGCTGTCAGGAGGAGAAAACCTCATTCCTAGAAATAAAAAAAATCTATGTTATTAATAATAATGCTTTCTGAACAATATCTTCTTTGAAGTTCCTTTAGGTTTCCTGGGTGCTTAACTTCATAACTATGACTAAATCTACATGGTATACTGTAGTATACCATGTAGATTTAGTCATAGTTATGCAGTATGCATTATACAGCATGCATTGCATGCAGGGATGATTTGTGCAGGACTGTCTCCTCCTCATGTTCAGTGTTGCTGTGTGGGAATTTTAAATGTCACGTAATCAATTTCACTATCGGAACATATTGAGTTTAATTGTTTGCTTTGTGTGTGTGTGTGTGTGTGTGTGTGTGTGTGTGTGTGTGTGTGTGTGTGTGTGTGTGTGTGTGTGTGTGTGTGTGTGTGTGTGTGTGTGTGTGTGTGTGTGTGTGTGTGTGTGTGTGTGTGTGTGTGTGTGTGTGTGTGTGTGTGTGTGTGTGTGTGTCAGGACTGCGAGGTGCTGGAGGCAGAGACCAAGAAGTTTGAGGACCTGGAGTTCCAGCAGCTGGAGAGGGAGAGCCGTCAGGACGAGGAGAAGGAGACTCACACTCAACAGATCCTCCGAGACATCGCTGACCTCCAACGCAGTACTGTCACACGCAAGGTACACGCCAGGGTCATTAGATAAGAGTTCACTCAAACTAACCAAAGGCCCAAAACTAGAACTGAAAAAAGAGAAGAAAAACATTTTTAGTAAGTGATTTTTTTTTAGTTTATTTTTTAAAATATGTGTTAAATAGCTCTATATTCTGATAGTGCTCATTGTACTCATTGAGTGTTTGTTCAGTAACAAGAGTCTCCATGTCTCTCCTGCTCTTTATTGAACAGAAAATGCATTTTCAGGCTGGGATATCAATTGTATCCAATCAGGATAGAGAACTCAGTCAGGATACAGATTAAATAAGTGACATTGGAAGTGATGACACCCAAGAAATTATCGGAACAAAATTGGAACTGGAACACTATACAAATTAAGCTGATAAATGGGTACTCTCTCCTGATTGGCTGAAATTGTGTCACCTACCTGAAAATAGAGAGACACGGAGACTCCTGTTACTGAACAAACACTCTATAGCAATGATTTCTATCAGAATGTGAAAAATATCACTTACTCTATCTTTAGCTGAAATAAAACAAGAAAAAAAACAAGGCTTTACAAAAACACAAATGATGCGAAGCTCGCGGAGCTAGTTCAGGCAGGCAACTCAAGGAGAGCGCCAACCTGATCAGGTGACCAGTCACATGCACTCTTCTCCTGATCTGGGTGGTTATTTAAACTTCTACCTGCTCATTCTGGCTTCTCTCTCTGGCTGCGCTGTCATGCTGCTGCTGTTGCTCCTCTGCTGTCTGTTGCCTTGCCTCGCTGTCTGCTGCTGATCATCAAGCTTGCAACCGCCTCCCCGGCATCCACCTGTAGGCTCTGTTTCTAGATTCCCCTTGGGGGTCTTAATTCATTGCTGAATGCTATTTGGCATGTAACATTTATTAAAATGTTCATGCTTACAGGGAATGAATAGATTCAGAGCCCTGACGCCAAACTATGCTTCTATATATCTATGCTCAAGTATGCTCAATACAAATATATTCTAAATCTAATCCAAGAGTTGTCTGACTGAACTGTATTCGGCTATTTCCTGCACCAGAAATAGCCGATCTACAAGATCACAACGCGTTGTGACCTTGTAGGTCGGCTATTTTCGGCTTTAGTTAAAGGGTTAAAATTGGGTTAAAAATAACAGAACATTTTGAAAATGGAATTCATATAATCCCCAATTTGTCCTCACAAGTACAGTAATGCAAACGTGTGTGTGTGTGTGTGTGTGTGTGTGAGTGTACGTGCGTGTGTGTCTCTGTGTAATTCCAGACCAGGGCATTCCAGCCCTATTTGGTTTAAAGAAAACCCCATACTCCTCTGAAACACATTTTAAATTACAAAAAATGTCAAACCCACATAAAAAAAAAGATGTCCTCCATGTTTATTAAATTATTATGCATCGCTCTGGTGGGCCAAAGAGGACAGACAGTCCCGTATTTGAACTGCTGCTTGGGTTCAAAAGCAGCGTTTGAAAGGGGTTTTTGCATACTTGTAGAGAGCCCATTGAACGGGTTGTGTTTTCCTGCTGGTACCAGCAGGACCACATGTTAAAACAGCCTTGTATTGTTGTGTTGTAGGAGCGCTTGCTGACTCTGAAGAGACAAGTGGGTCAGATTACCCAGCAGACCCAGCGAGAGAGGGACAACTTCCTGAAAGAAAGGAGCACCCTGGAAATGATGCTGCAGAGCGTATGTACAATTTACAATTACAATGTAGGCATTTAGCAGACGCTCTCATCCAGAGCGACTGACAATAAACAAGGTTAAACACATACATCGGAGGGACAGTGTAGCGGTGCCTCAGTAAACTAGTATCACAGGTAAACCAAGAACCTAGTATCAGTCTGAACAATATACTTTGAACAAAATCTGTACAAGTAAAGGATAGGATAGGTAAACGATGAACCTAGCATCTGTCTAAATAACATGCCATCTAAATTTGTAAGTGCACATTTGTGTGTGTGTGTGTGTGTGTGTGTGTGTGTGTGTGTGTGTGTGTGTGTGTGTGTGTGTGTGTGTGTGTGTGTGTGTGTGTGTGTGTGTGTGTGTGTGTGTGTGTGTGTGTGTGTGTGTGTGTGTGTGTGTGTGTGTGTGTGAGAGAGAGAGAGCATGCATGCACACACTGTAAATGTGTGTTTTCTATTCATGTAATTTAATCAGACAAGTTCAAAAGGTATCGACTGAAATATTCATATGTGAAGAATAACTGCCCAAGAAGTATTCTAGCTCATTTCCCATGCGTCTGTATTTGATTAACCACTTAAACCCTGTATACTTCGCTGACCAGAGTCCCCCAGGGTCTATACTACTAGGTCCGCTCCTTTTTTCCATGTGCACCAAATCTCTTCACCCAACACAGCCAATCTACAAGTTCACAATGTGACACTTGGTGAGCTTGTAGATCTGCTATTCTTGACAAAATGGTCGCCTATTTTAGCCAAATGTTCACTGGTTAGGACATGGCCGGAATAGCTAGGGTTCATGTGGTTAAGTGATTTCCCTATTCTGAATTGACATCTCCCTCCATCCCGTTCTTTCTTTCTTTCTTTCTTTCTTTCTTTCTTTCTTTCTTTTCTTTTCTTTCTTTCTTTCTTTCTTTCTTTCTTTCTTTCTTTCTCTCAGGAGAAAGAAAACCTGTCCATTCTGGAGAGAAAACACGCAGAGCTCACCGGGGGGCGGGGCTTCTCTCTCGGCCACGGGACTCTCAGGGAGGTACGTACCGTAATGTCTGCCAGCTGTCACTCAACAACTGTCTCATCCAATCAGGTTTTCCCTGAACTCTCTTGAGATCTCAATTCTTCTCGACCTTCTCTCTTTCTCTCTCTCTTTTCTTTTTTTCTCCATTCCCCCATTCTCCATTCCGTAGGCCTCATTGGCTGACGTGTGTCGGTCACATAGAGACCATTGCCGAGACACGGTCTCCGCCTCTGCTCTTTCGCCTTGTCCTGCCAACCTGCAGGCCCTCTCATCTCTCATTTCCTCTCTCTATCTCAGGAACGCAGAGGTACACTTCCTGTTCCCCCTGTTGTCTGTCCTGCACTTTTCCTTCGAGTTTTATTTTTTCCTGCTCCCTCTTTCATCCTTGCTTCCTTCCTTCATAGTATTTCTCTGGTACCCGGAACAGTGGGCACCTGGTATTTCTGGGCACCTTTTCTATATATATATATATATTTATTTTGAATTTATATTTATTTTATAAATGAGGGGACAAATACATATAACATATTTGTAATTACATTTAAGGCCCACATTTCTATAAATGCTACAAATTCCTACAAAATCTGTGATATCCAATCATTTCGGGGATAAACAAAAAATTAAAGGGTCAATTTAGGTCTGATAATGATGTATACTTGACCATTTTCCAAAGCATACATTTATTCTTAATTTGTTTACTGTACATTTAGAAAAAAAAAACAGCACATTTAACATTGAGGTGCCACAAGGTTTAGGTGCCCATTGGACCTGTATCCCTTTCTCTTAGTTTTTTCTTTCTTTTTAGTCTTTCATGTTCTCTCCTTTATCAATGGTAGGCCTACTGGACATGAAAGTGTTGAAAGTGCCTGTGATAGGCAGTCATGAAGGAAGAAAAGAAGGAAGAAATAGATGAATCCAAGGGAGGATTTATCTAGTTGTAGGAATTTAGGGGAGACAGGCCTTTTTCCTTGATCCAGAGCTCATACTCACACATGTACTGTATGTCTATAACAACGAGATAACCAATTTAATGCCATCAAAATTACTTCTGTGTGTAATATGCCTGTTTAATACATTCTCTGATTTCTGCTTTGAAACTAACGAGAATGCAAAAACATATAAATATATGGAAAAAAACACCTGCTGCATCATTCTAAATTCTAAAACAACTAATTCTGAAGTTTTAATTCACTGTGCATTACTAAAAATGTCTATATGGCTGAATCACTCCATGCTATGCCTCACCCTCTACCCCCCCCCCCCCCCCCCCTGTTTTTCCACATGGTACGTTCCAGGGTTATGTGACAGTCAGTGAAATCAATGAGCTTTACTCCCAGCTGGGGGGGGACTCTAAACCCGCCCCGGCCAACCCCTCCCCTGAGTCTGAGCCTAGCCCCTCCCCCGACGACAGCGCCCCAAACCCTGCGGAGGACGAGGTGTGTGTGTGTGTGTGTGTGTGTGTGTGTGTGTGTGTGTGTGTGTGTGTGTGTGTGTGTGTGTGTGTGTGTGTGTGTGTGTGTGTGTGTGTGTGTGTGTGTGTGTGTGTGTGCGTGTTTGCGCAGATTCTTTGCGCATCTTAGTGTGCAAACCAAGGTGCAGAATAGAATATCGTTGCTGTTGGGCAGAAACCTTGTATCTTCATATTTATCAACTTGTTATGGTTTTTATCATATGAAAGGAACGGTTTTGGACATACAAGGTTTCCACCCGACAGCACTTTGTACTTTGTTGACCTTGTTCATCCTTGTCTCTCGCCTCTCTCTCTCGCACGTTGCATTTTCTGACGCACTTCCTCTCTTTTTTTCTTTTCCAAGCTCTCTCACTCTTCCTCCTCTTGTCCTCCCTCCTCTTCTTCCTCCTCCTCGTCTCCCTCCTCCCGTCTGAAATCCCGGCCCCGCCCCAAAACGCCCTCTGTTCATTGGCCAGAGAACATGGTGACTTACCGAGACCCCTCCCCTCTTCCCGACTCTCCCCCTCCCCTGCTCCCTGTCAAAAAACACCACCACCGACTGAGGCAGGTAAAAGCTGGTATAGGTGTCCGTCTGTCTGTCTGTCTGTCTTTCTGTTTGTTTGTAGTTGCTATTCCAGTGCATATTACCGGCTTAACGCGACAACTCGACTACTAATTGTAGAGCATTGGTTCACAAACTTTTATTATTTGAAGGATCTTCAGTTTGATATGCATATTGGGCCCACAGAGCCCCATAACTCTCGAGTGTACAAAGGGAACCAAATTAACCCTACTGGGCTCACCTGCTAGTGAGGAGCCCCCACCAGAAGGACATAGCACCCTTGCGGTGGTGGGCAGGTACTTTACCCCTGTGCCGCCAGAGAGCTATTCTCGCTGTACTTAGTTTTCCGCTGCAGATAGCACTTTACTTTACTTTATTTATTTATTTGGTCGGGAGTCAGTGCACAACAATGAACACTATGCCAGGTGTAATACGTACAATTGAGCAAGTGTAAATATGCCGGATTTAGCATCCATAGTCCCTCAAAAATCATGAAAACAAAACGGGCATCACAATATAACAATACAATATAACGGTTCCATTCCGAACAAACTTTGATGGAGAGGACATCTTGTCTAAAGGTGGTCCGCCATTTAAACAAATGTGGACCTTGTTCAGTACACCTGTGAGACTGGATGAAGTTAGCTCAGCACTCTTTCCATGTATGAAGATGACCTTATCATCGGCATACATGTGTACATTAAACTCAGGACACAGGTCAGGCAAATCATTGATGTATAAAGATACAAGTAAGGGTCCAAGGATCGAACCCTGTGGGATACCAACTGGATTGACGATGTACAGGGATTTGACACCGCTGACCATAGCACACTTTTTGTTTACTTTTTGATTGATATGACTTGAACCATTGAATAGAGTGGAGAAGTTGAAATAGGTCCATTTTGTTAGGAGAACGTGGTGGTCAACGGAGTCAAATGCCCTCCTCAGTGTAGAGTGGTCATCATAGCGTAGGGGAGTGCTAAACAGTCAGTAGTCTGCTGTGTTTTCACAACACCTTTTGGTATCAGCAGAGTTCACTCTGAACCTTGGTACCTTGGTACTTTTGTCTAAATAGAAAGCAAGCCAAAAAAGGTGAGTTGTAGAGTCGAGTTGAGCCGGTACCATGCATGGAAAGCACCATGTACTGTATATCTGTGTTAGCGTAGCTGTGTTTGTGCATGAGAAAGTGACAGAGTGTGCACATCTCTTTGTGGAACTGAGCTGTACACGTGTGTGTGAGACGGTTTGTACATGTGTGTGATGGATTGAATTGTAAAGTCATGCCATTTGTGTGTGTGTGTGTGTGTGTGTGTGTGTGTGTGTGGTTGTGTGTAATCAGCACTTCCGTTTGCTGGAGGAGAGGAGGAGGTGCGATAAGGAGGGCGGGGCCCATTTGAGTGACACGTTACCCAGAAAGAAAACCACGCCCACCATCCCGCCCCAGTTCACCTGTTCTACACTGGGACGCAGCTACAAGGTTCTCTCTCTCTCTCTCTCTCTCTCTCTCTCTCTCTCTCTCTCTCTCTCTCTCTCTCTCTCTCTCTCTCTCTCTCTCTCTCTCTCTCTCTCTCTCTCTCTCTCTCTCTCTCTCTCTCTCTCTCTCTCTCTCTCTCTCTCTCTCTCTCTCTCTCTCTCTCTCTCTCTCTCTCTCTCTCTCTCTCTCTCTCTCTCTCTCTCTCTCTCTCTCTCTCTCTCTCTCTCTCTCTCTCTCACACACACACACACCCTCCATGCCGTTATCAGACTCTTGCTGTGTCCCCAATTCCAAACTATATCGTCGCTGTCAGGTGGAAACCTTGTATTTCCAAAAACGTTCCTTTTTCAAACAAAAGTTAAATGGTGAAATTACCGTAGCTATCGCGACTACTTTTGTGTGACACTTTTACATGATGAAATAGGGCATTCATTTACGACAAAACTTAAAAAGTTGATATATGGATATGTGAGATTTCCGCCCGACAGCAACAATATATTCATATACATTTTGTGGAGAAAAAATACTATATTTTCCTGAGATGTAGTGGGGTAGTAGTAAAAGTACTGAAGAAAGTAAAAAATACCAAAAAAAAATTCGACCGCCCATGTGATGTTCGGAATGACGTCAATTTGTAGTTATATCGCATCCCTTTCCGGAGAAAAGTTTGGACGTCGTGAAGGAGTATATATTGCGCTTTATTGCAGCAGCAGCGCTTATATTTCAAGCCTTTCTCTCACTGTTTTGTTCCTGCACAGTGCCACCAGCCCCTGACGCAGAGCTCCAGCTGTGGCAGCATTCTACCCAGAATGCTCTCCGTGTCCAACAAGGAAGCAGAGTCTCGACGCCTATATAAAGGTACACACCCATAAACACAAGGTTCACAAATCGTCGCTGTCGCTTGGCAGTCCAAAACCGTTCCTTTTTGTCATTATTTTAAAAAACGATTTAAAATAGTGAAAATAGCTGTTCTACAAGTTGTGAACAAGAGTGTAATTTTGTGTGACACTCGTGAGGTTTCTTTTTACACACATCAATATTGCACACATGCATAAACTGTACCTACCTACATAAACACACTCACTTTCTGGAATGTCATGTGAAAATGCACCATATATGGTCACATCACAACCTCATTGTGTGTGTGTGTGTGTGTGTGTGTGTGTGTGTGTGTGTGTGCATGTGTGTGCGCGTGCAAGCACGTGTGTGTGCAAGCGTGTGTGCAAGCACGTGTGTGTGTGTGTGTGTGTGTGTGTGTGTGTGTGTGTGTGTGTGCGCGTGCAAGCACGTGCACGCGTTTTTGTGCAAGTGCGTACATGCGCTTGCGTGTTTGGGTGGATTGGAGTGTGTCCCCTTTGTTTATGTGACCTTGAAGATAGTGCAGGAATGTGCATGAAGGGGCACAGTTTAACAAAACGTTGTCTTGCATGGTGTGTGTGTGTGTGGGGGGTAGCTACATTAGCATTTGATAAATCTGTGCAACTCATAACATAATAAAATACAAAATGATAGTTTTCTGAACACAAACATCGTGAAATTGCTCAATAGCTACAATAATCTGTCAAATACATAACCTTTCTCACCACATGGGCAAGTCCGCATAATGTCTCAAGGTCAATGTAGGTCATACGCCAGACAACTCACTTCTGTTCTTACTGACATGTTTAATATGGCTCTGAGTGACATACGGTAAATGTGTCCGCTGTGGTCATTCCTGTCCCCCCAAAAACACAACGTCACTAGCTTAAATGATTACAGGCCTGCAGCCATCGGCACACCCTCATTTCGCTGCTTGTACCTGCATTATTAAGTGACAAATAAACCCCTCTTGATTCTCAGAGGCAACACAACACCGATTTTTAGCTGTACAGTTGATCCTGGCCTAGTAAGTTGGTCCATTTTTATCTGGCCTTTTGGTCCCCTGAGCAGGGTCATCAGACGGGTGTGTCTGGTGTCCGGGGCTGATGGTATCGGATGTGTGCGTGTGTATTCTTCCTGTAGCCATCAAATGAAGAGCAGCTCTCTTCAAAGTACCTCCAGCAGTCACACGGTCACTGCTCTATCAAGGCTGACTTCGTCACGTGGATATCTTATTGGATTTATGTTCCACTTATCCTGTTTTGGGGTCATTTGGGACATTTTTGTGTGGAATCACAGCATCATTTGTTTTTGTTGTTGTATATATCCTATTGCACTCCCAAACTCTTTGTAAGGGAGTGTTCTTTTTTTCGGACGTGTTTTGAACCGAGACTAGCCGTGCGTTTCAGTGGCAGAGAGTGTCGTTTTTTTTTGTGTAGCTCGTGTTTGGTGTGTATACTCTTTACACGTTTCACGGTGGCGGGGAATTGCGATCCGAGGTCAGTGCCCTATGGGCAAACTATAGTCCCAGAGGGAGGGCCACACATAGGTAACACACACACACACACACACACACACACACACACACACACACACACACACACACACACACACACACACACACACACACACACACACACACACACACACCACATGTAGTGCCTGTTACTGAGTGTGTTACTGTGTGTGTGTGTGTGTGTGTGTGTGTGTGTGTGTGTGTGTAACCGTGTGCAGGTCAGCCAAGCTCCCGGGCCGCCTCCCAGACCAACGTCTACCTGGACCCCTACGGTTACCGTGACAACCAGGCCTTTGACACCATGAGCGTGGACAGCTCCGACTCCATAGAGACCAGCATCTCCGCCTGCTCGCCCGACAACATCTCCAGGTGTGTTTGCGTGTGCGTGCGTGTGTGCGTGTGTGCGTGTGAGAGAGAGGCAAGCATTTCCTGTCTGTCTGCCCAAGTGGACATCACTTAATCATAACTCATTATTTTTCTGTATTTGTCAGACCAACATGTGTTCACTGTGTTGCTGTTCCTCTCTGTCCTTATTATTATTTTTTTTTTAACCCATTAAGACCTGAGGCCGTTTGTACAAAATGTCAAAAATGTCTTCTAAATCCAAACAGTTTTTCTGATTATGTTGCTATAATGTCATGTTTTCAAACTTTTTCATGTCAAGGACCCCAAAAATGATTAGTTTCATGGACCCCCCAGAAGCAACGATTTGAGTTACAAATGTTTGTTGGAAAAAAATACATATTCAAAGATTTCCACAAATGTTCATGATTTTTTCAAAAATAGCAGATCTACAAGCTCATGGAGCGGCACTCGGTGCCGCTCTATGAGCTTGTATATCTGCTATTTTTGAATAGCCAAAGTGTAAAATAAGGGTTAAAGTGGTGAAAATCTAATGGGTTAAAACCATGAAAAGAAAAGTAAAATGAACTGATGAATAGGTACTTAAAGTGCACTACGTTACTTGACCCAAACAGGAACACAATGGATTGACTGATCATTAAAATAAACATGCTCTGAAAACGCACACGGCCCACCCTTCTGACCACTGAAGTGGGCCCCGATCCAGGAAAAGGTCGAGATCCCACTGCTCTCAGAGGAGATTGGAAGCGATGTGACCCCTCACAAATAAATATGAAATCTGGGGAAGGAATCGTATTTCCGGAGCAACAGACTCAGACAGAGATGAAGGAACAAAGAAAAGACTCATTTCTGTTCTAATGTAAAACATGGTGTGCTGAAAGACAGAGAGAGAGAGAGAGAGAGAGCAGCAGAGAATGAGGGGCGAGTTAATGTAAAGAGTCTGTGGAGGTTTCTTCCCGCCTTTCTTTCATGATTCCCTCCTCGGAGAATAGGCTCTGTAGATTTGTGCGTGTGTGTGTGTGTGTGTGTGTGTGTGTGTGTGTGTGTGTGTGTGTGTGTGTGTGTGTGTGTGTGTGTGTGTGTGTGTGTGTGTGTGTGTGTGTGCACTGCAGTGGTGGAAAAAGTACTCAAATGTTTTACTTAAGTAAAAGTATCAATACTGCAATGTAGAAGTACTCTGTTCCAAGTAAAAGTCCGGAATTCTAAATTTACTTGAGTAAAAGTACCAAAGTATTGGTCTCAAAATGTACTTAAAGTACCAAAATGTTTGAAAATAGCAGATCTACAAGTTCACAACGTTGTGAGCTTGTAGATCGGCTATTTTCAAATAGCCTAGGTATAAAATAGGGCTAAAGTGGTTATGTTCTATAATGTAATAATTTGCATCTGCAAAGTAACTAGTAACTTAGGTTTACTGTGTGTGTGTGTGTGTGTGTGTGTGTGTGTGTGTGTGTGTGTGTGTGTGTGTGTGTGTGTGTGTGTGTGTGTGTGTGTGTGTGTGTGTGTGTGTGTGTGTGTGTGTGTGTGTGTGCGCGCGTGCTCGTGCGTCTGCTGTAGTAACAGAATTCTGCTGCTTGTGTGCACATGTGTGTTGCAAGGGTGCCCTGATTAGTGTTCTAGGGTTCAAGTTACAGAATGAGGAAAGCTTTAAGCAATGCATTTGTGTGTGTGTGTGTGTGTGTGTGTGTGTGTGTGTGTGTGTGTGTGTGTGTGTGTGTGTGTGTGTGTGTGTGTGTGTGTGTGTGTGTGTGTGTGTGTGTGTGTGTGTGTGTGTGTGTGTGTGTGTGTGTGTGTGTGTGTGTACATTCAACCCCCTCAGGTTTAGATGAGCAGGGCAAAGCAGTATGCATGCAGAGGTAGATTTCGGGGGGCTCCAGCCCCCCTGTCTTGGACTAAAACCATGTGTGGTGCAGCTCTTCCTCTGTAACTCACAATGGTTCAGGCCGTTCTGCCCCCCCCCTCCCTTCCCTGTTGATGTGAATGGTACAGCCTGTGTTCTGCAGATAGATTTGGTATGGTCTCTCTGAACCCATTTGCAGGTTGACCCCCTCTCCACAGTCAAAGTGGGAACACATCGGCTCTGTGATTCTCAGCTTGGGCTGCATTAGGATTGTGTTGCGTTTGTACTGGATGGAGCTTTACCTGAAATGGATTGGATTGGATTTGACTGGAATGGGTGCATGGGGGGGGGTAAACTGGATGAAATAGAAGTTCAACGGGTTTTGAGCACTTGAAAATACTCAGGGAGCGCTTCATTCGCCGCATCCCGCCAGCGAGGTGTTCATTCTTGAGGAGGAACACATGTAGCAATTAACCAAACGCTCGTGGAATAGTGGGAATATTTGAAGTCTTAATTGAAATCCACGCCGGGCCAGATTTGACCTGGGCTACGATGACCATGAGTGTAGTTCCTTCTCATAGACGGAGGTAAGAGCAGTGGTGTAAAGTAACTAAATACATGTACTCAAGTACAATTTTGAGGTATTTTTTACTTTACTGGAGTATTTCCAATTTTCTGTACTTTTACTTCTACTCCACTGCATCTCAGAGGCAAATATTGTACTTTTACTCCACTGCAATTATTTGAAAACTTTAGTTACTTTGCAATTATCAATTATTATATTATAAAACATTAACCACTTTAGCCCTATTTTATACCTAGGCTATTTGAAAATAGCAGATCTACTGTACAAGCTCACAACACGTCGCATTGTGAGCTTGTAGATCTGCTATTTTCAAACATTCTAGTCCTTTTACTTTTGGTACTTTAAGTACGTTTTTATGCCAATACTTTTGTTCTTTTACTCAAGTAAATTTTGAATTCTGGACTTTTACTTGTAACAGAGTATTTCCATATTGCAGTATTGGTACTTTTACTTAAGTAAAACATTTGAGTACTTTTCCCACCACTGCATGGCTTTATCGCATGCTGAAAATAGCTGATGTGCAACACGTTGAGAGCTTGTAGATCGGCTGTTTTTTTGGCGCGTGACACAGCCACGCGTATAATTCAAATGTTAGCATTCCGTTGGAGAGGATGGATAATGATGGAGTGAGTGATCGTGGGGAGGAAAGAGGTGGGGAAACGAGGGATGGAGAAGAGATGGATACAGTGCTGGAGTCTGTCCCTCCAGGATTATGCAGCATTTGTTTAACAAAATGATGGCATTTGCACCTTTTGCGGCGGGCTTTCACTAAAGAATGCAATTGAACATGAAGGGTTTTTGTGCCACTTTGAAGAATTGCAACAGTAATTAGAAATGACAATGCAGCAGCAAAAGTGCATTTCTTTTGGGGCTATAATTGTATTGTACCAATAATTTGGATGGATTAGTAATGATGGTAGATTAATCGATGAAGAATGACTAAAGAATTGTTCATGTGCCTAAAAGGTTTTGTCCATGTTGCCTAAAACACACAAATTTGTCTCGATAAGCAGAACTGTAAAACATTTTATCGAAAATACGTGGACATAATAGCAGGGGTTGGAGAAAAACGCAAAGTTTTGCATAATTTTATGTGATGCCATAATTGCATAATCCTGGCGGGACTGACTAGTTGATGTCACACATTGAAAACAGTAAGACAATGAGATTAGTTGCTGGTACTTTGGGTTAGGCGTAGTTTTTTATTATTATCATAGAATATTGACATAAACAAACAGACTTTTAATGTCGGTTGCATTGTCAATATTTGTGATCACTATTGCATTGTTTTAAAGTGTGCAATGTTTTTGTAATGTCCTGAATGTTCCTTTTTTGCCTTTAATGTAATGTGTAGCAGTTATCAGTTACTGTAACCCCGGAACAATGAATCAATTGCCTGTCATTGCAATAATTGGAGGGAGAGTTGGATATTCCTGAATCAGAAGGAGGAACATCCATCTCCCCCTCTCTCCAATTATATAGGAAATCGTTTTTGGAAACACGTACTACCATGTAATACCGTAAACAGTTTTCATATTGTGCAGCTAGGTGTCATTTTGTCAAAGTGTGGGCTGGATGTGTGGATTAGACACCAAACGTCAATGCAACCCTCACATTTCTCAGCAGCCAAATACTTTTTTTATCTCCACTAAAACACAAGAGTGTATTTGACAAAGTGTCTGTTAACCATTAAGACGCATGTAATTTTTTTATTTGAGAAAAAAAAATCGCGAAAGCGTTTGCACATCTTTGAATATATATTCTTTTAAAGCAAACATTTCTAACTCAAATCTTTGCTTCTTGGGGTCCCTGGAACAAAATATTTTGAGATGGGGGTTGCCGGCAAAATACATATAATTTTGGGGGTCCTTGACATGAAAATGTTTGAGCACCACTGATATAGAAACTTACGTTTTTCAGAATACTGTTGGGATTTAGAAGAAATTTGTAGAATTGGCTTCAGGTCTTAATGGGTTAAAAGAAACAGACATACCAGTGGTGGTCTAACTTTACTTGCATTGGTCTGACTAATAGTGAAGTCTCAATGCCAGTACAACAGTTTATTGTCCACGTTAAAGTGTCGTTGTTTGAAACAGAGATATTCCAGAGAGCGGGAAAGAGTTCTTTCCTTTCATCCTCTCCCCTCTCTCCTTCACCCCTGCTTTGTTTTCTCGGCTTCTCTCTCTTTTTCGCTCATCCAATGTCTCTCTTTATTTTTTGCCACCCCTCTACTCTCCAAACCCTCCCCTCTTTTCTCTGATACACTTCCATGCTTTATTTTTCTCTCTCTCTCTCTCTCTCACACCATATATGTCTATCTCCTTCCTGTACACCCCCCCCCTCTCTCTCTCTCTCTCTCTCTCTCTCTCTCTCTCTCTCTCTCTCTCTCTCTGTGTGGTTTGTTTAGACTAAGTCTAATGTGCACCATTCATCTTAACAATGTTGTGACAGCAGCACTGAAACACATTGTGTATCGGTTTACCACACACACACACACACACACACACACACACACACACACACACACACACACACACACACACACACACACACACACACACACACGCATTTCCTAGGCCCAACTGGGAATGCATGTCATGTGTATACCAGCTGCTATGAACTGGTAGATCTGGAACGAGTCTAGGTCTGCTGTGCTGGGACACACATAGACAGTGCTGTCTATCTAGGTGCTGGAGGCTGAGAGAGAGGGAAATCAGGAGATGGAACGAGAGAAGCAGGGTGCAAAGCTTTGAAGAAGAGAGAGAGGAAAAGTAAAAGGGAGAAAAGCAAGGAGAGAGAGAGAGAGAGAGAGAGATATGGTCTGATCCCCTGATTGCCTTAACATCCTGTTCACAGATCCTGTTGATTTCCTCTTTGATCCAATGCAAACAACCACTCGCTCTCGCTCTCTCTCTCTCTCTCACGCACACGCACACGCACACGCACACGCACAGTAATCAGTGTATTCTGTGCCTTTGGTTCAAATGCCAAACAGAATGCTCTGCGAAGCTATGATGTACAGCAGGGGTAGACAACCTTAGGCACGGGTGCCAACATTGGCACAGGGGAGGGTGATCACTGTATAAATTAGAGTTTAAGTGGTTTTAACACAGAAAATAGCAGATCTTCTATTTTGACTGTTTGGGTCAAAATAGAAATGTGACGCACACGTCACATTTCTATTTTGGCTCTTGAGCTAAAACGTTTGGGAACCACTGCATTAGGTCACTTGGAATCAGGTATCATGGCTTCGTCTGTCCTTTGCAAAACAAGCCATACAATTAAGATGAGGGATGTAACTTTGACTTATCCCAGGGGGGTTAAAGGTGGTGTAAGTGATATTTCTTTGTTGAAAAATAGCTCTATATTTCCTTAGTAATCATTGCTATACTGTAGGTGAGTGGCAGAGACTCCCAGAGATGGGAGGAATAAGGTGAGAGAGAGAGAGAGAAAGGGAGAGAGAGAGACAGTGTGGGGTGCACCTGTGTGGGTGGAGTGAATTAGGTGTAGTGAGAGAAAAGAGGAGAGGAAAGAAAGACGAGAGGGAAGGAGCCAAGGAGGTATAGTTTAATTCATCCCAGGTGTTCCTTTTGAAGTGGAAATGATAAGCAGCAGACTTCTGTTACTACAGCCAACATACACACGCACATTATCCAAGTATTCATTTCTGCTGGAATGTATCATAGAGAGAGAGAAAGAGTGTGTGTGTGTGTGTGTGTGTGTGTTCTGCTTTGTCTTGACCGTGTGCCATGATTAGCTGGCTGTACAATGTGTATTGTTATATATGTGACTGTATGTATGTGTTGTGGGTTCCAGTGCCAGTACGTCCAACGTGGCCAAACTGGAGGAGATGGAACGTCTACTGAGAGAAGCACAGCTCGAGAAGAACCGTCTCCTAGAACACAAGGTCACGCACACACACACACACACACGCACACGCACACATCCACTGACATTTTACCCCCACACTATTGCGGCATCATGTTTCATCAGCAATACGTTTCTCTCATTACATAATAAGCCAGATATACAGTCAAGCTTTGTGAGATGAAATTTGTTTCCATTGCTTATTTCTCATCAACAGTGCAACTACATAACCACTATATAATCCAAATAGTATATGCTACCCGTATGGCAATAATAGCAGTAAAGAAGTCCCTCAAATCTAATATAGTGATTACTGTCTATTTTTTACTTAATTTGACTCTTTAAAGACATACATGTAATGGTGAGAACTAGAGATTATCAAGTAATTAAGTAGTGCTTTATATTCCTATTAGCAAAGTGACGTTAAAGTGGTATCATGTCATTTTATTTTGTGAATAACATTTCATTTTGTCTAATCGGTATGGTAGAGTTTACTATAACTTATACAATTGAGGTGGTTGTATTTGGTGTCCCTGCTCTTCTATTGAGACATTTAGATCCCGTGTCTAGGTTAGACACAACCTTCGACACAAATGTTGACCTGAAGGTCAGAATTGAATTTCTCCTCTGAGCAAGTAGCTCAGTGGTAATAAAAACTTCAGCTCTTGCACAGGAGATCCGAGTTCAAATAGGAAAGTTATATAATGCAGCGTTAAGTTGACAGTTTAGCGTCTCTGTTACCATGTGAATGTGTTCATATTTCTCTGTGTATCAGTGGTGGAGTGATATTTACGGTGATGTGGCATATTTTCGACCAATCAAAATGCTTCGCTGGAAAGGTTTCGTATTGAAAATGCAAACGCGATGCAAAAGCTGTAACGTGTACATGTTCCAACCCTGTAGGAGCTAGAGATGGAGGTACGAAAGCAAGCCTTTGACGAGGAGAGGAGACGAAGAGAGGAGCTGGAGAAGCGACTGCAGGACGAGACGACCAGGAGACAGAAGCTCATCGACCGGGAGGTGAAGCTACGAGAGAAACAGAGGGCACAGGTGAGAGAGACGCAACGATGGAGGGCTCTTAACGTGGATGATGTTTAACCACTTAAGGGGCTGTTTTAGAGTTCTTTGAAATGCGATACAAATCCAATTTCTAAAGTTGTGTCTCAGGCCCAGTCTACACGTCTAAACAGATGTTTTTTGTGCGCTGGGTCTCCGAGGGTGTAAGCATGATATTATGGCTGGGCTTTGAGCTCCTCAGTGCGGGGACACAGATCTACAAGCTCAAAACGCGTCGCTTCGCGCAGCGTTTCGCGCTTTCAGATATGCTATACTTTTGATGCTTTTGTGTGACGCAGTAGTATGATCAAGTAGGGCATTCATTTACGGGAAAAAACATAAGAGGTTTCTGCCCGACAGCGACAAAATGGGATTTGCAATCTGCAGTCTGAACCAGTGTTGATTTCGTCGACTAAAACTATGACGAAATAAAAACGAAATAAAAACTAAGCTACGATGGCTAAAACTAAGACTAAAAGAAGAGATCCAGTAGAACTAAGACAAGTCATCATGGGTGCGCGCGGTTGTGACGGACCGAAAATAGCAGATCTACAAGCTCACAACGCGCCGCAGCGCGACACGTTGTGAGCTTGTAGATCTGCTATTTTCGGCATGCAGCTAACTGAAATTCTGCCATTTCGATGGCATCACGGCCCACCAAAAGTACATTTTAGTCAACTAAATCAACTGTAGATTTAGTCGACTAAAACTAAAACATTTCAGATGACTAAAATATGACTAAAACTATCACGGAAATGTATTCAAAAGACTATGACTAAAACAAAATCAAAATTTGTTCTCAAAATCAACACCGGTCTGAACAAAGCCTTTTGAACCTCTCATCTCCAGTCTCGGCCCCTGACCCGCTATCTGCCGGTGCGCAAAGACGACTTCGACCTGCGGTCCCACATCGAGTCGGCGGGCCACAGTGCGGACACCTGCTTCCACCTGTCCATCACGGAGAAGACCTGCCGCGGATACCTGATCAAGATGGGAGGCAAGATCAAAACCTGGAAGAAACGCTGGTTCGTCTTCGACCGCAACCGACGTACGCTGTCCTACTACGCAGGTAGGAGGGAATATAAGCGCGCGCATGTGTGTGTGTGTGTGCGTGTGTGTGTATGTAAAAGCATGCACACATGTGATGTACATGTATGCATACAAAAACATGCAAAGACTAGACAGACACACGCAAGCACACATGCTTGCACAAAGGCACAAATACACAGAAGGTATACAGACAAATTACATGCATAATAACTAGACTAACAGACTCTCACACACACACACACACACACACACACACACACACACACACACACACACACACACACACACACACACACACACACACACACACACACACACACACACACACACATACACACACAGTTAAAGAAAATACATTTGTGTTTTCTGTCTCTGTCATTCAGCACTGGTGTAATGTGTTTGTGTTATTGTCTCTCCTCCAGACAAGCATGAAGCCAAGCTGAAAGGGGTCATTTATTTCCAGGCCATTGAGGAAGTATATTACGACCACTTGAAGAACGCACACAAGGTATGTGTGTGTTTGAATGTATGACCACTGTTGAGCAGGCACTGTTGAGCAGGGGTCTTCAACTTTTTTCAGGCCAAGGAAGCCTTAGCTGAGAACAAACATTTTTTTGTTTGTTATCAATTGTTTTTATTATCATATCAGCAATATAATTATGTTTAAATGAATACATTTTCAGCTGAGAACAAACATGAGAACATGTTGTATAAAAGTGTGTTGCAGATTTTTTTTTTTTGTCAAATTGTTTTTTTTGTCAAACATTTAATCACTTAAACTCTCAATACTTAGTAAACTTGAACTTTGACACTCGACTTCACTTACTCGACATGATATTGACCATGATACTGACATGATACTGACAGGATACTGACCATGATACTGACCATGATACTGACAGGATACTGACATGATACTGTAAACTTGAACTTAGTAAACTTGAACTTTGACACTCGACTTCACTTACTCGACATGATATTGACCATGATACTGACATGATACTGACAATGATACTGACAGGATACTGACCATGATATTGACCATGATATTGACCATGATACTGAAATGATACTGACCATGATATTGACCATGATACTGCCATGATACTGACATGATACTGACCATGATGCTGACCATGATACTGACATGATACTGACCATGATACTGAAATGATACTGACCATGATACTGACCATGATATTGACCATGATACTGCCATGATACTGACATGATACTGACCATGATGCTGACCATGATACTGACCATGATACTGACCATGATACTGACATGATACTGACATGATACTGACCATGATACTGACATGATACTGACCATGATACTGACCATGATATTGACCATGATATTGACCATGATACTGACATGATATTGACCATTATACTGACCATGATACTGACATGATACTGACCATGATACTGACCATGATACTGACCATGATACTGACATGATACTGACCATGATACTGACCATTATACTGACCATGATACTGACATGATACTGACCATGATACTGACCATGATACTGACCATGATACTGACATGATACTGACCATGATACTGACCATGATACTGACCATGACACTGACCATGATACTTGCCATGATACTGGCCATGATACTGTGACATACTGACTTGCAAGATCCTTGCAAGTCAGTATGTCACAGGTTGAGAACCACTGATCTAGGATTCATGAGGTTAATGTGCTCTTCCATTTAAGTCTTCTTCTCAATTTTTCTCTCAATCCCAGTGTTTTCCTATCCCATAACCTCTCTATCTCCCTCTTGATCTTCTCCCTTTCCACCCTCCCATCCTTCCTATAAACCTCCCCACCCTCCATTCTTCCCGTCTCCTCCCCACTTTCACTCTATCTTCGTCCCTTTATCTATTTTCACCTCCCCCCTCTCTCTCCAAGGTTCGATCTACAAGCTCACAATGCCTCGCAATGTGACGCGTTGTGAGCTTGTAGATCGCCTATTTTCATTATTTTTGAGGAAAGATATTGGCTATTGACAAAGACAAAACACATTGCAGTTTCAGATTTTTAGCGGTGCCAACCGCTCTAAGCTTGACTTTGTCCGTATGTCCGTCCGTCCGTCCGTATCAGCACGGGATGATGAGCACGGGATTTTACACAGCTATAACTCCAGATTGCAGCATGCCACCAAGTCCAAATATGGTATGTGGACTTAGACCACCAATAGGGACGAGCATGACTTGCTGAAGTTAGCAAAGAGGGGTCCAGGGACCCCCCGCGTATGTTATGTCCGTCCGCCCGTTTAGGGCACGGGATTTTAAACAGCTATAACTCCAGTTTGAAGCCTGCCACCAAGTCCAAATTTGGTATGTGGACTTACACCACCAATAGGGACGAGCATGAATTGCTGAAGTTATCAAAGCGGGGTCCAGGGACCCCCCGCGTATGCTATGTCAGTCCGCCCGTTTAGGGCACGGGATTTTAAACAGCTATAACTCCAGTTTGAAGCCTGCCACCAAGTCCAAATTTGGTATGTGGACTTACACCACCAATAGCGAGGCGCATGACTTGCTGACGTTATCAAAGAGGGGTCCAGGGACCCCCAGCGCCCGTATGAGCACGGGATGAGCACGGGATTTTAAACAGCTATAACTCCAGTTTGCAGCATGCCACCAAGTCCACATTTGGTATGTGGACTTAGACCACCAATAGGGACCAGCATGAATTGCTGAAGCCCCGCCCCCTCTGTCTTCCCATTGGCTGGCCTTCAAACAGCCATAACTCAAGTTCGCAGCATGCTACGGAGTACAAATTTTGTACATGGACTAAAACCAGCAATAGGGACGAACTGTAATTACTTAAGCCCCGCCCCCTCTGTCTGCCCATTGGCTGGGCTTTAAACAGCCATCATTCCAGTTTGCAGCATGCTACCAAGTACAAATTTGGTAAGTCGACTCAGACCACCAATAGGGACGAACTGAAATGAGTTAAGCCCCGCCCCAAAGGCACCGCTTCCTTCACACAGGGTGTGATTTTTTTGTAAAGTCTCGTTTTAGTTTTTATTCCAGTTAACTAAAATGTTTAGTTTTCGTTATTTTCGTAAGTTGACGTTAACTATAAGAACCCTCTCTCTCTCTCTCTCTGACAGAGCCCCAATCCCTCCCTGACCTTCAGTGTAAAGACTCATGACAGGGTCTATTACATGGTCGCGCCCTCTCCGGAAGCCATGAGGATCTGGATGGATGTGATTGTCACCGGCGCGGAGGGTTACACCCAGTTCATGGTGTAGTGCCGAGGACAGGGGCAGAGGGATATCGCCGATGCGCAAACGCGAGCCAGGACTAATTTCCGACACCTGTGTCTTATTGACCTTTGGTTGACTTTTTCTATTTTTGTAATTGTTCAACTTATACGGATAGACGTGTCATCTGCATCAAGGGATTTACACATTTCCTGGAGTGTGGCGAGAAGAGCAGCGTTGAGTAGACTTTGTGTTTCCTTTCAGTAATTGCTTTCGTCTGCCTGCAGTACAAAATGGCCAGGGTTTGCAGTGTGTTAATTTAAGGCAGAAAAATATATTAGCTGAAATACCTATACTAGCTATAATAATAATATTTTGGGGCAATCTGGCTGGTTCCCTTGTGTCAAGGCAAAACCAGCATACCGCCAAATAAGTCATCGGTTCTATGGGTCATCAAATAAGCCAACTCACATCAAGGCGCTTTGGACTAAATCCTAGAAATTTGTACCAAGTGCAATGTCTAAAATAATATTATATACCTATGCATACTACGTCAGAAAGGTCATGAAAACTAAAGGTGTGCAGTAGTTGAGCCGTGAAATGCCAAACTTTGCCGCCAATTAACATAAATATCTTATGTCATCTAGGAAAACAGCAGGGAAGTGAAATGGCTCGAGACAAGCTTTCAAGCGCAATGAACAATTCATTCAGGAGTTACGTAACAATGTGTTAATCAATAATTGATCTTGACCTTTGACCAACAAATTGCACCCCATGTCAGATGTTGAGTTAGAGTTGTAGTATATGAAGTTTCATGGCTTTGTGACGCTCACAATTTCTCCTGTTTTACAACTAGGACTTTATATAGTAGACACACATTTTGATGCACCAAGGATCTTCCTTGGGAGGAAAATGCAGTAAGCTCTAGTCTAGATCCTCTTTGTTTTTGCCAAAGTAAGCTAATGCTACAAAAAGAATTCCCAATGTAATTGTTATTCAGCCAGCCATATAAATTATAACACCTTTTCTCAAGATTAGTGATAACAACTTTGTTAAAACAGTATAATGTTTGACTATATAAGAATTCTCCAATCATAAACAAGTGTACAGATATGACTGACACCTCTAAAACCCTTTTTTTGTTGATCGACTAATTTCTATCTATCAATCAGTTCCCTGGGGACCTCCTGGAACCCCCTCAAAGACCAGACCCCACCTTGAGAACCAGTGCTCTAAAGCAGCAGTGACTCACTTTTTCTTGCTGGAACTAGATATTGTTGGTAAACAACAGTTTAATCTCTTCTCTTTTTCCGTTATTTTGATTGTTGCGTCATTTACACATTGAAAATTGTATGTGGAAACATTGTATTTTTGATGGCATCATTGTCTGTTTCTCTTCAGACCAAATCATTATTTTATTCTTCTACAAGGATTTATTTTGCCTGTGCGTGCCTTTGACCATTGTCAATACTGAACTTGGGTCAGATGCTTAGTATTACATTATGCTGACAGTACACTAGGAATCAATGAAATTAATAGTTCTGTGTGTGTGATGGAAAATGATTTGTTCATATAACACTACACGTTTGCCTGTGTAGCTGTTTTTCTAGACCTTTTCATGCGTGGGGAGAAAGCATACCACGCATTAGCAGAAATGTAATAATGAAAGAATATTGTTTCATATAATGTGATAATTGCTCCGCTCCATTGCAGTTGCAGCTTCAGGAGAAACGTTACTGTCATCCTCAGGTCTTAAACTGTGTCATGTCATTGTATGTATTTTGATATGCATTGCATAATTGCTGAGACGTGCCTCTTATGCGTGTGTACTATATAGGCAATTTCGTTTACTGACTTTGTCACATTCTGTAGATCCAAGGTGCTATCCTTCCATACCAGAACCATATATTGCCTTATTACCCATTGAAACTAGTGCCTTTATCTACTAATAGTGTAATATGTGACAGTTTCATTCAAGATACGGGGGTTCATAGCACTCTTATGTTGCCACAATATCAATAATGACACCAAGGCTGTTCGCCTATAAAGACAGATCAGATAGTTGTTTCCAACACATGGAATTACATAAGAAAGGACGCCTTGTTTCTTTTGAAACAAAATTGTGATTTTCGTTTGTAAATGTGGTCTCCACGTTGTAGTTTAATTAGAGATGGTATTATGAGACATTCTCACATGTACAGCCCTTTTCATATATTATCATTGTTTTTCACATGCTTTTCCAAGTATCCCAGGATAATATTTGCTGGGGGGAATCCATATCCCCCCTCTTTCATTCATTTTGCTGGCCGGTGGGAATATATTTTATCCCTGCATTTTATACGTACATTTCCTTTTGGGAAATGTAAGCTGTAGTCTGATATGTTTGATAATATCAATCAAAATATATAATGTTAACCACATTAACCCTGGTGTCCATCTTCTGGGCAAAAGCCAATGCATTCTCACACCCGTTGCGTCAAACGGGTGACGAATTGGGACAGGATTTGACGCAAGCAACCCGTTTGACACTACGAGACTCTCCTGCATCAGACGTTGGCGCCACAGTCCTGTCGCATTATAGTGTTATACTATAGTATAGAGGGCTTTCGGTTTCCATTTCTCTAGGGATGTCCGATATTATCGGCCTCCCGATATTATCGGCCGATATTAGCATAAAAATTGTTATCGGGAAAATATCGGTATCGGTTTTTGAAGAATTTTTTTTTTTTTTGCTTTATAAATAAGTTACAGGAGTTCTTACTGTATATGGTGTGTGTGATATGAAATTTGAGCTTACCCTAATCCCCGCATATATCGGTATCGGTTGATATCGGTATCGGTAATTAAGAGTTGGACAATATCGGTATATCGGTTATCGGTAAAAAAGCCAATATCGGACAACCCTACATTTCTCTGCAGTGCCTCAGGAGGTAGAACGGCCGGCTCCTCCTGGCTAAGTGTCAAAGTGGCCTTGAGCGAGACACTGAACCCCTAACTTCTCCCGATGAGCAGCTTGCATAGTTTCTTGAATGGGTGAATGTGAAGTACATTGTAAAGCGCTTTGGAAAGACTAGAAAGGCACTATATAAATGCAGTCCATTTACCATTGCAGATGGCTATCGGTATGCAGCTTGAATGGCGTCCCATCGTGTTAACACATTGGTCAGATTTTGGTCCAACTGTCATACTGTATTGTATGACTTGAGAGTGAGAATGCTTTTGTTTGTTTGTTTTTACATATGAAACCCTGACTATAACTAGATCTATCTGTATATCTATTGGAATGAAAACCCAGTGATTTAACAAAAAGGAGGGTTGAAATATCAGATAATGGAAGCCTATGGTACACAATGGACACGCCACAGAGTATCCCACTGATGGGCAGTTATTTTAACCATTATGCTGCTTTGGTCCCCTGGCTTTCATTGCTTTGATTGCCACTTCATCATTTTCACTGGTGACTAAATTACATCAAGATGCCTGATCTGTACTGTATATCATTGAGAGAAGAGATTTGTAATATTATTTTGTTATTATTGTAAAAATATGATGCCTTTCCTTTTTTATTTGTAGTTTCCGTTGACTATGTCATTGCCCTAAAGATTAGGCCTGTGACAGACTCGCCGTGGGAGAAAACCCACTTCATCATTATGACTGTGTGGCTCTTGATCTTCTCAGATTGACCAAAAATATATAGTAAGATCTATTTATGTTTAGATTGTTTGGTCCTCTCGAACAATCTTTTTTATTATTATGAAAGGTTTATCAAACTGAAAGGTCAGTTTTCAGACCACGTGTTCCTTCAGGATGTAACAAACATGTAGTTACTCGTTCCCATCAGCAGAGGGGGCTGTTACTGTGGACTGTTCCATGACATTTCCTAATAAGTTTCTTTTTTTTCCTTTTTTTTTTTACCTGTATCATTCTGATCATACGCTATTTATGCTATAACAATGCATGTACCTTACTTTTTTTTATTTCCGTATGGACAATAAAAAAACAATATATATTTTACCATTTTGTTTAGATGTTTTTACTTATCCTTATGTTATGTGCTGCACATACTCTTGAAGAGGCAGTGCACATAATTGTGTATTTCCTCTGAAAACCCTACAATACTTAAAGAAAAACAAGGTAGAATATCTTTTTTTCTTCGGCCACTCTGTTACAAAAAAAAAACTCTTTCCACACTTGACAATTGTTTGAGGGCACAAATGCCAGGGCAGGAAGGCCATCAAATAAAACAAGAAAATAAATGCACGCTTGCAACAAAATATGTCCAAAACTATCCACTTAATTAAAATATTTAGGATTTTGCAGGACATGCTGGTTACAGCTGTAAGTATACTAATATGCTTGAGCAGTAATGCAGATTAGAAGAGTTATCTCTCTTTCTTTCACACACACACACACACACACACACACACACACACACACACACACAGGGTTGTTGTGGGCAATGCACTCAGGTAACATCCTGGTTTTCTTGAATTACAGGGACAGAGCTCTCAGCTCTGTACCTGTTTTGTTATTGCCAGTATTCTGTCACTTCTTCTTCTTCTTCTTCTTCTTCTTCTTCTTCTGCCACTTTTCGCAGTTCTGGCTGAACCGTGCTGTCGCTTTTTACGAAACTCGGCCATATGGTAGATGGTCATGAAAAACGATAAAAAAATTATTCTCACAATCTTTCGCCCAAAGGTGGCGCTATAGCACTCAATTGAAAATGCCAACTTTGAACAGGTACAACTCATGCCCTGTTTGACCTACAGCCATGAAACTTGGATACACATATGCGTCTCCTCATGCTGAACAACTTTCACACTCTGACTTTTGACCTCTGACCTTTAGATCTCCCACCATTTTGAATTATATGAAAAACAGTCATTGGCTCCTAACTTCTGCATTTTTTCACTTATGGAAATTCCGCCGCCTAGAAGTTGTCGGCAGAGGTCCAAAGTTCAAGTGTTAAACGTTTCGTGCAGATTGCTCCAAAATCCTAGGATTCCATAGATTTTAACTATTGCAGTTTTATGAAAAATATTCATCTGCGCCTAAAACATACATGCAGACTCACATTTCTTTGAAACTTTGCAGAAATGTACAGGGTCATTCCAAATATCACTGAAACCAATCTTACTCCAATTGGCCAAAGGGGGGCGCTATAGCAATTTTTTGAAAATGCAGACTTTAAACAGGCATAAGTCATGCCTCGTTTGGCCGAAAGTCGTGAAACTTGCTTACACATGTGCCTTGACTCATGAGGAACACACGTATCGATTTGACCATTAAGCTCCGCCCTTAGATTTTCCGCAATTTTGAGCAGTTTGAAAAATACTTGTTTTTGCCAGTTCTGGCTTAACCGTGCATACGCTTTTTACGAAACCCGGCCATATGGTAGATGCTCATGAAAAACTACCAAGAAATAATTCTCACACTCATTCGTCAAAGGGTGGCGCTATAGCACTCAATTGAAAGTGCCAACTTTGAACAGGTACAACTCATGCCCTGTTTGACCTACAACCATGAAACTTCGATACACACATGCGTCTCTTCATGCCCGACAACTTTTGTGGTCTGACTTTTGACCTCTGACCTTTAGATCGCCCACCATTTTGAATTATATGAAAAACAGCCATTGGCTCCTAACTTCTGCATTTTTTCACTTATGGAAAATCCGCTCCCATCATTATGTCGGCAGAGGTCCAAAGTTCAAGTATTAAACGTTTCGTGCAGATTGCTCCAAAATCCCAGGATTCCATAGATTTTAACTATTGCAGTTTTATGAAAATTATTCATCTGCCCCTAACACATATATGCAAGACTCACATTTCTTTGAAACGTTGCAGTAATGTAGAGAGTCATTCCAAATATCACTGAAACCAATCTCATTCCAATTGGCCAAAGGGGGGCGCTATAGCAATTTTTTGAAAATGCAAACTTTAAACAGGCAAAAGTCATGCCTCGTTTGGCCCAAAGTCGTGAAACTTGCTTACACTTGTGCCTTGACTCATGAGGAACACATCTATCGCTTTGACCAGTAAGCTCCGCCCTTAGATTGTCCGCAATTTTGAGCAGTTTGAAAAACACTTAAACCCAGGATTTTTCAGCTATTTGCGTGAAACTGTATCATCTGTGTGATCTCCTTTTTCACAGTTCCTTGTCTGTTGGTCCAATGGCGTCTCCCTTAAATGAGTGCCTCACAATCTCAAGGTCATCAGTTCAAGCCTCACTTGCAGACTTCATTTAAGTTGAATTGCAAACAACATGACTGTATCAATGAATACATGTGCAAATGGTAAAGATAACCTGAAATGCATATTTGAGAGTACGTTTTTCAACGTATGACATACTTCATTCTGAAAATAGCCGATCTACAATCTCAAAACCTTTCAGATAGCAACGTGTTTCTGAGCTTGTAGATCGGCTGCTTTCACTGTTTTCGGTTGCGAGGAGACATACAATTTCTCTATTGGTAAATGGTTTGTGAACGAGTGATCTTAGTGTTGGCTTGGTTCATGACAGAAGGCAAGAGTTTATGATCTTCAATAGACAACATCAGCCTGGACAAAACTATAGCACTATAGGTAGTGTTGCAGCCTATTAGTCCGAAGGTTGAGAGTTCGATTCCTGTTAAGGGCAATAGGTTGAGATGTCCAATCAATCCATTCTGTTTTCATCTCTCTCTCTCATCAATCTATTCCGTTTCCATGTCTCTCTTCAATCTATTCCGTTTCCATGGCGCTCTCTCTCTCTCTCTCATCAATCTATTCCGTTTCCATGTCTCTCTCTCTCTCTCTCTCTCTCTCTCTCTCTCTCTCTCTCTCTCTCTCTCTCATCTATTCCGTTTCTATCTCTCTCTCTCTCTCTCTCTCCAGTTTCCATCTCTCTCTCTCCAGTATCCATGTCTCTCAGTATCCATCTCTCTCTCTCTCTCTCTCTCTCTCTCTCTCTCTCTCTCTCTCTCTCTAGTTTCCATGTCTGGCCCTGTATTATCGCTGCTTGCAGCTATATTTCTTATTGAAATTCCATCTATATGGAGAAAAAAAAGATCAGTAAATTATTATTCGATTCATTGTCCATAAATATGCGGTAAACATACCATAAAGCCCGGTGGTGGAGAGAGTAGTAATGTATGTACATTTAATGTACATTTACTTGAATACTGTACTTAAGTGCATCTTTTGAATATTTGCACTTTACTGAAGTTTTTTTTTACTCCGCTGCATTTCAAAGACAAATATACCTTTGACTCCACTACATTTATACGGAGGTTGTCATTACTTTTAATTATAGTATCAGCTGTTGATACTCCTAACATTTACTTAGTACAGTAAGTAACCACCGGAGAGACAGTTGACAGCCGGAATGTAGACGGCACCCGGCCGGGAGCAGTATGGGTTGGCGCCCCAGCCTGCGTCTGCCGTGAGGAAGAAGCCCAACAAACCCACTTTAAGGAGGGCCTTTCAGGCAAGCCGCAAGTGGAGCCTGCAGTACCACCACGGCCCAAGAAACCATCACGAAGAATGAAATGTTTGGGGGAGTCTGGTGCAACGCTCAGGTCCTGGACCTGGTGAGACGTATCCTATTGGGGCGTTTCCCATTATAAGGGGGCATTTCGTATTCCTTGGACCATGACGGAGGCGCGCCGACTCAGCAGACCTTGAGGCCCCATTGGATAATAATGAGGAATACGAAATGCCCCCTTATAATGGGAAACGCCCCAATAAGATACGCCCCTAGTCTGCAGTCTGCAGACAGACCCCTCTCAGCTACTGGGAAGTAAGTCGGGGGCTTGATCAACCCCGGCTGGGTCACCTGGGCGAGGGTGTATGTTGTTGCGAGACCCGAAACACCCGTCAACCCCAGGCCACAACACTGATGATACGTCCCAGGTGCATCCACGTGATGTTTTTTATTTACAGTAGGCCAGTGGTTCTCAACTTTTTCAGGCTGTGACCCCCCAAAATAATCATATTTGAACAGGGGATATGACAAGCACTTGGAATTGTAGGAGTTGACTCGGTTCCATAGATAAATATTGTGAAAATATTTATCCGATCTACAAGCTCACAATGCCTGCGAGGCGTTGTGTGCTTGTAGATCGGCTAATTTCAAAATGTTTGCCTCTGTCTTATTTTATTTGATCATTTGGCCAATGTTTGACCAGTTTTTATAGTATAGTTTGTTGATTACTTCTGATGCAGTAATGGTCTTTTTTCTTTAGGTATTAAAAAGGTCTTAAAAGCCCTTAAATTGTCACTTCACTGTCATCTGGGGACCCCCCCCCCCCCCAAAAAAAAGAGAATCATGTGGGGTCGGGACCCCCCCCCCCCCCCCCCCCCCCCCCTGGGGGTCCCGACCAGGCCCACTGACACTCAGGTGTGGGGCCCCCCGCCGGAACAGAGACGTAGCAAATTTATTAAGAATTAATTTATATTTGTGTGGCGACGACGGTCACTGGACGGGTGTAACTGCGCGCTGCGCCGCGCTGGGGGGGGGGGGGAAGAGAGAGAGAGAGAGAGAGAGAGAGAGAGAGAGAGAGAGAGAGAGAGAGAGAGAGAGAGAGAGAGAGAGAGAGAGAGAGAGAGAGAGAGAGAGAGAGAGAGAGAGAGAGAGAGAGAGAGAGAGAGAGAGAGAGAGAGAGAGAGAGAGAGAGAGAGAGAGAGAGAGAGAGAGAGAGAGAGAGAGAGAGAGAGAGAGAGAGAGAGAGAGAGAGGGGGGGGGGGGGGTTGCCAGGTAAAATCTACGAAAAAAGCGAAAATTTGCGCTTACAGTATTGATTGATTGATTGAATATTTTATTGGCAGAAAGTTGTTTCCATTGAGGTCCTTGGTATTCAATTCATAAACATATAATATTCATTAGTTCCCAGACGTTTTCGCCAGCTCTGGCGAGGAACATATTCATAGACCGGCTTGCTTATTGCTCTCACAGAATAAATGGCAACACTAGAAGTTACCACTCACGGGTGACGGGGGAGAAAAGTAAACAAACATGGATTTATGATGAGACAGAAAATAGCATGTTTTCAACTAGAAATTATGAATTTAGGAGATGTTTGGACGTTAGGGACATCTATTGTGAGTACAGAATGTTTAATGTGCAGAAATGGCCGCCGTGCCTGGGTGAAAGTGCAAAAGTAAAAGTACTCATTATGCAGAATGTCCCATTTCATGTTTTCAAATGTATAAAAACCTTTTGAAAATAGCAGATCTACAAGCTCTGTGAGCTTGTAGATCTCTGTGAGCTGTAGATCTCAGCCCTATATAGGCTACATTTCGGCCATTTGAAAATAGCCATCTACGTTGCATCGCAAATTGTGAGTAAAAGTACTCACAAGGACTTTTACTTTTGGTACTCAAAGTACATTTTTATACCAATACTTTTGTACCTTTACTGAAATACATTTTTAATTGACTTTTACTTGTAAGGGAGTATTTCTACATTGCAGTATTCATACTTTTACTTAAGTAAAACATGTGAATACTTTTTCCACCACTGGTTATGAACAGAACTGACTATATACTTGGCTTGAGGTGGCTAAAGTGGCCAACGTGAAATCGTGCAAAGACACCCGACTTACTGTTTTGAGGTCAAAAATAATAGATTAATTCAAAAACCGAGAAAAACCCGAAAAAATAATAAGAAATTAATAAATAACCGAATTGAGGACGCGCATGGGGGGGGGCCACTTTCGAAAAACCTGTCCCCCCACCCAAGAATCCTGTCATCGGCCTTGGTCCCGACCCACAGGTTGAGAACCACTGCAGTAGCCTACTGCAGTGTTCTTACTGTAACTGTCCACCACAGCAAGTTTGAATAATTTGACTGGGCTGATAATAGGCTCTATGCACAGCAGCCATATTGGCCGTTTCTCAATACCCGAACTTGGGAAGCACGGGCTTGCGTCCTTGGAAGTTCAGACTTGCAAGTTCTCCTCGGGAGTATAAACTTGCGAGGACGCGAGGACGGGAGTACGGGAGTACGGTAGTTGGAACGCACCGTTCTCGGTGACGTCACCATCTCAGCTCGTCCACAGTGTGGATATGCTCAGAGCAGATCTCCAAGCTAACAACGCATTGCTGAGCGACGCGGCGTTAGCTTGTAGGCTAGATCTGTTTTTTTTGCACAACAGAACATAACGTACATTTTACAATATAATGATATTATATAAACATAAGACATATTAACGTATATCTATATATATAAATGTTAAAACATCGTTTTTGTTCATTTAATGTATTTAACCTATATACTCTCAGAAAAAAACGTATAGAAATATGCCATTTGGTATTTATTTATCACAATACTGACCGATTTGTGTAACAACTTAAATGACTTACAGACCCACCAGGGTATAACAGGATAGGTGGGCACAAGGGACATCTGTGCACCTCGATGTAAAATTGTCTATTTTGTCCCAAATGTTAAAAAATAAAATATTTGAAAAATGTTCTAAGGTAAAGTAGCCTATATATGATTACAACATGCTTAAACATTCGACAACCAAGGTCTAATATTTCTTTAATTTCAACAAAACCTATATCCAGTCATTTGGGAGCATAAATGAGAAGTTGAAGGATAACGTCTGATAGTTTAGCTCCAATCGGGGGTGGGCGGGGGGTCGCGCAACAACGGCTGATAAGTCTATTGAGAATGAATGGAGAGAGAGGTGCTCGTCTGTGCGCAATGGAGAGAAGGACGGCCGATGTTTTCTTTTTGCTTGATATTGTTTGATGGTGAACAATCATGATCTGATACACATGAAAGAAGAGTAGACCCTTCACAGCTAATACAGAATTTGTAATTTTAAGAATTAGGCTCATTTGAAAACAAATGCGACTTGCTGTGGTTGGCTACAACAGAAGAGGGTGAGGGGCTGCTGATCTTATGTTGATTTTTTGTTTTTTTTCCCCTGGCCGATCTTGCCCCTGCACTTTGAGCAGACAGGGCACACAGGGGGCAGGCAGGGTGTTACAAGCGTCGGGTGCAGGCAGGTGAAGACACCGGCGAATTGGCCACTACTATCTGCATGGTTCTTCCCTTTTTCCGCACAAAAGTAAAGGTCAGCCCCCCTTCTCTCAGATGTTTTACATTTTATCGTCCAAGTCATTTTCAACGACGGGTTGAAACAAGCGTTTAAATCGCTTTTTTAGTCAGCCTGTGGCCAGCCAACCCCCGTCCGCTTGCGTGGTACTGCTCCAGTAAGATTGTATTGGGAAATCATGGCACAGGCTGACTAAATAAGCGATTTAAACGCTTGTTTTAACCCGTCGGTAACATTTTCTTGGCCGCTAAAATGTAAAACATCTGGACTACCTTTACTGTTTGGATACGATGTGCGGGAAAAGGTAAGAATCATGCATAGTGGCCAATTTTCGCCCGTGGCGTCACTTGCCTGCACGCGACGCTGTGGAACCTCATTTCGGCGCAGCGTCCGCTGTAGAGGTTTCAAATGGTTAAACGTATTACTATTAGACTTAATTAAGTCTGATAATGATGTACCGTGCATGTTCACATCATGTAAACTGTACTTTACTTAAGACCATATTTGAAATATTTAAAGTTTTAACATTTTGGACAAAATAGCCAGTTTTACATCGAGGTGCCCAGATGTCTATAGTGCCCACCTATCCTGTATCTGTTGGCATACCGAATGCGGGTGAGAAGCCTGCGTTGGCAAGGGTCTGGGAGCACTGGACTAAATAATTACCCGTGTGGAATAAAGTTGATCAGAACGGGAGGCTGGCGAGCGAGGCGACGTGATGTTGTAATATGGCACTTCTCTGGCTTTTTGTAATTATTTGTTTCCCCCTAGGTATTGCTTGTGTATTGAGTGAGTGGTTTATTATAGAATATAAAACTAAACAGAACAAACATATATAACCGAATAAACACACACACACACACACACACACACACACACACACACACACACACACACACACACACACACACACACACACACACACACACACACACACACACACACACACACACACACACACACACACACACACACACACACACACACACACACACACACACACACACACACACCATTTAGCCTAAGGCTATTAATACATTTGAAAATATAGTGCTGTCATTGTGGATTATATTAGTTAAAAGTAAATAGCCTAGGCTACACTATAATTAACAATAGCTGCACATCAAAAGAAGTTAAAACTTACATTCACACATACAAAAGTCAAAGTGGCCTAGTCAGACAAAATCGCACACAAATAAGAGTGGACCTCAAATTTTATTTCCAAAATATAAATAACCAGAGTGAAATTGATGGAATGACAAAATAAAAAATACATGAATGATGTACAGGCGTACGACATGAATCAAGCTTGATAAATATTAATAAACACCAGTGGTGGAAAGTAACTAAGTATATTTACTTAAGTACTGTATAAGTCCAATTTTGAGGTAGTTTTACTTTACTGGTATATTTCCAATTTTCAGTAGCTTACTCTTACTCCACTATGCCTCAGAGGAAAATGTTGTACCTTTACTCCACTACAGTTATTTGAAAACTTATTTGAAATACTAGTTACTTTGTAGATTTAGATTATTATTACAAAACATACATTAACCACTTGAGCCATATCTATATTTCGGCCATTAGAAAATAGCCGATCTACAAGCTCACTTGTAGGACTTGTAGGTCTGCTATTTTCAAAAGATTTCTATTCATTTTATACATTAGAAAACTTGTGAAATGGGACATTCTGCATAAGGATTACTTTCAACTTTTGGTATTTAAGTAGCCTACATTTTTATACCAATACTTTTGTACTTTTACTCAAGTACATTTTTAATTCCGGACTTTTGCTTGTAACAGAGTATTTCTACATTGCAGTATTGTTACTTTTACTCAAGTTAAAAATGTGAGTACTTTTTCCACAACACAACTGATAAACACATGCATATTTCTCTGGATGAAGTCCTCTTGCTTGGTGAAAAGTCTTGTTGACAGCTCAGCGCAGAATGAACTCCCTGGACGCATACCTTCAATTGAAGTAAAATAAAGTTAATACTACTCGCATAAACACATATCAAACATTAGTCAGAGGCAGTTCTATCTCCCCAAAATTGGCTGAGACTATAGAAGTCCAATAAATATATCCACAACTAATTAGATCTCCTTTGAACCACTACAAAGACGACCCAGCTGAACCAGCGGACACTTTCAAAAGGACTGGCCGCAAATAAGGCTTCTTACGCGGGGTACAGTGGTCTGACGGGCCGGTCATCTGCGGCCGGGTTAACAGCGGCTAGCCGGCTACACAAACGTCCGAAAGTTCGGTGCACAAATCAGCCACAGATGAGTTAATTAACAACATTCAAGCCTAAAATAAATATTAAAATTACATTCTGTGGCAAAACAAAAAAATAATTCGGACATTTCTTACCGCGGTCCGTCTCCGCCATATTGGTCCTGTTTTTCAAGCGCTCCGGTCCAGTGCGGTGTTGCATTCTGGGCAATCTGCTGTGAAAAGTCCTCTGCGAGTCTAGTCTGAAGCATGCTCGGTAAAGGGGGCGGATCAAGTTCCCATCCGGGTATTTGGTCTGTACTTAGGCAAATGCGAACTTAGAATTGGAACAGTACTTGGGCAGCGACTGATGACGTATCACGAGTTCGTGAGGACGGGAGTACAGACAAGTTCGGGTATTGAGAAACGGCCATTATCACTTCCTTCACAGGTGTTACCAATGAAGGCTCTGTTCCATTTAGTGTAGCACAGTGGTTTCCACGATCCCCGTAACTCTGAGAGTGTACAAATGGAACCAAATTCTTACGGGTCCATTTGGTTCCATTTGTACACTATCAGAGTTACACACCCGCAAGGGGCCATTTGGAAGCCCATGAGGTTTCCCTGGACCCCAACTGTAGACCCACTGGTGTAACAGAGTGTTTCCAGTGAGCCAACATGCATAATATCAGCACCCTGACTCTGTTTGACCAGAATGGAACAGAGCCTTCATTAGTATCATTGGTAACACCTGTCAATGTCTTCACAATATGGCTGCTGTGAATAGGGTGGGTGCATCATCACCTGTCATTTGAGATACCTGTTTCTGTATGTGATATCACTCAAATAAAGACAGACTCAGTACTGGCATTCAGCTTGTATTCGAATCCCGTGTCAAACATGCAGTCATGACCATAATAATACATCCGGTTAAATACATGACTAGTCGATGGACTATCTCATCGATCTAGACCCTGTAACATCTTTCCTTACAAATAAAGCATTTTAAATATACAGTGCCAATAATATAGTGCAAATAACTTTTCTTTTCTTTTCTCTCTTTTTTCTTCATTTTTTTTCTTCTTTTCTTTTAAATACCTCTAGTCACAATGCAAATCTTAAAAATGTACATCCGAGTCTGTCAATTGTTCCCCGTGTTTGTGTGTGTGTGTTGTTCACACATTTCACAGATTGAGTCTATCGATTGGTCTGGACAGCCGTCCAGCCCTTGTGTATGTGTGTCCCTCTGGCAAAGAGTCAGCCACTTTGGCCGAGGCCTGTAGTGCGGGCCTGCTAGGGCTTGGCATGACCCTGGCTGGAGAGGACTCAGCAACAGTACTGTCTGCAATAGTCTTTTCTGGCTTCTGTGTCAGTGCTGTCTCCTCCTCTTCTGTGGATCGGGCAGCTGCCGGCTCTGCCACCCGTAGATCCACTCTGTTGCGACGATATAGTGAGCCGCCGATGTCCACCAGATACGATCGCGGTGCCACTTTACGAAGACAGGTGCCCACCTTCCATCGACCGGAGCTGTCCCCTGGCAGCGGTTTCATACGGACAGTCTCTCCTACTTCCAGCTCTGGTAGGTCACGAGCAGACCTGTCGTAAACGGACTTAGCAAGCTGCCTTCGATGACGCAGCTTCTCCGTGACTCCCAGAACAACACATGGTTCTAACACTTTGTTTGTCACCGGAATGGAAGTTTTCAGCCGCCGAGACATAAGGCGTTGAGCTGGGCTACTGCCCATCTCCTCTGTGGGGGTGTTCCTCCAGTGCAATATCGCCCTCCAGGGATCGTTTCCGTCATGCATGGCTTTGCGCAAGATGTTTTTTGCTATCTTAACTGCTGATTCGGCCTTGCCATTTGCTTTTGGATACCTAGGTGAAGAGGTCACATGTTCGAACTGCCATTCTGATGCAAAGCGTTTGAACTGAGCAGTGAACTGAGGACCACCATCCGTAATGACCCGATATGGCTGCCCCTGCCTGGAGAACTGCGCCTTGCAGCGCTTGATGACCGTGTCTGCGGACAGATCAGGGAGTAGCTCGATCTCCCAGAAATCGGAGTAATGGTCCACTATCAGCAGATAGTCTTTCTGTCGGTGGCTAAAGATATCCATGCTCACAATCTGCCATGGTCTGGTGGGCAGTTCATGTGACAGCATGGTCTCCTTTTGTTGCTTGTGGGCGTATTCGTTGCATGTTGAACATGTGCTCACAAAGTCTCTTATTTCAGCTTGCATATTAGGCCAATACAGCGTCTCGCGAGCCTGTCTATAACACGCCTCTCCTCCCGTATGGCTTGAATGTATGCGGGCGAGCATCTCCGGACGCCTTGCATGAAGGGATGCCTAGGGGATGATAACCTTTTGCCCCCTAAACAGGATGCCATTTTGAACACTGAGCTCGTCCCGGAAGGACCAGTATTCTCTTGTGATGTGAGATGTATTTTCTTTCATATCTGGCCAGCCTGTAAGCACCATAGACTTGAGTGACTGCAAGCACTCATCTCTCTCTGTCTGCAGTCTGATCTGTGCTAAGCTTTGATCACTCACATTCAAATTGTCTGCTTGGTTGATGTGTTGAACATCTTCCTGTTCTTGCTGAAGAGAACAGATGGCGTGTCGCTGGTAGACTGTTCCTCTGCCCGTACATTCCGCTGTTGCCCTGCTGAGTGTGTCACTGATAAACATTTCGGGTCCCGGTTTGTAGACGACCTGTAGATTGTAGCTTTGCAAGGTCATGAGCATACTCTGAAGCCTCTTCGGTGCATTAAGGAGAGGCTTATTGAAGATGGAGACCAAGGGCTTATGATCCGTTTCTGCAGTGACCAGTTCCCGGCCGTACAAGTAGTAGTGGAACCTCTGGCACGAGAAAACTATACTAAGACATTCTTTCTCAATCTGTGCATAGTTTTGTTCAGTAGGTGTAAGCGCTCTTGAAGCAAACGCCACCGGCTGGCCTCCTTGCATGATGCAGCATCCAAGTCCACTCTGGCTGGAATCGCTCTGCACAGTGATTGGTTTGGTGACATCATAGTAGCAGAGAACAGGCGCAGACGTGGCTAAGGATTTCAGCTCCTGAACTGCTGCTTCATGCTTGGGCAGCCAGTGCCAGGGTGTGTCCTTGTCCATCAAACGTCGCAATGGCTCACAGACAGCAGATAAGTATGGCATAAACTTGGCTAAGTAGTTTGCGAAACCAATCAGTCGTTGCACCCCTTTCACATCCACCGGGTTAGGCATGTCAATAATGGCCTTCACCTTCTCCGGGTCCACCTTCAACCCTGTGGATGTAAGAATATGTCCATGGAAGCGGATTTCAGCCATCTTGAACTGTAGCTTCTTCAGGCCTAGCCGAAGTTTAACTTCTTGGCAGCGCTCCATCAGGGCTGTGAGCTTGGCATCGTGATCTCTTTCCGCCTCCCTTTCTGTGTCCCCACAGCCCACCACCAGAATGTCATCAGCGATGGGCTCGACACCTGTCAACCCTGACAAAAGTTCATGCTGCTTGCGCTGATACACTTCTGGTGCTACTGAAACACCAAACGGCAACTTCAGCCAGCGCTTCCTCCCCCAGGGGGTCCAGAATGTCATCATGTAGCTGCTTTCCTCATCCAGCCTGCACTGTAGAAACGCTTGTCTGGCATCCACCAAAGTGAAAAATCTCGCCTTTGGCAATTTATAGAGGACATCCTCCAACGTAGGCATGATATAATGAGAGCGTTTCAAGGCTTTGTTAAGGAATTTAGGGTCCAAACAGATTCTCAGCTTGTCCGTTTTTTTGATAATGACCATGTTACTTATCCAATCTGTCGGCTCTGTAACATCTGCAATGTGGCCATCGGCCTGGTACTCATCCAGCTGTGCTTTAACCTCAACCTTAATAGCAATGGGGACGTTGCGAGGAGCACACTGGACTGGGGAAACAGTTGAGTCCAGCTCAAAATGAACCACACCGGGCACAGATTCCACAGGTGCCTTGAACACATCCTCATATTTGTTGATCAGTTGCTCTCTGGTTAGAGCTCCACACTGTACGTGTTCCATATGGCGTATTTCATCAGGTATGGTGAAATGCATGAGCCCTAGGCGTTCAGAGGTTTCTCCCGACAAAAGAGGATGGCGATTAGTGTTCACTATCTCGAATGACAGCTTGTACTTCCGCCCACTAACTACACAGTCAGTGTCAAATAGTCCCATTGAGCACAATGACTCACCCGAGTACGGCCTCAGCTTAGCCTTGCTGGGGCGTAGTGGTGCTTTTGGTGCCAGCCTCATTTTGTTCTTATAGCTCATAACATCACATGTGGCACCAGAATCCAATTGACACCTATGTGCCTTGCCATGCATCCTTAATGTGACAAACCATTTCTTTTTTCTATCTTTGATTGGCCCATTTGTCTCATGCATGTACGTGTATATATCTTCAACACTGTGGCACTCTGAATCCTCAGCTGAATCTTCCACACAGTGCAGCTTTTTGTCATTATATCTTGTTTTGCTCTTCATACAAACTTTTGCAAAGTGATTATTTGTTCCACATGATTTACATTGTTTTCCATAGGCTGGACAGCGTTCTCTGCCTCTTGCATGTGCATTGCCACAATATCTGCATGTACTGTCCGTGTCTGTGACTTTGGATGAATTGCTCTGTTTCCATTTGTTTGGTCTGGCCCGTTGGTTGTCAACGGCAACGGCATGAACAGCATCAGCTGAGGTGCTTGCTGACGTCATGTCCATCGCTCTCATACGAATGTCAGCTTGTCCGGCTGCACGGCACATTTCAATAGCAGAGATTAGTTTTAGATCTTTCTCCCTTAACAGCCTGCGTCTAGTGCCCTCGTTTGCAACACCCAGCACAATCTTGTCACGAATCATTTCATCTCTCAGTTCCCCATAGTCACATGTCACTGCTTTCTCTCTCAGTTTAGTAACGAAATTGTCAATAGACTCCCCGTCCTCTTGTTTACACATCCCGAAGACGTACCTTTCGTAGATCACGTTTTTTGCAGGCTTAAAGTATTTCTCCAAAGCGTCCATAATAGATGCGGGGTCCTCTTGCTCGCGCTCTGTGAGATTCAGGTTGTGTCGATAGATGTGGCGACATTCACTTCCCATGACACTTCTCAGAGTTGCTGCTTGAACCTTCTTTGGCCTGTCCTCTAGACCCGTAACCAGAGCGTAATCCTCATATTCTTCCCGAAATACATCCCAATTGTTGCTCCACTCTCCCGTGAAGCTCATCGGAGACGGTGGTGGGAAGGCAGGGAAGCTAGCCATGCTGCTAGGTAGCGAGTGTTGTGTAGATGCAGCCGCAGGAGCACTCGGGCTCGTATCCCTTTTTGCCTGTAACTTTCCTCGTCCAGGTCGTCCTCGTAACATCTAATACTAAACTGGCTGACTGACTAATAAAAACAACAAACGCAATTTAAATCCCACTTCTGTCACCATGTTTCTGTATGTGATATCACTCAAATAAAGACATACTCAGTACTGGCATTCAGCTTGTATTCGAATCCCGTGTCAAACATGCAGTCATGACCATAATAATACATCCGGTTAAATACATGACTAGTCGATGGACTATCTCATCGATCTAGACCCTGTAACAATACCTGTCACAGTCTGTCAAGCCACAGCAAGGGTTCGTGCTCCTTGGGAGTCTTGTTTTGATCATTCAGGCAGACTATAGGATCACACTTTTTTGATTGCCTGCGAGTTTGACCTTTCTTCCTGCTCCTGCAGAAACCAGAGTACATCAGATGAAACATGGCTGCTCCTCTTCTTGACCACATCATCACAGAGTTTGATGTCCAATTCACTTGTAAAGTGAGTACTGTACAGTACTTAAGTACAATTTTGAGAGATTTTTGACTTTACTGGAGTATTTCCAATTTTCAATACTTTTACTTATACTCCACTACATCTCAGACGCAACTATTGTACTTTTACTCCACTACAACTAATTGAAAACTTTAGATACTAGTTATTTTGCAGATATGAATTATTATATTATAAAACATACATTAACCACCCGAGTCCGTAAATACACACTATTTTCGAGCTGCGTTCGCTTCCAGCGTTCGCGCGTCTTACTTGTATACATAGGCTATTTGAAAACAGCCGATCTACAAGCATGTTGTGAGCTTGTAGATCTGCTATTTTCAAACATTTTTGTACTTTTACTTTTGGTACTTTAAGAGTATTTTGATGCCAATACTTTTACTTTTACTCACTCAAGTAACATTTTCAACACAGGCCTTTTACTCGTAACAGAATATTTTTATATTGTGGTATTGCTACTCTTACTTAAAGGACGACTTCACCACTTTTCAACATATCTTCATATAATTGGTCCTCACTAATGCTCATGATAAAATGGTACAATTTTTTCCTAATCAGTCTGTGTCTCAGAGGAGGGCTGTAGACAGTTCAGAAACCCGTCTACCAGTGACATCATCGATGGGGAATCCAAGCTAATAGAAACTGCAGGCTTTGTATTCCTGGAAAGTTGCAATGCAATAATAGATCCCATTGTTCTCGCCTTAATAAAAATCAGAATTTAAAAAAATGAAATATTTTTTGGGGAAAAAATCCTGCCTAACGATGATGTCACTGGTAGACGGGTTTCTATGAGACACAGACCAAGTAGAAAAAAATGGTATCATTTTATCATGAGCATTAGTGAGGACCTATTATATGAAGATATGTTGAAAAGTGGTGAAGTCGTCCTTTAAGTAAAATATCTGAGTACTTCTTCCACCACTGCCTATATAAGTCATCTCCTCAACCCTGCTTGGGCTAGTTCCATCTGTCTAGTGCCAGGAAGGTTTAAGCGCAGACATCTTCATTGGAAATGAATAAATCTGAACTGCCATCCATCCATCCATATAATAGGCCAAAGCTTTCTTAATAAGTGTGGAAATAGGTTTCCACACTTCATTCAGGCAGACTATAGGATCACACTTTTTTGATTGCCTGCGAGTTTGACCTTTCTTCCTGCTCCTGCAGAAACCAGAGTACATCAGATGAAACATGGCTGCTCCTCTTCTTGACCACATCATCACAGAGTTTGATGTCCAATTCACTTGTAAAGTGAGTACTGTACAGTACTTAAGTAGAATTTTGAGAGATTTTTGACTTTACTGGAGTATTTCCAATTTTCAATACTTTTACTTATACTTTAAGCGCAGGAAGGTTTAAGCGCAGACATCTTCATTGGAAATGAATAAATCTGAACTGCCATCCATCCATCCATATAATAGGCCAAAGCTTTCTTAATAAGTGTGGAAATAGGTTTCCACACTTCATTCAGGCAGACTATAGGATCACACTTTTTTGATTGCCTGCGAGTTTGACCTTTCTTCCTGCTCCTGCAGAAACCAGAGTACATCAGATGAAACATGGCTGCTCCTCTTCTTGACCACATCATCACAGAGTTTGATGTCCAATTCACTTGTAAAGTGAGTACTGTTTAAGCGCAGACATCTTCATTGGAAATGAATAAATCTGAACTGCCATCCATCCATCCATATAATAGGCCAAAGCTTTCTTAATAAGTGTGGAAATAGGTTTCTCAATAAGTCTGAACAATTTCTGTGGCTATGACATGGGGATTTTTTTTTCATGTAATCTCTCAAGACAGATTCAGCTGCTCAAACGATTTATTATTTTTTTCTCTGATAGGTTCCCAGATTGCTATATTTGAAATAGAGCTTAAAGTTGTTTAATTCATAATGTACTTTTTGTATTAAAAAAACAACCAAGTGAAGTACAGATACTGTCCGCCACTCTCTATCAGCGTTGCCAGATTGTGCGAGAGAAACAAGCAACCAGGTCTGAAACAAGCCCAAAAGAAGCGACTATAGGCCACATGACGAAATGAGCACTTTAACCCTATAAACCCAAATCTCAGCTTGCGGTTGAACTCAGATGAATGCGTCTGGTTGCTGTGAAACCAATTATGTTTTCCTCCACGATAGGGAATTTGACCTGCTGTGGTACACGACACGTTACTTAAGTCTAAACATGTTGAATGGAACAGTAGGATACAATCTAATATTCATCTTTCAGCCGTCTAAAACTGTGTGTGTGCAGACAGTAGATAGGCTTAGCTGTTCATTTTGGCCAAAATAGTGGTCACTTTTGAACGGGAATGTGTATAACAAAGTTTAATAAACCATTCACATTTCAATGGAAATGGATCAGTCATCTTCCTGCAATCTGTAGGAATTTAAATGAATCAGTACTACAACCTCAAAAGTAGTATAATGTCTCTTTATTCAAATTATGTACCAAGGCATGGGTTAGATACTTAAATCTAATACATGTAATTCAAAGGAACAATGCCATTCATTTGTAAGGCCCTGTCGCAGGGCTGTCAGGCTCTGTCACAGTGCTGGCAGGGCCTGATCGTTGGTTAAACTATGTCATTTTCTCAGCTTGTGGTTAACTCAGGTGAATGTGTCTGATTGCTGAGAGACCAATTATGTTTTCCTCCACGATAGGCAATTTGACCTGCTGTGGTAAACGGTACTTAAGTCTAAAAATGTTGAATGGAACAGTCAGTGGGATACAATCTAATATTCATCTTTTAGCCATCTGTGTGTGTGTGTGACGTGTGTGTGTGTGCGCAGACAGTAGATAGGCTTAGTTTAGTTTAGTTTAGTTTATTTAGCACATTGTTATACAAATATAGACAACAATACATATTGAAAGACAGTTGCTGTGCGAGGAAAGGAAGAAGCCGGATGGCTTATTTGGAATCCTTTCCTTCATGGGAGAGCTCATTGAAACAACTGCATTTAAAAGTTCATTAAGAACAATACAAAAAGAGAAAAAAAAATATATATACAAATTTCCAAGGGGAGCAGTAGTGCAAATAAAGAAATAAAAACACAAAACTGCTCAAAAGAAAACGGGACAAACAAAACAAAAAAAGAATAAACAATTTTGAAAAGATGACTAAATCAATGGATTGTAGTAAGGAAGAAATTAGATATTGTTTTAAATGTTTCTTAAATATTGGGAAGGATAGTGAAGACTTGAGAGATGCATCTAGCGAGCTCCACAACTGAGGGCCTCTAAATGTGATGAAATGTTTATGTTTTGAAGTACGACAAAAAGGTAAATTAAAATCATCACTTTGCCTTGTGGGGTAAGAGTGAACATCAGAAGTAACATGAAAAAAATTATGAAAAGAATAAGGAAGGTCTTGTTTACATTTTTTAAATTTGAACATAAATAAGCAGGTTTGAAAAACATGAACCTTATCTATGGGCAATAAAGAATATTTAAGAAAGAGAGGTGCAGATGGCTCGTGTCTATTTGAGAGAGAGATCATTCTCAAAAACCTCTTTTGAATGATGAGTAATTTAGTTAAATATGTAGGATAAGTAGCAGCCCAAACAATATTACAGTAATTAATATGTGGGAAAATTAAACTATAATAAAGAATTAAATGAGACGAGGGATGAACCAGTGGACATATTTTTCGCAATATGCCAAGCATCTTCATAGACCTCATAGCTACAGAATCAATCTGTTGTTTCCAATTTAGATGATCTATAATGACGCCCAAAAATTTTGTATGAGAAACCTGGCAGATTTCCGTACCATTAATTAAAACTTTAGATTTATCTATTGGGAATTTTTTATTAATATTACTAAAAATCATGAAGTTAAATTTTTTTATGTTAAGAGTAAGCTTGTTCAATTGGAACCATTTGACATTTTGGCCAAAATACCTCAGTGCTCCGAGTTGGGTATAAGGATACAGGAATTATTTTTGATGGATATGAAGGGGCAGTGGCAGAGAGTGTCGTTTTTTTTTAGTGTAGCTCGTGTTCGGTGTGTACTCTTTACGCGTTTCACGGTGGCGGGGAATTGCGATCCGAGGTCAGTATATGGGCAAACTATAGTGCCAGAGGGAGGGCCACACATAGGACACACACACACGCACGCACGCACGCACGCACGCACGCACGCACGCACGCACGCACACACACACACACACACACACAGCACATGTAGTACCTGTTACTGAGTGTGTGTGTAACCATGTGCAGGTCAGCCAAGCTCCCGGGCCGCCTCCCAGACCAACGTCTACCTGGACCCCTACGGTTACCGTGACAACCAGGCCTTTGACACCATGAGCGTGGACAGCTCCGACTCCATAGAGACCAGCATCTCCGCCTGCTCGCCCGACAACATCTCCAGGTGTGTGTGTGCGTGTGTGTGGGTGTGTGCGTGGTGTGAGAGAGAGGCAAGCATTTCCTGTCTGTCTGCCCAAGTGGACATCACTTAATCATAATTATTTTTTCTGTATTTGTCAGAGAGAGAGAGAGAGAGAGAGTTACATTCAAATGAATGAACTATTACACACGCCGTGGAAAACGGCACGCAAGGACCACAAATTTAGAGGGGGAAAAAAAATCATCATTGTCCACAACATGTAACTAACTGATTTCTGTACTGTTACAGTAATAGAGACAGGTTCATTATAGTAGTAAATTAGTTTGGACACTAGATGACGACGGTGTTACACACACTATCTCTCAGTTGTTTGCCGTAAACTCTAGAATGGGTCATTGTGATTTATTCAAGTACAATTTTAAGGTATGTTTTACTTTTTCTGGAGTGTTTCCAATTTTCAGTACTTTTAGCCTTTTAGTTTATTTTTGGAGACTTATGACATTCACTCCACTACATTTCAAACTCAAAGACAACAAATATTGTACTTTTGACTCCACAGCATTTCTAGGAAGGTAAAAAGTACATAATGAATTAACAACTTTAAGCCCCATTTCAAATATAGCAATCTCTGGGAACCTATCGGCAAAGAAAAAGCAAAAAAATAATTGTTTGAGCAGCTGAGTGAGTCTTTGGAGATGACATGAAATCTCCCCCTGACCCCCCCCCACAGCACACACGGACGCGTTTCGGCGTCAAGCCTTCCTCAGCGTGTATGGTAATGCAAACAGTTGGGGACTGTTAAATAGGGGGGACCGGGGTACAACATAGAAATCGGTCCGTCTAAAAACAGGCTCGTTCATAGGCCTCCTCACAGTTATTTATACATCTTATAAATCCCTATACCCCTTTTGATTGGGGGACTCTGATCCAATACATATAAAAATAGTCAAATACCAGTAGATTAAAAAACAGTTCATGTAAGTACACTCCCTTGACTTTCTGTCATAAACAGGAATGCAGTAATAAATGCAAATACAAATTACAAAACAAAACAAAAACAGTCAAAGAAATAAACAATTAATAATAAACTTACACCTCTCTGAATGCACAATCTCAGACATAAGACTCAACCCCAATTCCAAATTCATGACGTTAAATAAAAAAAACAGCCCAATAGCAGTTCCTCGTTTAACCCCTTGGGGTGTTCTGTCTGAAGATTGTGTATCCAAAGAGCCTCTCTTTGTAGGAGAAGCCTATCCCTGTTACCCCCTCTCTTTAAAGGATGTACAATGCCTTGAAACCTCAAAGAACATACCTCATGCCCTACTGAATTAAAGTGTCTCGCTACCGGAGATTTCTCATCCCTATTTCCAATATTTGATTTGTGTTCACCAATTCTTATTTACAATTCTCTCTTTGTTTTGCCTACATAGCAGAGTTCACATGGACATTCAACAGGTAGACCACATATTTCGTTTTGCATGTAATTCTACTCTTAATATTAATCTTTTTGCCAGTATGAGGGTGTAACACTGTGTCACCTTTAATCATAGTGTTACATTGAAGACAACCTGAACATGGAAAATTACCCGTAGGTGGGTCTGACATAAAATGTTTAGGAGGTACGTAACAGTCTGCTCTGACCAGTGAATCTCTTACATTTTGGGCTTGTTTATGTGCAAACATTGGGGGCGTTTTAAAGACGTGACCTATAGCAGGATCAGTGGATAGAATATACCAGTATTTTTGTACAATCTTCTTTACTTCATTACAAATTGGAGAAAAAGTGGTAGACAGCACAATTTCTAAAAAAAATAAAATATTATTGACTTCTAAAAAAGTTTAGAAGTCAATAAACTAGTTCTGTTGATGATGATCTTTAAACCTGGTGGGTGGTAACTGGAGAAGTGCAAGTAATTATTTCTATCGGCGCACACACACACACACACACACACACACACACACACACACACACACACACACACACACACACACACACACACACACACACACACACACACACACACACACACACACACACACACACACACACACGCGCGCGCACCCGGGGGGGTGAAGGTGAGAGGTGCTCATGTCCAACCCCTAAAACAGCTGCTTTACCATTGGTGGGCATGCCATTTAACTCCTCCTCTGAAAAAAGGAGTTAAAAGCCATTGACCCGTCACATTTACAGAAGACCACTTTGACTTTCCCACTCGTTCTTGTGGGAATATTCTCTCTTCTCTGTTCAGCAGCCTGAACTTTGAGTCCTTTTGATTTCCATGCTCCAACATGCCGTGCAATGACACAAGAAGCGATGAAGATGCGCGTGAATGTGATTTTTGGGACATTTTCTCAAGCTTTGTACGTCTAACAGGGTTCCTCGTCTGTTTTTTGGGTTTGTTCGTGTTCTCGGTTGCAATAAATTGCTACCTCCTGTATTTGGCGTTAAGACGCAGAAATACAGAGCAACCTCAGTACATCATTCTGGCAAATATAGCGGTATGTGATATATTAATGGCAATAACTCCATGCGTACATCTGCTGCCCAGTGTGCTGCAGGGAAAAACTGTAATATTGACCAAATGGTGCATAGGTTTTGTACCTATATTTGGCGATGTTATGATAGCGTGCCAGATGACTTGGACCTTACTGGCAGCTGAACGTTACACTTTCATCTGCCATGGAATCCACTACCTCAGGATCGTCACGACTCGTCACATTCGCTGGGCTATGGGTGTGATCTGGACCATAGTTTTGATTTTGAATACTTATCATCAAGCGCTCATCTACTACAAGTTTGACTTTGTTGACAAGCCCTTGGACACATTGATGTGTGACCCATTGACGATGGAGCGACTCACAGAGCTGACTTCTAAAGACATGTGGCTTCTTCGCATTCCGCCTGGTTGCATCCTTCTTTTGGCCATCATTAGCATCTTCACTTGCAATTTGCTGATCCTTCGAGCAGCGTACAAGGTGTCGCTGGAACTACGCCAGAGCAACCGCAGAGCTGCATGTAACGTGGGCTGCTACCTCTGCATGTTCTTGGTGCAGATGTTGCCGGTGCCCTGCTGTATTACCAGGTCTATACTGGATAGAATTTGCCCAGAGCTGAGCCCTCAAAGCCAACTCCTGCTGTTAATTCTGATGATGGTCACTCCATCGGCTAACGCAGCCACTGTGATCTATCGCAACACAGAGTTTAAGAAAGACTTGCGCTCTCTCTGCACTCGCAAGGTTAGGGGTCCAGAGGATATTGAGATGATGCGGCCAGTGAGGCGAGGACGGCGTGTGAGAATAGGGCACTGTAACTCACACGAATAATAGCTATTATTATTACTAGATGTTTTGTTATTGTTCGTTTTATGTCTTATATGTTTTAATTCTCTGTGCAGGTTTGGGTATGCTTATATTATGCACACACACGCATGCACGCACATGCACAGTAACTTATTTATATTTGACATTGAGTCTTGTTATCCTGTTTCTTTCTATATTCTCTATTCTAAGGCTGTTTTTAAACTGCAAAACCTTGTGAGCTTGCACAGTATGTGTTTTTTTTTGCATTTCCCCGCAGCTTTCAGAGCACTGAATGAGGACAAGATCAAAAGGGGGGGGGGGGACAACTAAGAATATATATGTATAGATTTTTTTAAAGAGTGTTCTAATGTGGAGATATCTGCTTTTGCCAGAGACATATACATAATAATAATAATTGTATGGTATAAATAGCCCTGAGCTTTTTGTGATGTAAGTCTGCACAACAGCATTGCTCCAAGTGTTTACTTTAAAGCACAGAAAATATTGCAGGTGGTACAACGTTGATGAAGGCCACAATTGGCCTTCATACGGGATGTGTGCAACCCACTGTTCTGAACGCTGTTGCTATACCTGTCTTAAGAGGTTTGTATTATATCCTAATGTCTTATGTTTTATAATGTGTTTTGTTTGCTTGATGATTTGTGTAAAGCACATTGACTTAAGTTGCTGTTGGGTGGAAACCTTGTAAGTCTAAAACCCTTCCTTTTTAATTATTTTAAAAACGATTTAAAACAGTGAAAATATCCAATATACAAGCTCAATACGCCTCGTATTGTGAGGCAGTGTGAGCTTGTAGATCTGCTATTTTCACAACTGTTGTGCGACACTGTTGTATTAATTTAACAAAACATCAAAAGTTGAAATATGAAGATACAAGGTTTCTGGCTGACAGCAACGTTGTTGCAATGTAGGCTACTATACAAATGAACTTGCCTTGCCTTGCCTATATCTGCTGTCTATCTCTGCACAATACCGCTCCAGCAGAAATCATGTTTTTTTGTGTGATTAATATGTTATTGAAGCTTAGCCATAAAAATCAGGGTAGTCGTGTTTTGCACTCTGCATACTTCTAAAGCTTTTTTTTTTTAAATCTAATGTCATGCTATTCATATGAAATTATTACCAGGCATTGGTATTAACTCTAGAAATCCACACATGTAAAGAAATCACAAAAGTAAAGTCCATAAATAACTGTCTGTGGAATAAAGTGGGATGACACAGGAAAGAAAATGTATTGAACACACCAAGAAAATATGAATTGTTGGTATACAGTATCAGTATTTGTACCTCTTATCTGTGCAAATCAGCATCAGATGGTTTATTGCAAATTGAAAAACATCTCATGATGGGTAAAATCAAAGAGCTCTCTCAAGACATTTGCTAAACCTGAGAGGCAATGCACTCACATTGTTTCCTCTGCCTTTTTGGAGCTATTTCTGAGTCTTTCAGAGTGGTCCTTAGCCTGGTAAACCCTCCCTCCGGAAATCTCATTTCCATTTGATTTCAGGAGTAATCAAATGGAAATGAGATTTCCGGAGGGAGGGTTTACCAGGCTAAGTGGTCCTTGGCTACTGGCATATGTTCCATTTTGATGCTGAGCAACAATCAGGTTGCGAATGTGTGGAGAGAGTTCTTACCCGCTTTTACTCATCATGAGATGTTTCTTGTGTGACAGCTTGGTTAATAAAAATAAATAATAATAACAATAATAAAATAACAAATGATTCCCCATACATTTTCACAAACCCAGCTGATGTTGATTTGCACAGATAGGAGGTAACTTGCAAATGGATACAGGCCCACTGGGCACCTCAATGCTAATTTGGCAGTGTTTTTTCCCCCAAAATGTAAAAAATAAATAAATACAAATTATGTTTTGGAAAATTAAGGGTTGAAGGTAAAGTATACATGATTTGAACATGCACTCAACTCAAAACAAAGAAGAACGCGCTGTCTCATCAGTAGCTGAATCAGCCTGGCTGTGGCAAACCTCCAAGAACACCCATGGCCTTATCTGAAGTCCATATTAGAGATTTCTGGGATAAAAAACACATACTGTACACAGACAAAAAAACATCCATTTTCAAAATGCTTACTGTGTTTACCGAAGACAAACTGTAACTACATCTCTGCTTAAAAGGTTCGGTGTGAAAACAGCAACGCATTTATATATATAAAAAATAATAAAAGCATATACTTTTACTTGTACTTTTAAGTATTTTTAAAAGCATGTACTTTTAAATACTTAAGTGTATTTAAAAGCAATGACTTTTGTACTTTTACATTACAGTAAAATTTTGACTGAGCTAATTTTACTTGTAGTGGAGTAAATATGACCAGGAGTATCTGTACTACTTTTACTCAAATACTGGGGTTGGGTACTTCGTCCACCACTGTTGAAACCACTGTTTCTTCAGGACGTACGAAACATGTAGTTACTCTTTCCCATCAGTAGAGGGGGCTGTTACTGTGGACTGTTCCATGACATTTCTTAAAGGTAGGGTACGTGATTTTCTTTGGTAAAAAAATAAGTGTTAAATAGCTCTATATTCTGATAGTACTCATTGCTATAGAGTGTTTGTTCATTAACAGGAGTATCCTTGTCTCTCCAGCTCGTTATAAAACAGAAAATGCAGAAACATGTAGTTTGACTATAGGGTAGGCCCTTCTTTAAACCTGGTGGGTGGTAACTGGAGAAGTGCAAGTAATTATTTCTATCGGCACACACACACACACACACGCACGCACGCACGCACGCACGCACGCACGCACGCACGCACGCGCGCGCGCGCGCGCACCCGGGGGGGTGAAGGTGAGAGGTGCTCATGTCCAACCCCTAAAACAGCTGCTTTACCATTGGTGGGCATGCCATTTAACTCCTCCTCTGAAAAAAGGAGTTAAAAGCCATTGACCCGTCACATTTACAGAAGACCACTTTGACTTTCCCACTCGTTCTTGTGGGAATATTCTCTCTTCTCTGTTCAACAGCCTGAACTTTGAGTCCTTTTGATTTCCATGCTCCAACATGACGTGCAATGACACAAGAAGCGATGAAGATGCGCGTGAATGTGATTTTTGGGAAATTTTCTCAAGCTTTGTACATCTAACAGGGTTCCTCGTCTGTTTTTTGGGTTTGTTCGTGTTCTCGGTTGCAATAAATTGCTACCTCCTGTATTTGGCGTTAAGACGCAGAAATACAGAGCAACCTCAGTACATCATTCTGGCAAATATAGCGGTATGTGATATATTAATGTCAATAACTCCATGCGTACATCTGCTGCCCAGTGTGCTGCAGGGAAAAACTGTAATATTGACCAAATGGTGCATAGGTTTTGTACCTATATTTGGCGATTTTATGATAGCGTGCCAGATGACTTGGACCTTACTGGCAGCTGAACGTTACACTTTCATCTGCCATGGAATCCACTACCTCAGGATCGTCACGACTCGTCACATTCGCTGGGCTATGGGTGTGATCTGGACCATAGTTTTGATTTTGAATACTTATCATCAAGCGCTCATCTACTACAAGTTTGACTTTGTTGACAAGCCCTTGGACACATTGATGTGTGACCCATTGACGATGGAGCGACTCACAGAGCTGACTTCTAAAGACATGTGGCTTCTTCGCATTCCGCCTGGTTGCATCCTTCTTTTGGCCATCATTAGCATCTTCACTTGCAATTTGCTGATCCTTCGAGCAGCGTACAAGGTGTCGCTGGAACTACGCCAGAGCAACCGCAGAGCTGCATGTAACGTGGGCTGCTACCTCTGCATGTTCTTGGTGCAGATGTTGCCGGTACCCTGCTGTATTACCAGGTCTATACTGGATAGAATTTGCCCAGAGCTGAGCCCTCAAAGCCAACTCCTGCTGTTAATTCTGATGATGGTCACTCCATCGGCTAACGCAGCCACTGTGATCTATTGCAACACAGAGTTTAAGAAAGACTTGCGCTCTCTCTGCACTCGCAAGGTTAGGGGTCCAGAGGATATTGAGATGATGCGGCCAGTGAGGCGAGGACGGCGTGTGAGAATAGGGCACTGTAACTCACACGAATAATAGCTATTATTATTACTAGATGTTTTGTTATTGTTCGTTTTATGTCTTATGTGTTTTAATTCTCTGTGCAGGTTTGGGTATGCTTATATTATGCACACACACGCATGCACGCACATGCACAGTAACTTATTTATATTTGACATTGAGTCTTGTTATCCTGTTTCTTTCTATATTCTCTATTCTAAGGCTGTTTTTAAACTGCAAAACCTTGTGAGCTTGCACAGTATGTGTTTTTTTTTGCATTTCCCCGCAGCTTTCAGAGCACTGAATGAGGACAAGATCAAAAGGGGGGGGGGGGGACAACTAAGAATATATATGTATAGATTTTTTAAAAGAGTGTTCTAATGTGGAGATATCTGCTTTTGCCAGAGACATATACATAATAATAATAATTGTATGGTATAAATAGCCCTGAGCTTTTTGTGATGTAAGTCTGCACAACAGCATTGCTCCAAGTGTTTACTTTAAAGCACAGAAAATAGTGCAGGTGGTACAACGTTGATGAAGGCCACAATTGGCCTTCATACGGGATGTGTGCAACCCACTGTTCTGAACGCTGTTGCTATACCTGTCTTAAGAGGTTTGTATTATATCCTAATGTCTTATGTTTTATAATGTGTTTTGTTTGCTTGATGATTTGTGTAAAGCACATTGACTTAAGTTGCTGTTGGGTGGAAACCTTGTAAGTCTAAAACCCTTCCTTTTTAATTATTTTAAAAACGATTTAAAACAGTGAAAATATCCAATATACAAGCTCAATACGCCTCGTATTGTGAGGCGGTGTGAGCTTGTAGATCTGCTATTTTCACAACTGTTGTGCGACACTGTTGTATTAATTTAACAAAACATCAAAAGTTGAAATATGAAGATACAAGGTTTCTGGCTGACAGCAACGTTGTTGCAATGTAGGCTACTATACAAATGAACTTGCCTTGCCTATATCTGCTGTCTATCTCTGCACAATACCGCTCCAGCAGAAATCATGTTTTTTTGTGTGATTAATATGTTATTGAAGCTTAGCCATAAAAATCAGGGTAGTCGTGTTTTGCACTCTGCATACTTCTAAAGCTTTTTTTTTTTTAAATCTAATGTCATGCTGCACATGCCCTGACAAAGGACAAGAGAGTAGACAGTACAGAGCATGAGGAGTCAACAGAGGAGCAGGTAACTGCATTCCTTCTTGGCAAAAATATATCCATAGACAAAAACAACATTGAGGCCTGCCATACTCTAGGAAAAAGGAACCTGAAGGAAAATCCTGCTGTAATTGTACGCTTTGCAAATAGGAAGTATAAAGTTGATCTGCTTAGGCAGGGCAGGAATTTGAAGGGCTCAGATGTGTACATCAATGAGCATCTTACAAAGAAAAATGGTGAAATTGCAAAGAAAGCAAGGTTCCTCAGGAAACAGGGAAAGATTCAGTCTACTTGGTCTGCAAACTGCAAAGTGTTTATAAAATTGAATGGGCAAGCAGAGCAATCCAAAGTAATGTGCGTCAAGAATATTGAGCAGCTGGACATATTTGACTGATTCTAGAAAGTTATTAGATCAGATCCGCGAGCTGTACTATTAATGGTTTGTTATGTTAAAAGGATAATGTATTTAACACTGTATTATCTATATTATATTTATATCAGACACATTTAACATGCTGGACATTGAACAGGACATAGATCCAGATCATAATATCTTTAACAATATAAATACAAACTGCTGTTATTATACAGAGCAGCAGTTTAATAAAAATATCAATTATGAAAATGGAATATCAATCATTCACCTTAATGGCCGTCAAGAGTATAAGAAATTATCTAAATACGTTTAAAAACCCTTTTAATGTCATTGCTATATCAGAATCATGGCTCAAAGTTGAGAGAGGAACAGATTTTGTTTTACAGGGTTATGAACTTAATTATATAAATAGAGAGAGCAGAATTGGAGGAGGGGTGGCTCTCTTTGTAGACAAAAGCCTAATTTATAAGGTTGTTGAAACCATGTCAGTAATTATTGATGAGGTGATGGAGTGTATCACTATTGAAATGTGTATGGAAAAAATGAAAAATGTGGTTGTCAGCTGTGTTTATAGAACACCAGGATCCAATATTGAAACATTTATTTACAATATGGAAAGGTTGTTTTCTGATACAAAACAAAAGGTAAATTTTATCTGTGGCGATTACAACATTGTTAAATCCCAACAAACATAAATTGACAGATGAATTTAGTGAAGTAATGTACAGCATGGGTCTCTTTCCATCAATTACAAAGCCAAGTAGAATAACATCTCACTGTGCCACTCTGATCGATAATATATTTACAAATAATATGGAAGACAATATTGTGAGTGGATTATTAATGAATGACATTAGTGATCACCTGCCTGTATTTATAATATATGACTGTAATCGCAAGAAGAGGAAGGCGTACAAGGAGATTAAATACAGGAGAGTGAGAACCGAGGAAGCTGTATCCATGTTTGGAAGGGATTTATTAAATTATAATTGGAAGGATATACATGACAAAGTAAATGTTGACAAAGCATATGATTTATTCTTGGATATATTCATGACCTTATATAATAGAAACTGCCCATTAAAACAATATAGCAGTAACAACAAGTACTCAGAAAGTCCTTGGATATCTAAGGGCCTGCAAAATGCCTGTAAGAAAAAGAATACGCTATATAGGACATTTATAAAATCTAGAACGAAAGAGGCAGAGCAAAAATACAAGAAATACAAAAATAAATTAACCAATATTATGAGGATATGTAAGAAGAATTATTATACCAAAATACTAGAGAATAATAAAAATAATATTAAAGGCATGTGGAAAATATTAAACAGTATTATTAAAAACGGACCAACCAAACCAAGCTACCCTGAACATTTTACTGATAATGATACAACAATTAGCAATATGAATGATGTGGTTGAGGGTTTCAATAAGTTCTTTGTCAATGTGGGTCCAAAGCTTGCACAATAAATAAAAAGCACACTGTCTGGGAAGAGTTGTGCTGATTATATAGAGAGAAATCAAAACTCAATTTATTTGGGAACGGTAGAAAAGAGGGAAATCATAGATATTGTAAATAAGTGTAAAGACAAAACCTCCACAGATTGGAATGATATTGACATGCATTTAGTAAAGAAAGTAATTGATGGAATAGTAGATCCACTAACCCATATTAATTGTAATATATCTTTTAGAACAGGAATATTTCCAGAAAAAATGAAGACTGCCAAGGTCATCCCAATATATAAAACTGGTGACAAACAGAAATGTACTAACTATAGGCCTGTATCTCTATTGTCTCAGTTTTCAAAGATACTTGAAAAGGTTTTTGTTGCAAGACTGGACAATTTCATTGAACAAAATGACTTGTTAATGGAGAGTCAATATGGTTTTAGATCAGCCAGATCAACATCAATGGCTTTAACAGAGTTAGTAGAGGAATTAACTAGTTGTAGCCAGAACAGAAAATATGCAGTGGGAATATTTATTGACTTGAAAAAAGCATTTGATACAATTGACCATGGAATACTCCTCAAAAAAATGGAAGCATATGGTGCCAGAGGGGTGGTTTTTGACTGGCTGAAAAGCTATATAGAAAATAGGCAGCAATTCGTACAGATGGACCATCATAAGTCCAGGTGTCTAAATATTCCCTGTGGTGTCCCTCAGGGGTCAGTCTTGGGCCCCAAACTATTTATCTCATATATTAATGATATTTGTAGAGTTTCTAATTACTTAAATATTGTTGTTTTTGCTGACGACACAAATATATTTTGTTCTGGGGATGACCTGAAGCTGCTTGTAGAGATGGTAAATAAGGAAATGAGGAAAGTAAAATGCTGGTTTGACACAAACAAATTATCCTTGAACTTGAACAAAACAAAATTTATGGTGTTTGGGAACCGTAAGATTGATACAAATATTCATGTGGAAATTGAAGATGTGGTGATAGAGAGGGTATATGAAAACAAGTTCTTGGGTGTTCTGTTGGACCACAAACTATGCTGGAAACCCCACATAAATTATCTGTGCTCTAAGATGGCAAGGAGCATTGGCATCTTGGCCAAAACTAAGCACATATTGAACCATCAAGCCTTACACACACTTTATTGTGCACTTATCCTACCATACTTGAACTATTGTGTGGAAGTATGGGGTAACACCTATAAGAGCTCCCTAAAAAGGATATGCACACTTCAAAAAAAGAGCAATAAGGATAGTTCACAATGTTGGTTATCTTGACACAAATACTTTGTTTTTACAGTCAAATATTTTACAATGTATGGACCTTGTCAATTTTCAATCTGTAGTGATGGTTTTTAAAGCAAGGAATTATTTACTCCCAAAGAACCTGCAAAAAATGTTTAAAGATAAAGAAGTAGGAAGATATGACCTAAGAAGGAAGGAAGACTTACAGCAGCCTTTTGCTCGCACTACACAAAAAAGTATGTGCATTTCAGTCTGCGGGGTTACACTGTGGAATGAACTCCACGAAGAAATAAAACAAAGCCATAGTATGCCACATTTTAAACATCAATATAAGAAAAGCATTTTTAAGAAGTATAGTAATGAGGAGGGACATTTTAATGTGAATTGTTGATGGTGATGGATAGGTTTGTACGTAGTGAAGTAGTTTTGAAGTACAAATGTATAAATTTGTTTTTTCTATTTGTTTTTTCTTTTCAAATATAATGTTTCTAATAAGATTTTGTGTAAATATGAAACTGTAATAGGGCGTAGGATATTTTATAAGCATTAGCTTCTTCCTGCTCCTTTTCGAACACTTATGATTTATTGTTCATTGAGATAGTTGAAATAGTTTTTAAAATATTTTGTATTCTTTACTATATTGTTTTATTGTGACGTTTTTTTTATTGTACGATGTTCTAAACAAATAGAACGAAACGAAACGATACGAAACGGAGCTTCTACTGGCCTGGACCTCGCTCTGAGCCCCCTGAGACAAAACCACCTGAATAACAACAACACAACAACACTTCCTGTTGATTTTGCCATTTTGAATAAGTAGAAAACCTGGACTGGATCCACGGATCCGGATCCAGATCTTCAAATAGTAAAATCAACAGGAAGTTAACATTTTTATAAAAAAAAAAAAAAGAGGTGGGTTTGGTGATGTTCTATATTGTCTGAATCAGCTTTGTTTGTGTTCATTTTTGTGCTAAAAGAGTGACTTTGAGAGCTGTTTTACCATACAATGTAAGTCAATGAGGAGCATATTTTTGAATTATCAATTTCTAATCAATGGAGCAATTATTTTTCATTTCTTGTCCACCTTTGGAGTTACATCATGGCAAGGTAACTACACAACCCAAACCTCTACCAAAGTGGTCTTAACCTTTAAGTACAGTTTCAAGGTATTTTTTACTTTGCTGGGGTATTTCCAGTTTTCAGTCCTTTTACTTCTACTCCACTACATCTCAGAGGCAAATATTGTACTTTTACTGCACTATAATTATTTGAAAGCTTGAGTTACTTTGTAGATTTTGATTATTATTACAAAACATACATTAACCACTTCAGCCCTATATAAACGTATAGGCTATTTGAAAATGGCAGATCTACAAGCTCACAACACGTCACATGGCATAAAATACTTGTAGCGTCCCAGCTGGCATAAAGGAGGTTGAAGCTCAACTGATGATTTGTAATGGTTTACTTTATTAAATCAACGTGAAAACTGAAACAAAGGGGGGGAGGGACAAAAGAAAGCATAAACATATAATCAATAAACTGTCATGACTCAAAACACATGTCCCATATAGCCAATAAAAGGTGCATATCAAAAACCACAAATACAGCATAAAAATACCAACAATAATAAAACACACAACAATAAGAGACATTCACCTTTTTCCCTCTCCAGCTAGGTGCTAATTAAACCGGGTGCTTCTCCAGTGGCATGTCCATCCATCAATAACAGTTCATTAGGAATATCACTAAAAACAAATGTATCAAAGTTAAAAACCAAATCACATTTCCATTTCCATATCCATTTCCATTTCATTTGTTGGTGGCACTCACTTTTCCTCCGTTTGGTCCATCCAGTTTCCCAAACAATTCCTTTAATCTTGTGGCTCCGTGCCAAACAAACATTTGTCTCCGTGCTGCTCCCCTCCCCCGCTCACGTTAGACTGGCCTTGATAAGTGCACCGCTCTCAGTGTGCGGGTGCGCCTCCGCTGTTTCCTTCAAAATAAAGGTTCTCTGTCCTGGGTCCGTTGCACGCTTCCGCTGTTTCCCTTCAAATTAAAGGTTCCCTGTCCTGGGTCCGTTACACTCCCACCAAAATCTTTGAGAGCAACAAATGATTTTCCCGTTCAAAATAAAGGTTTCAGTGCACATACTGTATAAAACAATCCATATAGACACATGAAACTCTTAGAGAGGGAGAGGTCATGAATAATTAGGAAGCAGGTTCGCCAGTCTCTAACAAAAGGACCAGCTTCTGTACTGGGCGCTCGAGAACTGATGGTTTGTAGAGACGCTCACCCTTCCTGCCAAGCCTTCGATCGCCAAGACAGACTTGCACTCTCCTTACTAGTCCATCACTGCCTGCAGTAGAGTCTGTAACTCGACCCAATCGCCATTCGTTTCTGGGTAAATCGTCCTCTTGCACCATCACTACGTCTCCTACTTGGAGATTCCTTCGTGCGACGTGCCACTGCTGTCTAATTGCAATGTTGGCCAAATATTCTTTACGCCATCTACTCCAAAACTGTTCAGCCAAGTATTGAACATGTCGCCATCTCTTAAGGGCGTACATGTCCTCTCGTACAAAGGCACCTGGGGGGGGGGCAAGGCTTTGACTGACTTCATAGTCAGAAGATGGTTGGGAGTGAGTGGTTCAAGGCTGTTCGGATCATGGAGATTATCAATGGTAAGAGGACGATTATTTATTATGGCCATGGCTTCATACAAAAAGGCACGTAAAGATGCGTCATCCAATCTGCCCGAAGAAAGCTCAATAGTCGCCTGTAGGACGCTTCTCACTGTGCGTATCTGGCGTTCCCAAACTCCGCCAGCATGACTCGAGTGAGGGGCATTCATGTAGAAGTCGCACTGTTTCTCAGAAAGAAATGCGGTCAACCGTTCTGCATCGACTTCCTTGAGCGCTTCCTTCAATTCATTTTTTGCACCAATAAAATTGCTTCCTTGATCAGACCTGATCTGTCGAACTGTACCACGTATGGCAATAAAGCAGCGAAGGCCACAGATAAAGGCATCTGTTGTCATATCATCAAGCATTTCTATGTGAATGGCTCGAGAAGAAAAGCAAGTGAAGAGAAGGCCATACCTTTTATTTACTTTCCGTCCTTGCTTTACAAGAAATGGACCGAAACAATCCATCCCACAATAGGTAAATGGTGGCGACGGGTCCACCCGTTCAGGAGGCAGGTCAGCCATTATTTGTTCTTCCATAGGTCTTCTGTGTCGTCTGCAGGACACACACCGTTGAATGTAGGTGGCTACGGCTCGATTAATCCCTTGCATCCAATAGCCCCTTGACCTCATTTCGTTAATGGTTAGACCCTTTCCTTGATGCTTGACCTTTTCATGGCAATGCGCAATTATCATCTTGGACATGTGGTGGTTCTTTGGAATAATCACAGGATATTTATGCGAGTCAGAGATTGATGAGTTGCGCAATCTTCCTCCCACCTTGAGTATACCATCTTTGCCTGAAAGCAGGTGGTCGTTCAAACTAGTTCCTCTGTATTTAGCGGAACAGTCGAACACCACACGAAGTTTGTCTGGTTTCTTGGCATGATATACGCCGTGATGGGGGATATACCATCTTTCGCCTTCAGTTCCATGGTCTTTAATTTCCTCTGCATCGCCCTTTTCTATTATTTCCTCCATGAAAGTGGTATAATGCTTCTTATAGCTGCTATCCTTAAGCAGTTTCCTTTTGAGATGGTTTAGTCTTACAGTAGCCAGCTGTTTATTGTCAGGTAGACTGGGTCTTTCTTTAAAGGGGAGAGGCATTTCATAATGGCCATGATTGGTTTTGTGTATACCTTCATTCATTATCTCCAGGAAAGCAATATCATCTTGGGATACCGTTTTGCTGTCTGTATCGCCATCCTTGAAGTCATACTCCAATATGCGAATGGCATCAGCGGGAATGATTGGGGGTAACTCCTTGACGAGGACTCTGTGGCACAAACTTGTGGGGTTTGAAAAGTCAAGACGTGGCAAGGAGCATCCTACAATAGTCCACCCCAGATCGGTTTTAACAGCGTAGGGTTCATTTGGTTCTCCCAGAATTACTTGCTTAGGAGCCATCGCTGCAGAACAATCATAGCCTATTAAAAGGCCCACTTCACAATCTTTTAGTGATGGCATCTCGTCTGCTATTTCTGAGAGATGACTCCACTGTCTTGCCGTTTCACAGGTGGGAATGTGAGACCGATTTGCAGGTATCCAGTCCTTCGTATAAGTTAGTGGAAGGTCCACGTAGATAGCTGAATTGTATCCCCTGACTCGGAGCCCCAAGATCCTTTCACTGTTAACAAGTGTGTTGCTTCCACTCATGGTGGTCAGTTTCAATTTTACTGGATACATTTCTGTTCTCAAGGCCTGACTCAACCCCTTCTCAATGAATGTTGTATCACTTTGAGTGTCCAGCAGGGCATAAACGAGTTTCTCTGCACTTGGTTCATTCTTAGTTGACACCCATACTGGTACAACCATAGAGGTGTTGAGAGATCCTCCCCCGGCCACACTAAGTGATGTTGCTGCTGCTGAATTGTTAACATTGTCTTGTGCTGGAGGAGTTGCAAGTGTCTCCATACCGTAACTAAAGTTATGGAGGCAGGTAGGATGGTTTGCCTTGCAGACCTCGCACACCAGACGATAGCGACAATGTTTAAAGTTGTGGCCAGGTTTCAGGCATCCATAACATAGTCTTTTCTCCTTCACGTAATTACGTCGCTCCTCCAAAGACATCATTGTGAAACTTGAGCAGCCCTGAAGCTGATGTTTACTGTCTTGGCAAAGCAAACATGGAGGTTTTGACCTCCTTTGGTATTGGTAATCACCATCCGTGGCTGCTTGAGTGTTGAAAACACTAGCGTTGTTTCCTCTGGTTTCTCGAGACTGTCTTTTCTCCATGTTGGACTCTGAGGATCTAAGAGCGTGAAAGGAAGTGATAGGGTTACATGCGATCTCTGCCTCCATGGCAACGAAAGCAGAAAAATCCTTAAAACTAGGGAAATCTTTGTTGTCATGGAGACGTTGAGCTACTTGTCGATTCCACATGGAAGCTGCCCAATCAGGTAGCTTCTGAATTATCTTTTGATTTTCTTCGCAGTCATTGAGGATATCAAGACCCTTGACATGGGGCATGGCGTCTTTACAGGCATTTAAAAAATCCGCAAATTCCCTGAGACCTATGGCATCCTTAGTTTGAACTTTAGGCCAGCTCGCCAGTTTTTCCCTGAAGGCACTCTGAATAACAAAGGGCTGTCCATAACGTAGTTGTAATCTGTTCCACGCTTCGCCATAAGCCTCCCCATCACTTCTGTAGAAGGTGCCCTCCAGAACCCTGCGTGCCGATCCTCCCACGTATCTCTTTAAATAATAAAGTTTTTCTGCTGACGAGATGACTCTTTGGTCGACAAGTGAGCTAAAAGAAGCCTTCCATTCAATAAAGGTGATGGGATCTCCATTAAATACAAATGGCTCGGGAATGGGAAGTCTATTAAGGGCCATACTGTTCTGAAATGCCTGTGTGAGAGAAAGTACATCTGGACGTACATTTGATGTGGCTGCCCCCTCTTGTGCCTGATCATATGCGTTCAATTTAGCTCGAGCTACTTTGATCTCCCGCTCTGCTTGTAGCTGTTCCAGCTCTCCCTTCTGAGCCTCTAGATGTTCCTCCAAATCCCTTATACTGGTTCTCTTTTTCAGCTCTTCTGCTCGTGCCTTGTATTCCGCCTCCTTTACCGCAAGGTCGACTGCTGCCTCCATGCGATTATCTGCGGCGTTGGAATGTCGACTACTCCTGGCACTGACTTGTGACAGACTGCCAAAGATGGACTGAGAAGAATCACGGCCACGCAGTTCGTGAAGCCGATTGTTTTCCGTTGCTTCATCAAAATCCTCATCCACCATCCTATCATAGAGAATTTTCAAAAGGTCTTTTGAGATTGAGTCGCATGCGTCCACCTTTTGTCTTATATTCGCATCTGGTGTAACATGGTCTCGAATATCGAGGTAGAGCGCTACGATATTTTCCTTGCTTTTTACCAGTTCTTCAATAAATGGTCCTAGTTCACTCTCCGGAATTTTAGACTTCAGGCGATTCCTGGTGGTGCGTACTATGACCTTCCATTTGTCGTACATGCTGAGGAGTAATTTGGTCTTTTTCTCTGCCATTGTCTTTTGGAATGCAAGCATTTTTTCTGTTGGGACGGGTATACGAGTAGTACGTCGGCGAGTAGGGCTTATGGTTTCATCATCAAGTTTAGCTTGTAGGTCCTTTTCCATTTGTCCCTTATTTTCAATCTCTTCCTTTAAGTTTTGTCTCTTGGCTGGTTCCGTTTCCCTTTGGAGTTCATCTTTCAAGTCCTGAATTTCCTTTTTGACAATTTCCAGTTGCCCTTGCAGTGCCTGGTCTAGATCCGACCCCTCTGCCATAACACCTGCCTCTGGCATTTTGAGTCACAATAAATTATAAAGTGACGGTGCAGCGAAAGAAAGGACCGAAAATGACCATCAACAAAAGTAAAACACAATATAAACCCAGCATTAAAACCTTGTGTATAAACCTTAAACCTTGAAACCTTAAAAACCCCAAAAAGGCATTGTCCAAAAATATTCACAGAATTGAAAACCTTAATATGCAGATCATGTAACACTTGGAAACCCTTTAAAAAGCATTGTCCGAAAATTGTTCACATTCCTCTGTATGAACCTTTATTTTATTCCAAAAGGTGTGTGCAATGTTCCGTCATGTAGGCTATTTCTTGTTTGTGTTACTGATCACCGTGAAGCAGGCTTTGTAGAGTAGAGTGGGGTAGAGTAGAGTAGTTGTTTGCAGCAGGCCGTGTAGGTAATGTTTTCACTGTAGCGGACCCAGCTTTTTCCCCTTCCAGCTAGGCGCTAATGCAGAGTTCTGTAACTTTCTGTCCTTCTATTGACCATCCTTTCAGGTCCATTATTTGACATGCTGCATGCAGTCTATGTGCAGTCTTTCCTTGCCGTGCCGTCTGTAACAAACATTTCTCCTGCCATGCTGTCACTGAACTGGTTTAAATAGCCCCCTTTCAGGAAGCCAGCCACCCTGACTTCCGTGTTCCGGCTACAGCCTTCAAAATAAAGGTTTGGCCGTACCAGGGTCCGTTACACTCCCACCAAATTATACAGTAATTTTAAAAACGTTAAAATTACAAATGATTTACACTAAAAATCATGTGACCCCAGACGCATTCAAAATTCTTAGAACAGGTAGCAATGACCTGCACCATTGTTCTCCCACCTTGATGATCAGGTTTCCCTCCTGGTGTTTAGGAAGGGATGCCTTTGCTTCGTCCGATTGTCCTTGTTGCAGCGGCACTCCTCTAGCACTCCGTTCCGCCTCTACTGCAGCTACTACAGCAGCTGGGGCGGTTTCCTTGGCGTCCTCCTTGCAAGCCACCAGAGTCACTACTTTAGGGGCCTGGCCCTCTGGACTCCTGGCAACAGCCTGGGTTTGCTTCTGAGGGACGGCATGAAGCTCGGCCCCTCCGACCTGCGGAACATCAGCTTCAACTGAGTCCCCAGGTGCCTTGGGATCTGAGCCCAGGCCAGCTGCCCCCTGCTGGGCTGGGTCTTTGGGCTTCACTGCTGCCCCCTCCATCGCCTGGTCTTTGGGCTTCACTGCTGCTCCCTCCATCGTCTGGTCTTTGGGCTTCACTGCTGCTCTCTCCACCACTTCCAAGTGTTCCTTGATGCCCTCGTCTTCCAGAGCACTCGGGCCTGGCCGTTTCTCCTTGTGTTGCTGCTCTTGATCCATCCGTGCCTGATCCTCCGCTTCCCTTGCGGTGAGCTCTGCTGCTGCCTCAGATGAGGGTGTGGAGTGAAAAGGATCATAACTAAACCGGTCATGAAAATATGGCACTTCCATTCCATTAAATGTTCCTTCTACCATACCCTCATGAACAATTTCGAAAATATCATTCGATATAGATTCACATGCATCCACTTTCCATCGTAGACCATTTTCTGGTGTGATGCATTTTCGGATTGCAGAATACCTTTTAGAGATGTCCTTACTTTTCTCCAATGTGTCAATGACAAGTTTGGGTCACTCTCAGCTACATTGGACTTTAACTGTTTTCTTGCAATACGTACAATGACCTTCCACTGATCATATAAGTAGAGGAGCTCTTTTACCTTTTGCTCAACCCCTGAGTCTTTATAGTCGTCCGACTCATTAACCATCATGCTAGTATCTGGCATATATCTGGCATTCTGCCTTAGATTTAGCAAACAATGTTAACAGATATGAGCTTAGTTAACTAAATAAAGACCTTCAATAAATGTAACACAGTAAATAATATCACCTTTTATAACTGTATTGCAAATTCAACAAGACCTTAGAAATCATAAACATCTGAAAATTAAACGATCCTTAGTCAAAACATTTCCATATTTAAATTCACAATTCACTTTCCGTATAGTCCTTATCTTTTGTTTCCCGACCTTGTGTATAATGTTCTGTAGCTGTTCCGTTTGTGTCCATGTTCACCAGATCCATGAAACAGGATTGATAGTGTAGAAGTTGAGGTCAAATGCCACAGAGTGAGAGAAGTCCATTTTATTGCCGGTGTAGACAGCAGGCCCTTTGGGGTGAAGTTTGGTAGATGTAGAGTCTGTATTTATTGTATTTTGAACTGTTTTTATTGGTATATGAGTGTATTTCCCTGCTTGTTTCTTTTTCCCTTCTTCTTCTACACCACTTTCTAGCCAGCACCCTCATAATGTCTCACTCCTCCTCCCGTACATTCCCTCCTAGGACTTATGCACAAATAGTTAGGGCACCCCTCACCAACGGACATCCCCCTAGACAGTTACTAGCGCATCCCCCTCCTCCTCCGCCTACCTCTCACCCTGCCCCATACAGCCAGCCCCCGCTCGGTCATCCCCCTGATGATGCCACTAGGCAGGCAGCCAAAAGCTATTTTAAACTCATACAGGCTGTCCATCATAGGGAAGTGACTGAAAAGGCACTCCAGACTGGATGTTTCCCTGTAGGGATGATGAGACAGGTGAATAAACTCACCATCTTCATCAAGCCCGCCTCCCCTACTGAGTCCACCACCGCTAAGGTGGCGGACAACACACACACCTGGATGCATACTAACATGGAAATTCTACAGACACACTACATACATACCATTACTACACTCCTACCATTTCTACACACACATAACCCCACTGCATACAACATAGCACTCGGCTGGGCACACAAACGTTTCATACATAGACTCACAAACACAACCCTAACCCGGGTTCGTGACATACTACATTTGCAGACACCCATCCAACACATACAAACAACCACACATCAACACCCCACACACCACATGCCTACATCTATACAACATAACACACAACACAACATACCTACAGCCAGACAACATCAGCCAAATATACACACACACCCACACACACAAGCCAACAGACCCACCACAACAACACATAGCATCCCTCCTCAGCACCACTCGAGGCCTCCCATTCAGGTTACACGGCCACCATTGACCACTGGTGGTCGACCGGGCCTTCTCCCACACCCTGGAACCCCTACTTTGATTCCTCCCACCATAGCCAACAACACCACTCAACCTGCCCTTCTCCCAACGCCAGCCATCCCACCCCTCCTCCCCAACCTTAAGGCAGGGCGGCCAATCACCCGCACTGCTCCCCGTTCGACACCTGTGTTGTCGAAATCTCAATCCACCTTTTCCTCTGCACATTCTTTGTCCCTTGGGAGTCGACCGGACGCATTTAGTCTGCCGGCTCCCTTGGGACAAAGAACTCCCCGTGCCAGGTTGCAGGCCAAACCCAACACCAACGGACCCCCGCCGCCCTCCCTCACCCCCGTGCCGGAGGAGATGGCGGAGTCTGCCACTTCGGCGCCCGCCTCCCCTGACGATGGGGGGCGGGGCGACGAGGGGGAGGGAGACAACCCTCCCCAGGCCCCCGTGCCCCCTGCGGCATCCTCCACACCCAAATCTGCTTCCAATCATGTTGCCACTTCTCCCCTCTGCACAAGCCACCGGGACTTGGGGGGAACCTCCACCCTTGAAGAGTGCACTCTCCCAAGTACCGTTGGCTTTTGCTCCCTATCACCCCCTTCCACTCCCACCACTCCCCAGCTCACTAGAACCAACCGCACTCCAGCCAAAATATTGGAGCGTTGGCAGGTGGTTAACCCCATTTCCCTTTCCCCTACAGGAGGCGCCAGGTCGAGGCAGGATAAACGGCAGCCAAGGGTTATGATGAATAGGCACTCCTATGATACAAATCATGTTAAAATGGCCACATCTGAACCCACACAAAACACCACAGGCCTGCCGTTGCCACAGCCTCCCACCACTGACGCCTCAAATTCTGACCTTTTACCGCCCTCCACAATCCCACCACTTCCCTGCGTACCAACTTCTCATAGGGCCAGGCCACAGAAAAAGATTCTGGACTGGAACATCTCGGCACAAAAGCGTGTGCTCATACTGGGGGACTCCAACCTGTCTAGAATCCCACCCTCACATCACACGGACGTGCAGATAGATAGCTACCCGGGGGCAGTCTTCTACAACCTGACCAAGGTGTTGGAGAAGACTGAGCCCCATCCCAGAGTAGAGATAGTGGTCCTCTCAGTGGGCATCAACAGTAAAGACAATGATGCAAACCAGACCTCCTATAAACAGCTGAGCAGAATGCACAAGGAGGCCAAACTAGTTTTCCCCAATGCAACCGTCTATGTACCATTCATTAATTTTTCCATATTTCTAACACCCTTACAGAAGAACAACCTCACTCTCATGAACAACTACATCACTGCCCATTTCAAACATATACCACAGATTGACCCAATCAATTTCACACGGGGCCAGACAACGTACACTGGACACAGACAACAGCAACCATGATCTTTGATCATTGGTGCAGCCGTTTAAATCTAAATTTTCATTAAACACCAACCACAGCCTGGACCCATTCAGTGACACACATACATCTCTGCCTATTTCTCTCCTCTCACCTCCTCTGCCCCCCATTCTCTCCCCAACAGCCCCCCTTTCCTCCATCCCTTCCTTCCTTCCAGCCCCCTCTCCCCTCTCTTCTTCCCCACCTTCTCCTCAGGTGGTTCTCCAGCCTTCTCCTCCTCTCCCTCCTTCTCCTCCTCCTCCTCCCCCCATACCATCTCCTGATTCCCATAGCAACATCATGAACCTGTCCAGGTCTGTCCGTCTCACTGCGGCCCAAACTCAGTTGTTGGAGAGGGGACTCACATACATTCCTCGCCCCACAAAGCTGGACTGGGAGGAACTTCGAAGGGACACTCACAAATACCATAGGAGACTAAAACTACTGGACTACTTCAAAGACAGACAGATAGACACCCACCAACCGTTTGTTTTCCCATCTGCCTGGGAGCCAACACTCTCCCAGGTAGATGGGAGAATACGTGGACTCATCCACTCAGATAACCACACACTCAACCAGTATAACCCCCCACCAGACAGACCCGACAACCTCACAACAGACGAACGAAATAGCATTACACAGTTACGTAAAAACACACACATAGTCATCAAACCAGCAGACAAAGGTTCCAAAATAGTCATTTTAGATAACTTCCAATACATTTTTGAAGCCAATAGACAACTTTCAAACACCCGGTATTACACACACATAGCAGCCAGCATACAGTTACAAACACAAGTCAAACTTAGACAGATCATAACAACACTCTATCATGACAAATACATTACTTCAAAACAGCGTGACTTCCTTTATGGACCAGACAACCCCAGACATAGGATATTTTACCTTTTACCCAAAATACACAAAGACCCGCAGACTTGGACCATTCCCTTCGAGGTTCCTCCTGGCAGGCCGATAGTGTCAGACTGTAGCAGTGAATCATATCATATAGCACAATACATTGATCATTATTTAAACCCCCTTTCAACCATACACCCCAGTTACCTCAAGGACACATACGACTTTCTGGAGAAGATAAAGCCCATAGCCGTGCCCTCACACACCCACATCTTCACTATAGACATAGACAGCCTGTACACTAACATTAATACACCTACAGGCTTACAGACAGTTAGGAGACTATTTCAAGCACACCCAGATAACACACGACCGGACAATGCATTATTACAACTCTTAGAACTCAGTTTAACTTGCAACGATTTTGTATTCAATGACCAGCACTATTTACAGGTTGAGGGCACGGCTATGGGCAAGAAATTTGCTCCAGCCTACGCCAATATTTACATGAGCGAGTGGGAGAGAGAGGCCTTGGCCAAGTGTCCACTCAAACCTCTTATGTACTACAGGTATCTGGACGACATCATAGGACTCTGGCCACATACACTTCAACAGTTTGACACATTTCTAAACATACTGAACACACATCATACTTCCATAACCATCAAACATATAATACATCCTACAGAGATTAATTTCGTAGACACCACAGTTTTTCTACATCCAATAAATCACACACATAAACAACTACTCACCAAGGTATACTTTAAAGACACAGACACACATGCATTACTTCACAAACAGAGTTATCATCCAAAACATACATTTGCAGGTATTATTAAGTCACAAATCATCCGTTTTTTTAGAATTTCCTCAGGTAGAGACCATTTTAATCAGGCAACACAAACATTGTTCGCAGCCCTTAGGAAGCGCGGCTACAGCAAACGCTTTCTCCGTACTGTTAAAAATGATGCCTTGGCCTCTCTCTCCCCCACCTGGTCACTTTCCACACATACATCCTCTGATAATTTGCCTCCCATCAGTCAGTTTAGCCCGGACCCTTCCCAATTGAGTTTGGGTCCCCTGCACACTACCTCCTTGCCTAACCCTAACCCTAACCTCTTCTCCATCCTTAACCCTAACCCTAACCTCTCTCCTAACCTTAACCCTAACCCTAACCAACCCTCACCCAGTAACACGGGGCCTCTCTCTGGCGCAGAGGCAGGAGCAGACCTGGACGGGCTCCCTGCCACCACCTCCCCTCAACAGGAGCGCTCTCCACCCCCCACTTCTCTTTCCCCTGCCACACACTCCACTCTTTCCTCATCCACCCTCACAACACTCATTCCGCTTATTACTACATTCTCACACAGACTACAACCACTACACCACACATTCAAACAGAACTTTACCACGACACAACAATCATACCCCCTGTTACAGTCCCATAGGATCATATCAGCACTCAAAAGGAACAAAAGCTTAGGGGACCTCCTGGTGCATTCTAGCTTCACTTCTCTGCCACAACAGCCTACACAGCCACATACACTTCATTTCAGACGCCGTAAATTTATCACCAACCCTCATAGTCATACTTCATCCCCCATTCAGGACTCATGTTCACTTAGCACTCCCAACATAGTCTACATCATCACCTGCACACTCTGTCACAAACACTATATAGGAGAAACCAAACATACACTAGAAACAAGACTCAAACAACATCTGTACAATATCACACGTGCAGACAGACAGACAACACTTTACACACACTTCCAGTCCCATCCCACCACTAACCTCATTATTTCAGGTCTGGAATGCGGAGTCCGCTGGACCGGTGGACAGCGGAAACTCCATGAACACAGATGGATAGCAACACTTAAAACGGTCGCACCCAATGGCCTTAATGACAGACCATGACATTACATACATACACATTACACCATACCGAGGCACACACATGCACATACACATACCTACATGTGCACACACACACGCACACACACACACACACGCACACGCACACGCGCGCACACACACACACACACACACACACACACACACACACACACACACACACACACACACACACACACACACACACACACACACACACACACACACACACACACACATACTACCCATATAACATTTTCATCCACCACTTCAATTTTAAAAGGGATTTTTATGAATAAAAGCTATTTTATTCCTCTTTTACATGGACTTGGACTCTCTTAATATGGGTTTTATAATGCAATTTTGTGATTTTGAATACCTTGAACAATGGGTTTTACCATACGTTTTCTGACCACTATGCATTGTGTTTTTATGGGCTTATAAATGTAGGTTATTTCAATTTCAATTATATTTAGAAACCACTGCACCCCCTACAGGTGCACCAGACCATTGACCAGAAAAATGATGATGACACCAGTAATAATAATAACCCTAACAACAACTGCACCCTCTACAGGTTTACCGGGCTAATCGCTCCAAATGGTTTCTTGTTTTATATTGTGTCTAATCTCTTGGTTTGTTGCAATTTTAACAATACAGGGACAAAGATGTATTATTATTATTAATCCCTTCTAACTCATATTTCTGAGTGAAACAAATTGGGGTAAAACGCAGTCCCCACCAAAAATATTTACTATTCTGTCCTTATCGGTACATAACTCGGACGGCGCTCAGTCGACTAGCAGACCATCGGCTGGTCGTCGCGGGCACTCGCGCCTGGAGGCGCTCGGGCGCGACTCCTCAGCCTCAAGGTCTGCTGAGTCGGCGCGCCTCCGTCATGGTCCAAAACTACATTTTATCGGCAGCCTTGTTAGACCCCTTACTGTCCAAGTCAACAATATACAACAGTGGGTCCTTTTTAGCATATATTTTAAGTTTCAAGTTTTTAATCTTCCCTTGAGTCCAAGTCCTGTACCCTTTTGTAATGACACAGTGGATGATTGTGGGTATGCGGTCCAACTAAGGTGGGACTCAGGGAGTTGGACGCCCCTGCCATGCACAGCCCCCAGTGAACATATCTCATATAGTTCACTGGTTATTTTATTCCATAGATGGTCACCATTTGGGAACACCCCCGTCTGGTGGACAAAATAAATCATTACACACACACACATGCACACAATGCCTTTTATATTTATGTATGTATATGTATGTATATATATGTATATATATGTGTGTATGTATATATGTGTTTATATAACTCTCTAGTTGAAACAGTCTTTTAAGGGAGCAACAGATGGGCCAGTGCAATAGAGCATTTAATTTGCCTTTTTGAACCACACAACTCAATAACAATACCTACTCTGGGCCCTAATCCTCCCCCTACTCTAGGCCCTACTCCTACTCCTCCCCCTGCTCTAGGCCCTATTCGTACTCCTCCCCCTACTCTGGGCTCTACTCCTCCCCCTACTCTGGGCCCTATTACGAACCCAGGACCGCTCGGTCGATATTCTACGGATATCAGTCAATTTATCCGTTGCCCCAAGTTACCGGGGACACTTGACTCGAGTGGGAATCGAACCCACTCAAGTCAAGTCAAGTCATGTTATTGGACAGACGCTCTACCAGTTGAGCTATGCTGTTGGCTGAGAGTTACAGGTTTCCTGGTGGTTTTCACTTACAGGTTTCCTGGTGGTTTTAACTTGTTTTTCTAGAAGTTAGTCTGCAAAGGGAAGCATCACTAAGGATATCAGTCAATTTATCCGTTGCCCCAAGTTACCGGGGACACTTGACTCGAGTGGGAATCGAAGCCACTCAAGTCAAGTCATGTTATTGGACAGACGCTCTACCAGTTGAGCTATGCTGTTGGCTGAGAGTTACAGGTTTCCTGGTGGTTTTAACTTGTTTTTTTTAGAAGTTAGTCTGCAAAGGGAAGCATCACTAAGGATATCAGTCAATGTATCCGTTGCCCCAAGTTACCGGGGACACTTGACTCGAGTGGGAATCGAACCCACTCAAGTCAAGTCATGTTATTGGACAGACGCTCTACCAGTTGAGCTATGCTGTTGGCTGAGAGTTACAGGTTTCCTGGTGGTTTTAACTTGTTTTTTTAGAAGTTAGTCTGCAAAGGGAAGCATCACTAAGGATATCAGTCAATTTATCCGTTGCCCCAAGTTACCGGGGACACTTGACTCGAGTGGGAATCGAACCCACTCAAGTCAAGTCATGTTATTGGACAGACGCTCTACCAGTTGAGCTATGCTGTTGGCTGAGAGTTACAGGTTTCCTGGTGGTTTTAACTTGTTTTTTTAGAAGTTAGTCTGCAAAGGGAAGCATCACTAAGGATATCAGTCAATTTATCCGTTGCCCCAAGTTACCGGGGACACTTGACTCGAGTGGGAATCGAACCCACTCAAGTCAAGTCATGTTATTGGACAGACGCTCTACCAGTTGAGCTATGCTGTTGGCTGAGAGTTACAGGTTTCCTGGTGGTTTTAACTTGTTTTTTAGAAGTTAGTCTGCAAAGGGAAGCATCACTAAGGATATCAGTCAATTTATCCGTTGCCCCAAGTTACCGGGGACACTTGACTCGAGTGGGAATCGAACCCACTCAAGTCAAGTCATGTTATTGGACAGACGCTCTACCAGTTGAGCTATGCTGTTGGCTGAGAGTTACAGGTTTCCTGGTGGTTTTAACTTGTTTTTCTACAAGTTATTCTGCAAAGGGAAGCATCACTAAGGATATCAGTCAATTTATCCGTTGCCCCAAGTTACCGGGGACACTTGACTCGAGTGGGAATCGAACCCACTCAAGTCAAGTCATGTTATTGGACAGACGCTCTACCAGTTGAGCTAAGCTGTTGGCTGAGAGTTACAGGTTTCCTGGTGGTTTTAACTTGTTTTTTTAGAAGTTAGTCTGCAAAGGGAAGCATCACTAAGGATATCAGTCAATTTATCCGTTGCCCCAAGTTACCGGGGACACTTGACTCGAGTGGGAATCGAACCCACTCAAGTCAAGTGTGTGTGTGTGTGCAAAGGGAAGCATCACTAAGGATATCAGTCAATTTATCCGTTGCCCCAAGTTACCGGGGACACTTGACTCGAGTGGGAATCGAACCCACTCAAGTCAAGTCATGTTATTGGACAGACGTTCTACCAGTTGAGCTAAGCTGTTGGCTGAGAGTTACAGGTTTCCTGGTGGTTTTAACTTGTTTTTCTAGAAGTTAGTCAGCAAAGGAAAGCATCACAGTAAAGACACCAGTGGGATTTGAACTCATGGCCTCTGGATCATGTATACTGCGTCTCAACCCATTGAGCTAACAGTTGGATGACAAATACAGCCTTCCTGGTGGTTTTGAGTTGATCTTCCGGAAGCCAGTCTGCAAAGGAAAGACTCATAGGAGAGACATCAATGGGATTTGAACTCATGGCCTCTGGATCATGAATACTGCGTCTCAACCCATCGAAACGAAAGTTAAATCCGAAAAAATCACTAAGTGTGGAGGCCAAAATCGTCCCCCCAAAAACCTGTATATTCCCTCTTTACTCTTCCCCTACTCTACTCTGCCCACTACTCTACTCCGCCTACTCTACACACCCTCTATCTATCTCAGTAACTGAGACCGAATTGGCCAGATTTGGTCTCAGTTACTAAGGTGGTGACTGGATTTGAACCAGGACACTCCTACAAGTTATTCTACGGATATCAGTCAATTTATCCGTTGCCCCAAGTTACCGGGGACACTTGACTCGAGTGGGAATCGAACCCACTCAAGTCAAGTCATGTTATTGGACAGACGCTCTACCAGTTGAGCTATGCTGTTGGCTGAGAGTTACAGGTTTCCTGGTGGTTTTAACTTGTTTTTCTATATACTTACTAATACTAATATATAACTAACTAATATTCTTACTAATACTAATATATAACTAACTAATATACTTACTAATAGTGTCTATATTATAGTGTTAGTGTCACTATATTATAGTGTCTCTATATTATAGTGTTAGCGTCACTATAATATAGTGTCTATATTATATATAGTGTCAGTTTCTATATTATAGTGTCTCTCTAGCTCCGCCCCTTCCTCTCTGGCTCCGCCCTTTCCGCTCTAGCTCCGCCTCTCTAGCTCCGCCCCTTCCGCTCTCTAGCTCCGCCCCTTCCTCTCTGGCTCCACCCCTTCCTCTCTAGCTCCGCCCCTCCCTCAATCTTTCTGTAATATTTCAGCTGCCCGTTTATATTTGTTCTATAACCCCTCCGCTTTTTTGTCTGGAAACCACGGGGGGAAGTAGCCCCCGCGCCCACTCCCTGCACCCTCTCTTGAGTGAGTAACCTATCTGACCGACACAGGTCCTCTAGCCATTAGCCCTATTGTGTGGGACCGCGCCAACTAGTCCTAGCCACGCTAGTACTTATGACCCTGACTTAGTCCACTGCGCCATCAGTAGCCTTGAAATTCAATGCTTTCTGTGTTGATTTTAAGGGTTTCTGGGTGTGTGGGTTCAAGCCTCACTCACTCCTTACCCTGAACCTCTTCTGTAAAGGAAAGGTTCAGGGCAAAGAGTGAGTGGGGCTTGAACCCACAGCCTCTGGATATGTAGGCAGTGTGTCTACTCACTGAGCCATCAGCTGCCTTGCTATGAATGGTCTTCATTCCTTTTTGGGGAACAACACACAACAGTACTTTAAAAAAAAAGAAAAAGAAAAAAGAACTTCACAGTATATTACTTTGTCTATGGTTTGCTGTGCTGTTACTTGTCTAGATGTTTCAATGTTAGTGAACACCAATGGAAACGAGCTTTTCTGTCATTGCCTATTTGGCCTTCAAATCTTGGCATGGCACAGTGGCCCACTGGATAAAGAGCCTGCCTGAGAAACAAAAGGTTATGAGTTTGATTCTTAACCATGACATCGTGTGAAAATATCAACACATTAAATAGATATATTCTTTTTAAGTTTTAAATATAAATCTTTTTCATGGGGGGCCCTGATACTACATCTTTTCACATTGCGGTCCACTGCCAAATAAAAGTCAATTTGGGGGGTCCTTGAAAACTAAATGTTTTAGAGCCACAGATTCAAAGAAGACAGCAGTAGGCGAATGGTTAGAGTCACAGCCTGGTGAGCTGAAGGTTGCAGGTTCAAGACTTGATCACAGCGGTATGAGCAAGACATTTACAACTGATCCTTTGAGGGCAGACATTCGCTGGGTAAAATTGGTAATATCAGTAGTCTTGACTTTTTTTTTTACAACTTACATTTTGTACACTTGACTCTTAGTATAAGTCTGCCCTTTTTTTCCACAATTTATAATAGACTGCCTTAAGCATCAGACTAAAGAAGACCGCCGTAGGTGAATGGATAGAGTCACTGCCTGGTGAGCCGAAGGTTGCAGGTTCAAGACCCAACCAATGCAGTACACCAGTCTATCACTCCCCTACACAACCATAGCAATGATTAGGTCAGACATTCAGAATATATATATACTTTTAGCTACAAACTCCGTTCCAACTCTACAACGTTCGGCCTACTTAGGACATATCGGCTACCATTTGAATTTTAGAGAATACCTTAGACCTTTAGAAGATTTAAAACCTTTTCCCCCGTTCTGAATTCACATAGACGGTCCCATTTAATATCACGTCAAATAAGAACTGTGTTCCAAAAATAAACAAATGACCCCGGCGGTTTTACTCTTATGGATATGAAGCATCAACTGACGGTGAGGAAACGCTAATGTTACTTCTGCCGAATTAGTAAAATTTTCGCCAGAAACGGACTGGTGACTGACTATAATAAGCGATGCAGAGGCTCCTCCCTGACAATATCGCCGAGGCAGTTTGTTTATTTTTGGACCACAATTCTTATATGAGACGATTCTATGATGACCCAATGTTATTCTCCATAGGGAAATTACTTTACGGGATGGACGAGTGACGTCAGGACTTCTGTACTCTGGGTTAACATGTGCATGAACAAACTGGATTCATCCACTAGAGGGCAGTGTTGCCCTTCCACCTCGGTCCGGTATGCCTCTCCGTCGGTCGGAAGGAACGATCGATTATAACAATTGGGGGTCAGGGAAACGAGCTCGACCTTTTCATCTTCAGGGGACAACAGGAATGGAACAGATGTTTTCACATATACAGTATATTATTTTATTCCCACTGTGCAATGAGAGGTAATTTTTGAACGTCCCATTTTGGTCCCTGGAGGGTGCAGAATGAAAGTTTTTATTGCGTCTTTGTCTGACGTCTTCTGAACGTCTATTCCACAAATATTCCATATGATTGTGGAATATTTGTGGACTGGAACTAGACCCCCTGAAAGGGAATCTAGTTCATAGGACCACAATGGAAACAAGTCCCCAGGACTTGTGTTATCCTTTTAGCCTTAACGTACCTCATGACGTTTACCTTTCTGACTAATTAAGTATTCAAACAAACAGCAGATCAAGCCAGCTTTGAATTATTTTTGACAGAACAGAAGCGGGACAGACACTTAACTCCCACAATGTTGTTCCATGCAGTCTACTTCAAGACTGAATACAGAAGGTCATACAGAAGGACACACACACACACACACAAGGGCTGATTAAGCTTGATCCAGAACAGAACAGTTAACTTCTCTTTTCTTTTTTTTTTACACGTCACTAGTCGAATGAAAATAAAATAATAATAAAACATAATAGCACAGCCTACTTTGCTTGGGCCGGTTCCACAACAACTGAAAAATATTAAACAAGTGCTGTACTGAATAGCCAGTGAGCTACCAGGGTACGGTCCAACCAGAGCTACTTCGTTGAACAGAACACAAGTTCAAATTACACAATATTGTACAATACTGTGACACTAAGATCCCCCACAATGGACAGTGAAAGTTCAAGTTAAATCAGTCCTGAGTGCCTGCTGTGTGTCCTCCGCCTCCCCTTCTCGCTGGAGCATGCTTGAGGTGGTCTGTGGCATGCTGCCTTATGAGGTCCTCTGTGGCTTCTGGGTCGAATTTCATGACTGCATCTGCATAGTAGAAAAAGACAATAAAAAATGTGCAACGGCAACATGCTGTCCTAGTCCCTATCTGACATAATACACAGCTCGATTGAACTCCTGCCATCTGGTAGGAGGTTCAAGAGCTCAGGGGGAAGCACCAGCAGGTCATCCAACAGCTGCCCCAAACCATCAGAACCCTGAACCCATGCTCGCCATATATTGCCCCCAAAACCAACATCTTGAAAGATGGATTGCCCTTTGAATGCATCAGCAATTTTTACCAATGTTGTATGCTCTTTACTTTTTAATGTTTGCCTCTTTTTAATGTGCACCATGAGTTGTGGAGAATGGTATTTTGCTCCCCTGTTTGCCTAGTGTGTATTGTGGAAGTGACAATAAAACTGATTGTGAGTCTCCATATTGACATGCAAAAATGCTTGTACATCCACAACTAGTTTAATACAAAGCCATCTCCCTTCTACACCTAACCACCAGTTATTTAAAATTTTATGATAGCAACGGTAACGGTAGACAGTTGGCATTGTATTTTTTTTATGTCAACAGGGAAGGACATGTTTTACCCAATTACATCTAGATTTGTCCTTGGTCAACATGAAATATGGGCTTACCTTGTATTGCGCTGAAAGTTGCAGTCTTCTCTTTTTCCCCTTCATGTTCAACTGTGCCATCAGACCGTTACTGAAGAGCCTTAAGAAAAACAAATTACATTTAATAATGTAGTAGGGTTAGGATTTATTGTAAAACATGGTATAAACCCTTTATACTACTAATTTTCACTTAATGTTCAACCATTATGTCATTGACATGACATAACAGAGGATTCAGGTGTTAAGCTAAAACAAAAAAGGCAAATTAATGGAAACATGCAGTCAGGTGCTCATCTAGAAGAATTAACCAAATAAGTGTTCACACATTGAAAACCACAGCGCACCCAAACATCACACAGGGGTTAATTCATAGTGTATGTTGAAACATACCTGTCAAGAACTTTGTGGACACAGTCCTTAACGTCCTTCCCGCTATAACGGGAAAGTTGCAGCACCTGTTGGAATAAGTCCATGAAAACTTTCACTGACATATCCCAGAGGAACGTAAAAAGTGTGCGAGTGCATCTTATGCTGTTCATTACTTCCAGACTCTTGAAAAGCCTACCAGGGTATTAAAAGCTTGGACATCACTGAGGAGTTGCTCCTCTCTCTGGAAGGCCATTCTCTCAACATGACTGGCCGCTGAAGAGGCAGGTTCTTTAATGAATATTGATATGGTCAGGACTTTCTTCTGGTATACTGAAAAATAAGTAAGTGTACATTTACCCAGAGAAATGTTATCTGACATTATAGACACCACCCTACAATGATACAAAACACTGATATAATTGAAGAGCAGTTTTTGTGTCCCGATAGGAGAGGAGATAGAGAGAACAGTAAAGGAAGAAAGGAGAGAATGGGCAGAAGAGAGAAGGGTTGCAAATTAAGTGTCCCCCAGTTTTTTGGGGGTCTTCATTGAAATAGCTCAGAACTTACCTTGTGTTGGCAATGGGAATGCCCATGTTGGCCTCTCAGTCACTGCATAGCACCTGTAATAAGAACAAAAGTACATTTTAGAAATGACAAAGTGATATTTTTGCATTAAAACTTTCCAAGACAGATGACTATACATTAGATGAGAAATAATAAATATGTCATATTGTAACAATTAGGGGTGCACGGTACTACTTGCTGAATTGTAAAGGTTTTGATTACTTGGGGCCTTTGGACAACTCACCATGCCTGACCGTGTCCCTGGATCTGTCATGTCTGGACCTGACCGTGTCCCTCGACCCATCACTGCGGTGGGACCTGTCATCATGTCTGGACCTGGCTGACAGAGTGCCTCCGAGCTGTTGCTGTACCTGGAGTCGTGGCTGGTCCTGGACCTGATGCTGTGCCGGTATCTGACACTATGTCTGGAGCCATCACTGTGCCTGATGGCTGGAGCCATCACTAAAGACTTAATACTTGGACATAATACTACTACAATACCATGTCACACTGAAAAAGACTACCCCTACTGGTTGGTCTTAGATGTTGACATGTTGACAATCACACATCTCCTCTGATACCCATAGTTCAACACATTGAGCCTGTAACTACTTACTCATTGCTTGTGAATTAGGTATGGTAATGATTTCTTTAGTATGCACAACATGTAACACCTTGTACTGACTGTACTTAAAATGTGTTGGTGCAATGGAGAAAGTGAATACTCACGGGGTGTGGACATTTCTCTGCTCCGAGGTGCTACACTTGCATGTCGGGAGCCTGGAAAAGACAAAGAATGTTCTTAGATACCAAATATTGATTTGTAAACAAAAGGTGACTGCTCAAATGTGATTCATACTCACTGTGTGTAGACTTTTCCCTGTGCCAAGACCCCTCAGCATGCTCCAACTCGACAGACATGGTGTCCACCACGACATCCACCAGGCCATCCAGGGCTTGATTTTCAGAGTCTGAAACATAACAATCAGCTTGTAACTGATTTCATGTTGTGTGTACCCAATACATCATTATCATATTTCATAAATTGACATCAATACTCAACAAGCATTGAGTAACACATTGTTGTCCTGGCTGGACTGCAACTTCCTTGGTGCGATAGGAAAGGAGGGCACCTATACGGCTGCAATATAAAGTAAAAATAAACATATCCATATCTAAAATAGACAGCCTTATTAAAGCATTTGATTGCCATTTTTGACATTGGACTTATATATTGATTATAGAAGAAAGTTACCCATAATGCTCGCCTCCCCCGGATCATCATCAGATTCTGTTAAAGTACAAAACGTCATATAAAACATGAATGGTCTACAATGTGAGGCCCAGTTTCTGTTAACACATTTCATATTTAGAAGTTACTTGAGAAACATATGAACTCTACATCAGTCATCATCTTGTCTTTTAACAGGTTTCCTCTTCCCTCTTATCACCACATCCACATCCTCCTCTTCCTCCTCTGCTTGGCTGGTCAGGTTGTATTTGTCACATTCACAAGCTTTAACTAAAAGTTATACAATTCAACTGTAAACATTGATTCAACTATTTGTACTTGAATTATTGAGTAAATGATCCAAAAACAAAACCTGCCTGAAGTCATCTTTATCTTAACTAACTGGAACGTCAGCCAGTCCTCCTGGGGGTCCTTTCTCATCTTGTAAGTTGTGTTTGTTTGGCATTTGGCCATCTAATGGTTCCCTTACCCCTGTCGATACAATTATTAGGAATTGTACCCTCTGTCTCCTTTCCATCCTCCAACCACACATCCCTGGCATACATGACCTGAAAAAGACAGCACAAACATGTTAGTGCAATATCAGAAAATAAATGACGTGAACCATAGTCAATAAATCACCGGGCAAGTGGTCATGTTAGTAGAGGGCAAAGAACTAGAGGGAGGCGGCCGGATTGAAAATGCTACGATTCTCATTAGAAGCAACATGGAGGGATGAGAACAGAAATGACTACATTTGAGTATAAGCCCAGGTTAGAAGGTTAGACGATAAAGCAAGAGAGGTGGATAAAGTGAGAGGTGAGGTAGATATGGTTTATCTGCGGCGGAGGGAGGTGACATTGGGAGAAGGATGCTGAAACGCAAGACAAATAGCAGATTTAGGGTGTGCTGAGAGAGACAAGCAGGTGATGATCGAGGAAGGTGCAGCCGTGATGGGAACTAGCTGAAAGAAAAAGAAAATGTAACCTTTAATATTGTTGTTCCAGACCATGGCGAAAGGGTATAAGGCCTTCCGACATGACCACCAACGTTTCTTGTGGGAGGCAAGCCACCTTGCGGAACAGATCCGTTTCACGCAGTAGTCCATCTTTCATCCTACCCTGACTTGGCTTCCATTTCCTTGCTTGTTCTTTCACTGAAGTCCTGATTGTTTTTCTGGATATATGATTGACAGCCGAAGCAGTGCAGCCAGTCGCATCCCTGACATTGTTGTCTCCTATCAAGGGACCATAGATGACCCACCCCAATAGGGTCCTCACAGCATATGGTCCATCTGCCTGGCTGTTAACCACCTCCAAAGGTTCCAATAACTTTGAAGCATTTCTGCCAATCAGTAGGTCAACACCAGAGTCTATTTCTTGCAGTTTGATGTGTTTCAAATAAGGTCATGGTGACAAGCGCTGTTTTTGGAATATTGTGTTGTGAAACATGCATGGTTTTATGAGTGAACACATTAGGGAGTTGTATGAAATCATTTTTGTCCAACTTGGCTATTTCCAAACCTGAGATATGGTGACTGGTCTCAGGCTTCACTTGGTTCAGAATATTTGTTTTTTTGTCCGGTAATGTTTAGCCTTCTCATTAAGTTTTCAGTGCAGAATGTGGATGTGCATCCATGGTCCAAAAATGCATATGTTTGCAACACTGTCTCCCTGTAGCTCTTCACTTGAACGGGTACTATGGAGAAGATGGAGGTTTCATCACCGGCCCCAATATGACCACATGTGTGAGGTGAGACGACAGCAGCATTGTTTCCCATTGATTTCTTTTCTGTTTCTTCAATGTGGAGTATATCAGGATGGTTTTGTTCACATGTATCACAGGTTAAACGACTTGTGCAGTCTCTGCTTAAGTGTCCTCTTTACAAACAGCCAAAACAGACTCCCTTTTCCTTTAAGTAGTCCATCTTCTCTCTGTGTCTTCTCTCTTTCATCTGTGGACACCGCTCCAATGTGTGACCACTTTTATCGCAAAAAAGACAATAATTATGATAGCTGATGAATACACTTCTTTCCACTCCATTTGACTGCACTGCTGTTTCTATGGGTGTTACTGTTGTGGCAAAACTGCTTCTTCTTGGAATGTCTCTTGTGTCTCTTGGTTTGATGATGGTTGAGGTTTTGACAGTTGTAGTTTGCTTAGCATCTTGGATGTTTCCAAACAGCGGGTCAAACAGTATTTTTACCTGTCTCTCTATGAATTGTACAAGGTCAAAAAGCTTAGCACGATGTCCATGCCTCTCCTGTAGCTCGCATGCCTTGTTCCTCCAGGTTTATCTGAGCTTGTATGGCAGCTTCATGAGAATGGTCCCCATATTTGAAACAACGTTCATCTCCTCCATATAAGCCATATTTTCCATCACATTGCAGCAGCCTCTGAGGAAGAGAGAAAATGCCTGCAATCCTTTCACATCCTCCCATTTTGATAGCTGCCCAGGCAGAATCCTTTTCCATATATGCCGTTGCTATCTTGTGCTCATTCCCAAAATGCTCTTTGAGCAGCTCTTTTTCTCTTTGATAGCCCTGAGATGGAGGCATATTGTTGGCAGCTTTGAATCAGGTCTTTTGGATGGCCTTTTGTATATTGTTCAAAGTAATGTAAGCAGTCACTGTAATCGTCAGTCTTTTTCTCCACTCCTTTCTCAAATGCCCTGAAAAACATTTCATATTGCAATGGGTCACCATCATAAACTGGAATGTCTCTTGGTGGTAAAGTGGAATACAGATTTTGCTTAACTAGTAAAGCAGTTCTTTCATTCTGTCTTCGTAGCACATTACAAATATCACCTGCAGGGGGTGTAGTGTGAGTGACATGACCTTGAACATTATTTTTCCCATGAAGCTGCACATTTTCAGTTTGCACATTTTGATTTATTATATTTTCGGTTTGAACATTTTGCCTGGGGAGAGAGTATTGCATTAGAGGAGTCTTTGGCAGTTTTTTTCATTAAGTGGTTGTTTTGGTCTCACAAGCTGTGGCTGGGAGGGAGACTGTGGTTTCCATTGTCACATTTCCTTTTTGTGAAGTTTGATCAGTAGGCATGTATTTGCATTAAATGGGTTGAATGGGGTTGTTTCCTTTGGAGCAGCAGCTCCTTTCTTTGAGTTTGTCCCACTTGACACTCTTGATGAGTTCCTTGGCCCACGGTTTCCAGTACATGGGCCTTTGCATTTGCTGCTGCCAGCTGAGTCTCCATTTCCAGTTGCTCCTTTTGCATTCTGAGTTGTTCCTGTTGTGCTTCAATTTCATGTTTTTTGTGTAAGGCAGCCACCTGTTGCATGAGAGCAGCCTTTTCAGCCTGAGCTATGATGAGCAGATGAAGTTGAAGATGCTTTTGATGGAGTGGATTTGTGTGTGGATTTTGATACATTTGATATACTGTCATGGGGTCCAATATCATCACAATGTACAGCACTCAACATTTCACTTTCAGCAGTGACCGGTGTTTGTGGCTCCTTTTCAACAGTGACATGTATTGGTGGTTCCTTCTGAACAATGACGTGCATTTGCTGTTTCACCTCTGATAGCCACAGGTGTACATCCTGTACAAAATCTTCCAGAATATACATTTTTGGTTGAAACCATGCATTTTGCCTTGCAATTTCCTCCTCAGGTAATGGCAAAACCACCAAAGATGAATGACTTTCCCTTGCTTCATCACACAGTTTAATTAATCTGAAGGTCTCTGCAAATCAACAGCGAGACAAAATGAAACATATTACAAACATAAAAAAACAGATATTACAATACATTACAAACAGAAGTGATACTCAGGCGTCTTCTTCTTTCGTGTGTCATCATCAGATGTCCAGCTCCAATGACATGCAGCCACGCCCTCGTTTCAGGTCCCACATCAAAGAGACCGGCCTCCGATGGTGGTCTGTACAGGACACAGAGGTGATTATGTGATCGGCAGTCTGCATAAGCATACTGTGCAATCTGTCAGGCCCAAACTGTGGGCGGAGCCAAATAAAGTTTATCTTTAAAGAAAGAAGAAGAATAAAGTCGGAAGATTACTATAGTCTACTATATTCTACACTAATAAAAACAGATCATTTGTGGTATAGTTGATTAGTTACAAAATATCTGTTAACAGATTTAACAGAACTAATGATTTATGTACACATAATGATTTGATTTACACATATATAGTGTGTAAATCTTTATGTGTGTGTGTGTGTGTGTGTGTGTGTGTGTGTGTGTGTGTGTGTGTGTGTGTGTACGCGCACACACACATACACACTTTGGTAGGGGTTTGTATTGTGTCGTTACTTTGCCATGATGTAACTCCAATGGTCACTGAAAATCAACAGAGACAAAATTAAACATATATTAAAAACGTAAACAAAAAGATAATACATATATTACAATATATTAAAAACTGAAGTGATACTCAGGCGTCTTCCTTCTTTCGTGTGTCATCATCAGATGTCCAGCTCAATGACGTGCAGCCACGCCCTCGTCTCAGGTCCCACATCAAAGAGACCGGCCTCCTATGGTGGTCTGTACAGGACACAGAGGTGATTATGTGATGGCAGTCTGCATAAGCATACTGTGCAGTCTGCCAGGCCCAAACTGTGGGAGTAGTAGCGCAGCAAAATAAACTTTATCTTGAAAGAAAGAAGAAGAAAGTCGGAAGATTACTATCGTCTAAAAACATAAACATATAGATAATACATATATTACAATATATTAAAAACAGAAGTGATACTCAAGCGTCTGCCTTCTTTCGTGTGTCATCATCAGATGTCCAGCTCAATGACGTGCAGCCACGCCCTCGTCTCAGGTCCCACATCAAAGAGACCGGCCTCCGATGGTGGTCTGTACAGGAGACAGAGGTGATTATGTGATAGGCAGTCAGCATAAGCATACTGTGCAGTCTGTCAGGCCCAAACTGTGGGAGTAGTAGCGCGGCAAAATAAACTTTATCTTGAGAGAAAGAAGAAGAAAGCCGGAAGATCTATAGTCTACTATAGTCAACACTAAATCGCGTACACATACACACTTTGGTAGGGGTTTGGATTGTGTCGTTACCTTGCCATGATGTAACTCGAAAGGTCACTGAAAATCAACAGAGAGACAAAATGAAACATATATTAAAAACATAAACAAACAGATAATACATATATTACAATATATTAAAAACAGAAGTGATACTCAGGCATCTTCCTTCTTTCGTGTGTCATCATTAGATGTCCAGCTCAATGACGTGCAGCCACACCCTCGTCTCAGGTCCCACATCAAAGAGACCGGCCTCCGATGGTGGTGCCTGCTGTGTGTCCTCCGCCTCCCCTTCTCGCTGGAGCATGCTTGAGGTGGTCTGCGGCATGCTGCCTTATGAGGTCCTCTGTGGCTTCTGGGTTGAATTTCATGACTGCATCTGCATAGTAGAAAAAGACAATAAAACATGTTTTTTTTTATTTAACCTTTATTTAACCAGTAAAACACATTGAGACAGAGTCTCTTTTACAAGTGGGAACTGGCCAAGGGGCAGATTAAAAAATTCATATCACTGCTACAACAAACAATACAAATCAGTACAACAGTAATATTAATATTAATACATCCATGACTCACAGGAACCTTAAAAACAAATCTCCTAGTGAAACTCCTTTTTTTACTCAGCTCAACCAAACCAAGTAACCTACCAGGAAATGTATCCAATTATTACATGTAGCAATTCATAGAATTTTACCCACATGTACAATGACATAGTTTCTCATTTTTTTAGACATCCAAACAATTACAGGTTTGAGCAAGTTTCTCAACAATGAAACTTTTAAACCTTCGCACTGAGATAAGTGTGGCAAGTTTCAAACTCTTTTGGAGGTCGTTCCAAACCCATGGACCCTGAAAAGCAAGGCATTTTTTGCCCACCTCAGATGAAAAATCCGGTATTACACAACGTATCCATGCATTAGATCTGAGATTGAGGCCATTTTTTACCACCTTGAATTTTGAGGAGATATAAGTGGGGAGAATTCCACCCAAGATTGCCTTGTAGATGAAAGTGTGCCAATGCTGCTGCCTACGGGCACCTAGGGAGAACCAGCCGACTGCTGCATACAGAGTACAATGATGAGTCCTAAAGGGTAAATTAGTTACAAATCTCAGTGCCGAATGGTACAATGGATCCAAACTGGCCAATGTAGTGGGACAAGCAAACCTATAGATGGCATCACCATAGTCTAGCTGGGACAAGAACAGACCAGCAACCAATTTTTGGCGAGCTGCTCGGGCAAAGCATGCCTTCAATCTATAGAAGAAACCTATAGTAAATTTCAATTTCTTGCTCAGAGCATCTACATGCAGTTTGAAGTTTAAATGCTTATCAAGCCAGAACCCAAGATATTTATAATTATCCACCCACTCAATGGATGTTCCGTCCAGAGTGGTGATACTTAAAGGGGCAGGAGAAGCACGTGGCGTAAACAGGATGGCCTTAGTTTTCTTTCCATTTAGTAGCAGTTTACTTTTGTGTAATTCCTGCTGCAAGGCAATGAAATCGATAGACAAATTTGCTACAGCCAATTCCATTGTTGGCGCACATGTATACAGAACCGTGTCATCAGCATACATATGATACCTAGAGTGCTGTGATTGATTACAAATATTGTTTATGTATACAGGAAAAAGTAAGGGACCTAGAATGGAGCCCTGAGGAACTCCCTTATCCATGGCTACAGGCTCGGACAAAATGTCTCCCAATTTGACGCATTGTGTTCTGCCAGCCAAGTAACTCTTAAACCAATGTGTCACCTTTTGACTCATACCTACGTTAGAGAGTCTACTTAGCAAGATAGAATGATGGACAGTGTCAAATGCCTTAGTTAGGTCAATAAATAGAGCAGTGCAGACTAGTTTGTCATCCCAGGCATCCTTGATATCGTCCAAAACATTAAGGCATGCCGTGACCGTACTGTGTTTTGCTCTAAAACCAGATTGCATAGCATTTAAAATCACATGCGCTTCCAAGAAGTGTTTTACTTGCACTGATACCTGAGCTTCAAGAATCTTAGATAAGGCAGAAAGATTTGAAATTGGTCTATAATTGTTTACATCCAGGGGGTCACCAGCCTTGAGGAGGGGTGAGACATACGCTTGCTTCCATTTAGCCGGTATGTTTTGAGATACTAGAGAAAGGTTTAGAATGTCAGTTAACGGTTCCGCTATAACTGACGCCGCTATTTTTAACAAATAGGGGTCAAGGCCATCCGGACCGGGAGACTTTTTCGGGTCTAAAGAGGTCAGTGCAAGCAGAACATCTGATACAGCTATGGCAGAAAAGTTGAAATCAGAATAAGCATTTGGAACCGTAGATGAGGATGCATCCTCTTCTGAACCTTGCTGGGAGGAGGATGCATTTTCTTCATCAAAAATATGTCCAGCCCGTTTGAAATGGTCATTAAAAGCGTTTGCCATTACTCTTTTGTCGCAAACCACAGAATCCCCCACCCGCAACTTTGGGGGGGGTCCGGTAACTCCCCTCTGCTGGAGCATCTTAACTGCTTTCCAGAAGTTGGCGTGATTACTGGATGTGTCGGAGGTAAGAGTTAAATAGTACTCTGCTTTCAATTTTTTAGTGAGAGCACTACATTTATTTCTTAGGATTCGAAAGAGAAGCCAGTCATTTGTGGCCTTAGTCTTTCTGGCCAGTTCCCAATGCTTGTTTCTATCAAAAATCAGGTCACCTAAGGTCCTAGAGAACCATGGATTCGATCTATTTTTGATTTGGACCTTCTTTAGGGAGCATGTTTGTTTGCCACAAAAGAGAAAAGATCAAGAAAATAAGAAAAGGACTCATCTACTGAAGGTATTAATGAGACGTGGGACCAATCTAATTGTGCTAGGTCATGCAAGAAGGCTTGTTCTGAAAAGTGTTTGAAACATCGTCTGATTACAGTTAGCCCAATTGATTTAGGCATTTTAGTGCTTCTCACACATGCAATGGCACAATGATCGCTAAGATCGTTAGCAAAAACCCCAACAGAAACATATTTATGCACAGCATTTGTCAAAATGATGTCAATCAAAGTGTTACTGTCAGGTCTAGTAGGGCTGTGAATAATCTGGCTCAAATTGAGGGAGTCGCATTGCTGTTTGAAACAAGTAGATTTGTCACTATTCCAGTCCCAATTTAAATCACCCAATAGGACAAGTTCCGTATGTGTATACTTGGAAACTAAATCTATTAGGTTTACCAGTGTTTCTGATACAGCTGAAGGTGGCCTGTACACACAAATGATGGTGAGCGGATCGTTTGCCACCATTATCTGCACTGCTAGAAATTCAAATTGCCGTGGGATTGTCACGGTTTCAAGTACCGTCCCTTGGAACCTGTTTGATATATAAAGTGCTAGCCCTCCACATCGGCCTTTACGATCAGATCTAAACAGATTGAACCCAGAAACCTGAACATCTGGAGTGGTTGATTTTAACCAAGTCTCTGAAAGAGCCACCACGTCAGGTTTGGCAACATTAAACCAATTGCTGAGCGTATCTTGTTTAGGCACTAGACTCCTAACATTGAAATGCAGGAAACCAAGACCATTTCTACAACTGAACTCATGTGGAGTGGACAAAACAGGTAGATTTTCAGGGAGTGAAGCAGAAACCGGGCCAGGATTTACATGATTACCTGAAATGAACAACATCATTAGAATCAATAGCCTAGTGGTCATTCTTTTGAGCATCCATTTTGAGCTATAGATTTTAGCAGAGGAAGAAGAGAACCCGTTGCACTGAGGATCAATTAGATACCCAAAAGCTATTGTTTCCAATACAAGTAAAGCATACGGGAGAACTTGTTTCGAAGGGTCCAGTTTGCAGAGTCCTCGAGGCTGAGAAACAGTCAACTGATCCGACGTAACATGTTTATTTGACTCAAACCGAAACATGCCTGGCTTAACAAGGCCTCTATGCGGTTTGTTGACAGTCATTACCACCATTAGCAGCATGATGCTGTATACAGCCCTGTACAACATTGTTGTGCAGATTAAGGCAAGCAAGAATAAGAAACAATAATAATATGGAAATATAGCTGCAAGCAGCGATAATACGGGGCCAGGAGAGAGAAAGAGAAATGATAATTCCTTTAACAGGTCAGTTCATGAAAGTCCTTGCGGTCTTGTTTCCAGTGAGGGCCTGTGAGCAATTAGGAGTTAAGAGTCTTGCTCAGGGACTAATTTCATTTCATCGACACATTTGCTACCCGCTGGCCTGGAATCGTACCTGGGGCAACCAGAGCCTCTGGCTCCCTAGGCGGGCTCACTAACCACTCAGCTATGGCCGCCCCTCAGAGAGAGAGAGACAGACAGACAGACAGACAGACAGACAGACAGACAGACAGACAGACAGACAGACAGACAGACAGACAGACAGACAGACAGACAGACAGACAGACAGACAGACAGACAGACAGACAGACAGAGAGAGAGAGAGAGAGAGAGAGAGAGAGAGAGAGAGAGAGAGAGAGAGAGAGAGAGAGAGAGAGAGAGAGAGAGAGAGAGATAGATAGATAGATAGATAGATAGATAGATAGATAGATAGATAGATAGATAGATAGATAGATAGATAGAAGAGACAGAGAGAGAGACATGGAAACTGAATAGATTGACGATAGAAACGGAATAGATTGAAGAGACAGAAAGAGAGACATGGAAACGGAATAGATTGAAGAGAAAGACATGGAAACGGAATAGATTGAAGAGAGAGAGAGAGAGCCATGGAAACGGAATAGATTGAGTCATATTTTTTGCAATTCAACTTAAATGAGTCTGCATCAAGTGAGGCTTGAACCGGCAACCATGCGGTATGAGGCACTCTTAGGTAGCTGCAACACTACCTATAGTGCTATAGCTTTGTCCAGGCTGTCTGTTGAGGATCACAAACTCTTGCCTTCTGTCATGACCCAAGCTCCTGTTTCACTAAAACTAAGATCACTCGTTCACAAACCATTTACCAATGAAGAAATTGTACATCTCCTCAGAACCAAAACTAGTGAAAGTAGCCGATCTACAAGCTCACAAACCATTAAAAGTTGTCAGATTGTACATCGGCTATTTTCACAATGAAGTATGTTATACATTGAAAAAACATACTCTCATTGCTATCTGAAAAGTTGTGAGATTGTAGATCAGCTATTTTCACAATGAAGTATGTAAAAAACACTCAATTAAGTATTTCATGTTATCTTTAACAATTGCAGATGTATTCATTGATAGTCATGTTGTGTGAAATGCAACTTAGATGAAGTCTGCACCAAGTGAGGCTTGAACCTGTGACCTTGAGGTTGTGAGACATACACTTAAGCGGGACGCTATTGGACCAACAGACAAACCTCTGAAAAAAGAGATCACACTGATCATACAGTTTCACGCAAATAGCTGAAAAATCCTGGGTTTTTCAAACTGCTCAAGATTGCGGGCAATCTGAGGGCGGTGCTTACTGGTCAACGTGATAGATGTGTTCCTCATTAGTCAAGGCACATGTGTAAGCAGGTCTAATGGCTGTCGACCAAACGAGGCATGACTTTTGCCTGTTTAAAGTTTGCATTTTCAAAAAATTGCTATAGCGCCCCCGTTTGACCAATTGGAGTAAGATTGGTTTCAGTGATACTTGGAATGGCCCTTTACATTTCTGCAAAGTTTCAAAGAATGGTAAGTCTGCATGTATGTGTTAGGGGCAGATGAATAATTAACATAAAACTGCAATATTCATTGGCTCATTAAAGCTTCATTTTTTCACTTATGGAAAATATTTTGCAAACGTTTGTCGGCATAGGTCCAAAGTTCATGTGTAAAAAGTTTCGTGCAGATTACTCAAAAATCCCAGGAGGAGATAGGTTTTAACTGTTTTTCATATAATTCAAAATGGTGGGAGATCTAAAGGTCAGAGGTCAAAAGTCAGAGGGTGAAAGTTGTTAGGCATGAGGAGACGCATGTGTGCATCGAAGTTTCATGGCTGTAGGTCAAACAGGGCATGAGTTGTACCTGTTCAAAGTTGGCATTTTCAACTGAGTGCTATAGCGCCACCTTTTGACGAAAGATTGTGAGATTTATTTTTTGATCGTTTTTCATGACCATCTATCATATGGCCGAGTTTCGTAAAAAGCGTATGCACGGTTCAGCCAGAACTGGCAAAAACGGCAGAAGAAGAAGAAACGGAATAATGCCAATAACAATACGGGTCCATGCTGGAAGCCTGGCCCCGTAATTATAAAAATAAACAATCCGAAGATTGGATTACCAGTATGCTGTCCGAATTAGCACGCTGAGAGTCTTGTCCTCCTAAGAAGCAGGGGAGATGAAGTGGAGAATCACTGTCTTCACAACTGCCAGCAATCAAAACAACTCCAGTGAACAGCTAGCTTCAGGAGACCGGTAGCTTACTAGCTTAAAACGCCGGTAGCATTGCTAGCTATATGACTCACAGGAGAATCACTGTCTTCACAACTGCCGGCAATCAAAACAACTCCAGTGAACCGCTAGCTTCAGGAGACCGGTAGCTTACTAGCTTAAAACGCCGGTAGCATTGCTAGCTATATGGCTCACAGGCAGGCAGGCCAGCAGGATGATGAGCCGTCCAACCGGGAGAAGCAGGAGAAGTCGCCGCCACACAGCCGGCCCCTTGGAATGGGGGGATACAGCGGCGGTCGCCGGCGCCGAGTAGGCCCCGAGGAGCGGGGGGGAAAACAATGGAGATCGCCGCCGCCGAAGGTCGCCGGTCACCGCCAGTCGCCGCCCCCGAGCAGGTCCCGAAATAGCAGGAGTAAACAACGGAGGTCTCCGCCGTCACAGATGTCGCCGCCGTGGATCAAGCCGTGGATAGCATGTGCAACGGCATGTGCAACGGCATGTGCAACGGCAACATGCTGTCCTAGTCCCTATCTGACATAATACACAGATCGATGTGTCAGGAAGGCCATGAGCATAACGACTGACTCGTCCCACCCTTCCCACCAGCTTTGAACTCCTGCCATCTGGTAGGAGGTTCAAGAGCTCAAGGGGAAGCACCAGCAGGTCATCCAACAGCTGCCCCAAACCATCAGAACCCTGAACCCATGCCTGCCATATATTGCCCCCAAAACCAACATCTTGAAAGATGGATTTGCACTTTGAATGCATCAGCACTTTTTACCACTTTTTGTTGTCAGCCCTCTACTTTTTAATATGCACCATGAGTTGTGGAGAACGGTATTTTGCTCCCCTGTATGCCTAGTGTGTATTGTGGAAGTCGCAATAAAACGAGTGTGATCTCCAAATTGACATGCAAAAATGTGTTGCTTGTACATCCACAACTAGTTTAATACAAAGCCGTCTCCCTTCTACACCTAACCACCACAGTTATTTAAAATGTTATGATAGCCAACGTTAGACAGTTGGCATTGTATTTGTTTTATGTCAACAGGGAAGGACATGTTTTACCCAATTAAATTTAGAGATTGGCAGGTGCCACTTGTCTGTCATTGGTCAACATGAAATATGGGCTTACCTTGTATTGCTTTAAAAAGTCTTAGTCTTCTCCAAAGCAATCTTCTCTTTTTTTTCCCTTCCCCCTCAACTGTGTTCAACTACTGAAGAGCCTGAAGAAAAACAAATGACATTTATGTTAACAATGTAGTAGGACTAGGATTTATTGTAAAACATGGTATAAACCCTTTATACTACTAATTTTCACTTAATGTTCAACCATTATGTCATTGACATGACATGTTTATAATTGAAGAGCAGTTTTTGTGTCCCAATAGGAGAGGAGACAAGGACAGAGAGAACAGTAAAGGAAGAAAGTTGAGAAAGGGCAGAAGAGAGAAGGGTTGCAAATTAAAAGTGTCCCCCAGTTTTCTTGGCCAGTGTCCTGTCTTCATAGAAATAGCTCAGAACTTACCTTGTGTAGGCAATGCCCATGTTGGCCTCTCAGTCATCGCATAGCACCTGTAATAAGAACAAAAAGTATGTTTTAAAAATGACAAAGTGATATTTTTGCATTAAAACTTTCCAAGACAGATGACTATAAATCGTACCCAGGAGAAATAATAAACCTGTCATATTGTAACAATTAGGGGTGCACGATACTACTTGTTGAATTTATAAAGGTTTTCATTACTTGGGGCCTTTGGACAACTCACCATGCCTGATGGTGTCCCTGGATCTTTCATATCTGGACCTGACCGTGTCCCTCGACCCATCACTGCGGTGGGACCGGTCATCATGTCTGGACCTGACAGAGTGCCTCGAGCCACTGCTGTTGCTGTACCTGGAGTCGTGGCTGGTCCTGGACCTGATACTGTGCCGGTATCTGACACTGTGTCTGGAGCCATCACCGTGCCTGGACCTGATGCTGGATCTATCACTGGACTGGACCTAGAACATTTGTGGCCATTTCATTTTTGGACATAATACCACTACAATACCATGTTACACTGAAAGAGACTCACTCCTACTGGTTGGTCTTAGATGTTGACAATCACACATCTCCTCTGCTGACAGGTGGCCTAGACCAAGCTGTAGGAAATCACTAGGGCAGCGATAAGGGCTGGAGACCAACCAGTAGAAGTCAGTCGCTACTGATGCTGTGCCCTAAACTTACCTGGAGCAATAGCCATGCCTTGGAGGACCTCTAGCTGCTTTTTGGTTTGCTTGTTGAGCTCTTGAAGAACACACATGTTCTTAGATTTAACATGGCTCCGTTAGTAAGCAAAAAGGTGACCTTTTAAAATGTGACGAATACTCACTGCGTGTGGAGGACGTTTCTCTGCTCCGAGGTGCTAGGCTTGCATGTCCAGAGCCTGGAAAAGACAAAGAATGTGCTTAGATTCCAAATATCAATTTGTAATCAAAAAGGTAAATGTTTAAATGTGATGCATACTCACTGTGTGTAGACATTTCCATGCACCGCCATCCCTCAGCACGCTCCACCGGGCGAGGCAAGCCTGAAACACGTGATTGAGCCTGTAACTACTTACTCACTGCTTGTGAATTAGGTATGGTAATGCTTTTTTTTAGTATACACAACATGTAACACCTGAATGTACTTTAAATTTGTTGGTGCAATGGAGAAAGGGTCGTGGACATTTCTCTGCTCCGAGGTGCTACACTTGCATGTCGGGAGCCTGGAAAAGACAAAGAATTTTCTTAGATACCAAATATTGATATGTAAACAAAAGGTGACTGCTTAAATGTGATGCATACTCACTGTGTGTAGACATTTCCCTGTGCCGAGACCCCTCAGCATGATCCAACTCGACAGACATGGTGTCCACCACAACATCCACCAGGCCATCCAGGGCTGGATTTTCAGAGTCTGAAACAAAACAATCAGCTTATAACTGTTGTGTGTACCCAATACATCAGTATCATATTTCATAAATTGACATCAATACTCAACAAGCGTTGAGTAACACATTGTTGTCCTGGCTGGAATGCAACTTCCATGGTGCGATAGTAAAGGTGGTCACCTATACGGATGCACTATAAAGTAAAAATAAACATATCCATATTAAAAATAGACAGCCTTAAATTGTCATTTTTGACATTGGATTCATACATTGATTTTTGAAAAAAGTTACAGATCAACATCAGATTCTGTTGAAGTACAAAACATGATATAAAACATGGTCTACAATGTGAGGCCCAGTTTCTGTTAACACATTTCACAGGTTCTGTTAAAACAATTACTTGAGAAACGGATGAACTCTACATTCATTCATACAGTCATTTCTTTATGCAGTCTGGTGTGACCTCGTTCCACTGTTGTGGTTATTGTGTGTACCATGGTGTCCTTAAATGCTCTCATTTCATCCTGCATTTTGGTGTGATTTCGAGCACTCAGTGATTGTAATGTGTGAGTGAGGCTGTCTTTGACATCTCTCAGTGACTCTGTATTACGTTCTTGCTCTCTCTTTATTTGTTGGAAATTGATTTTAACCATTGTTTCCAGGTGGTGATGGGCATAACGCATTCCTTCCATAGCATCAGCCAGTTCCACCAATGTGGGTCCCGGTGCTATAGAAGAGGTCGGCCGCGACATTGCCGCAAATGTCCGTATCAATTAGACTGTAATTGATTGATTGTCCATCTGGCTCGTGGATTTGCTCCGGTTCATTGATTTGAATTATTTCACTCATTGCATCAGAATGTCCATCCGGTTCATTGATCTGATTTATTTCACTTATTGCAGGTGAATTTCTATCCGGTTCATGTATTTGAGGCTGTTTGAGTTGACATTGTTTGAGGCTGATTTGTTTGAGGGTGGTGGGTTTGACACCAACACGGGTGTTGTTTCCATTTCATCAAAGTCCCGCAAGTTTCCATCATAATTTGCCATTTTGAAATTGCAAATGTTCCCTTTTCGATTGCGTTTGAATAAACAAAATTGTTATTTCCCACTGAGCTCGTTTGCACAGTTTTGCTTGTTTGTTCCTTTGTTTGTTGAAAATGATCCGGTTTTGCACCGGTTTTGCATCCGGTTTTGCACCTCTCTGCTTCAGATTGAGGTCCTTTTAAACATCTGGGGTGACACTTTTTATGTAACGGTTTAGCTTTGATTTTACTGTTTGGGGTGCCAGTTAGGCCAAAGCCTAACACCAATTTAGTCCAGTTTGGACAAAAAAACGTGTTTTTAAAAGCCAACCTTACAGAGGATTTAAATGCACAATTAGTAGAACCAAATGAACCTTAAAACCTGAAACCAGGGATTGATTACCCACAAAATAATACCTTCAACTCAATAAACAACAGAATGAATGAAATACACAGACACAAAAAAACTCAGTTTGACTTTGTATTGTAAAATAATCCCCAATCCAGTCCACAGTTTGTCCAATACCACACAGTTTAGCGTCAGTTCACAGAGAGTCACTATTCACAACCCACTGTTCCTTCAAAACAGGTTATTCACAAATGTATTGAAACCTTGGTTAAACAAAATAAAAGAAAAAGACAAAATACAAATGCCCCACGACCTTTACCGTGGTGGCGAACGAATGAATGAGGCAACCAGTGGTATACCGTGTTTGTGTGAGAGGGGGGGTACTCAGGTGTCTTCTTTTCATGTTTCCTCGTCAGATGTCCAGCTCAATGACGTGCAGCCACGCCCTCGTCTCAGGTCCCACATCAAAGAGACCGGCCTCCGATGGTGGTCTGTAAATGACACAGAGATGATTATGTGCATACTGTGCAGTCTCTCAGGCCCAAACTGTGGGAGTATTAGTGCGGCAAAATAAAGTTTATCTAGAATAAAGAAGAATAAAGTCGGAAGATGACTATAGTCTACTATAGTCCATACTAATAAACACAGATCCTTTGTGGTGCAGTTGATTAGTTACAAAATATCCGTCGTAACCACAATTAGAAAGCACGCCACTGTACCAAATCCCATTAAACAATAATCTCTCAAGAGAAAAATAACACAAATAACAACAACTTATGTAACCCACATGGTTGTGTAAAATCTAAGCATAAGAAGACATCCCAAATCACCTTCACACAAAGTTAACTAATACAGGTCTAAGGAGTTAATAATCAATAGAGTCACACTTACAGACAATGCTTGCCTGGCACAACAACATAAATGGCAGCAAGGGTTTACATGCTCTGGTTTTGGCTGAATAGACTGGGATCTAACTCTCTGTAGCAATGTTTGTGGATTAAAAAAACGTCATTTTCCCCTTCCTGCTTCCTGTCTAGAGAGGAAGTTGTGTCATAGACTGTACCATTACAAAAATAGCCGATCTACAAGCTCGTATATCAGCTATTTTCACAATATTTATCTGTGGAACCGAGTCAAAATAAACTTAATGCCTCAACTCCTACAATTCCAAGTGCTTGTCAGGGTGAAGGTCTGCAGTTCAAATAGGAGGGGGGGGGGGGGGGGGGGGGTTACGGCCTGAAAAGTTTGGGAACCCTTGATATAGACCAGTGGCGTTAATTCAGCAAAAGCTAAGGTATGGCAGGGTCACGTGACAGCATTAATATCAAAGACCAAACACTCATAGGTTAATAGTATGTCAAACAAAGGCTACATTGTAACATGTCAATGTGCACAAATGGCTTGAGACAACAATACATATATACAAATAATATTCAAACGTATATTCTACAGCATGAGAATATACATAGATCTACAAGCTCATAGTGCGGCACCGACTGCCGTGCTATAAGCTTGTAGATCTGCTAAAAAAAAAATATCGTGAAAGATTTGTGCAAATCTTTGAATATATATATTTTTAAAGCAAACATTTTTTAACTCAAATCTTTGCTTCTGGGGGATTTTACACATGTCTTCTAAATCCTAACAAAAATCCTAAAAAAAAACTTCTGTTGCTATAATATCAGTGGTTTTCAAACTTTTTCATGTCAAGGACCCCCAAAATGATATGTATGTGGCCGTGGACTCCCATCTCAAAATATGTTGTTCCAGGGACCTCCCAGAAGCAAAGATTTGAGTAAAATGTTTAAATTGCTTAAAAAAAAATATATATATATATATATATATATATATATATATATATATATATATATATATATATATATATATATATATATATATATATTCAAAGATTTACACAAGTGTTCAAGATGTTTAAAAAATGGCAGATCTACAAGCTCATAGCGCGGTGTCTGTATAGCTTGCACTCGGTGTCTGAATAGCTTGTATATAGCTATTTTTGAATAGCCAAAGAAATCAAAAAATGACACAGATGCGTTCCAGGTCTTAATGGGTTAAACAGAGCAGTCTGCCCCTCCTCCTTAGGTCATTGGTTCTCAAAGTGGGGCCAGGGGTCCTTGAGGGAGTTCCAGGGGGTCCCCAGCTAAATTATGGATAGTTAGGGCTTAGGAACTAAATGGTAACTCTGAGAGTTAAATTAACATTGATTTTACAATATAGTTTGGGGTCCCAGACATAGAAATGCCATTAAATGGGGTTCCGTAGCCTAATGCATGTCAAACTGGGGGTCCTTGAAATTAAAATGGTTGAGAATTGCTGCTAGAGACGTAAAAATCTTCTCTTATGGGGGTCTCTGGCATATATTTTCAAATGGGGGTCCGCAGGCTAATAAATGTCAATTTGGGGGTCCTTGACATGAAAAAGTTTGAGAACCACTGCAAGAAAAGAGGCATTAATGGGCATTTTTGGGCATTTACAGTTGCTCAGTAAACCTGCAGTTTGCTGGTGTTTTTGTACGTAATTGGAAATTTACAGTTGAAAATGTTTACTGTGAAATACGTCTATATACTTTGGAAATCAGTGATTTACCGTTCCTCTGCCAGACAAAGACCCAGCAGGAGACTGGCCATTTCCTTTGACATCCAAATTCACTCTTTGTTTAAAGAGGGGGTCTCTCTCTCCCTCTCCCCATTACCAAAGCAAAAATGGAACAAAACAAAACTATACTTTTCAATGTTTTTGTTAAGGGCTTAAAAAAGGGCTTCATTTGTTAATCTTTTTTTTATATATAATCTAAGTGAATAAGAATATTTCCCATATCTGTTCACCGAATAGGTGACTGACTTAATGGTGTGTGTGTGTGTGTGTGTGTGTGTGTGTGTGTGTGTGTGTGTGTGTGTGTGTGTGTGTGTGTGTGTGTGTGTGTGTGTGTGTGTGTGTGTGTGTGTGTGTGTGTGTGTGTGTGTGTGTGTGTGTGTGTGTGTGTGTGCGTGTGTGTGTGAGAAATGGCAGATCTACAAGCTATTACCCATAAAACATTATAGCATTATGTCATGGAACATTTCTCATATATTTCAGTTGATTGAAGGGGTTAACTTTTCATTTACCTATAACACAGTCCAACATCAGGAATCACTCACAGACTGTGTGACACTGGTCATGGCTGAACCCTCTGTATAAATTGGATGTTTATTGTTTCTAGAATGTGGGATGAATCGAGGATTGATCTGTTTTAATTGTGAAATGTAAAATGTTGTGTTGTTTTTAAGGAAAGGTGCCTGGAGCATTTTTTTTCATGTAAAAAAACGTATCTCTCTCTCTCTCTCTCTCTCTCTCTCTCTCTCTCTCTCTCTCTCTCTCTCTCTCTCCAAATGAGCTTAATCGGCAATAAAACACAGGTTTGGCAGGTTTACGTTACAAAAATGGAACAAAACAATATATACTTTTTTCAATATCTTTGTTAATCTATGTTTTTTAAATAATCTAAAAAGTAATTTAACTCATCTAAATCTTAACTATGGTCTTTTGACAAAAATCACATTGCAATGCTTTGTATAATGTAGGGCTTAATTTTTTAATCTATGTTTTTTTAATGTATACTCTAATCTAAATCTAAGTACCTTAACTAAAGGTTTTAATTAATTACATTGTAGTAAAACGTGCAATAGTTGCCTCTGAGATGTAGAGTATAACAACATTTCCCATTCCAGACAGCTTTGACCAAAGTTGCTAATTATCATGTGAATGCTGCAGTGTCTCTCCACAGCACAGCCATTCACAACCAATGACTTTCCTTCTCAGTTTGGCCAATCAGGTTATCTAATTTTTTAAATCTTAACTGCCATCCACTGCAGCCAGATGAAAATCAGTTGACTTGACTGGCTGACTGACTCAACATACTTGAATTAAGGTAAGCTTCAAGCCTACATGACGTATTTATAAATTGTTAGTAGGATACATTATATTGTATTGCACTAGTATCACAAGAGCATAATATTATATGCCATGGATTACTGTAGCAGGAAACCTGGAACACTTTATGTCGTAATTGTGAAATTTGTTTGTTTTTGCAAACTAACTGAATTTGCATTTATCAATTACATGTCTGCAGAGTTGTCAGAAAGAAATAATCCTCTGTTACATTAAGTTTACAGTTTCCCCTTTGTTATATTTGAGTTAATACATACAAGGAGAGAAGGCCTTTATGCTTTTATAGTCCAACTAACTTTGTGAATCTTTCTGTTTGCAGGAGGCGGTGAGACGTCTACACAACTCTGAAAACAATGCCATGAGACTTGATCCAAAAGAAAGGTACATTTTTTTTGTTGTATCACTGTGTAATTTACCCCAGCTAAGTAATAACAATACATAACATTTATTATTTAGTGTTGTTTGTGTAGATAAACAACTAAATAGATCCTAATTGTGTTTTCCTTGTATTTCAGCGGCTTGCAGGACACACTTTGAGTCTCTGAGAAGAAGCCATCGCCTGGACCAGCCAGAGAATGCTGACCAGAAGAAAAAGCTGAATGCCTCAATGAAGACCCGACAGAGAAGATTGAGGGTAAGTTATATGGAACTGTTTGTAAGATGTTTTTTTGTTTTACATTCTGTGTTCCTGTAATAATGGTAATGTAATACATAATTTAATTGCTATTCTATGTTTTACAGTTGATGACCACCAGGACTGCATATCTGGAGTCTGATGGAGAAAGGGCCTTGTGGGCGCATGCAGTTCCTGAACTAATGTCAGATGAAGAGGACGGCATCGTAGATGGACGGCAAAGCAAAGTTTGTTGTTTACCCAGGGTGTCGGACTAAGCACGAAGCTTGTTTCCAGCCGGACCCTGCATGGAAGCCTTGCTCAAGGGCTATTCAGCGGTGATTCATGATTGATGTGATGAATTGGGGAATCGAACTAGGGACCTTCCGGTATCAAGGCCGCCCCTCTAACCACTAGGCCACCGCTGCCACGGGCGGTGTGGATTGTCTCATCTCCACCCGAGAGAGATGAGGAGCTTTCGGCTTTATGCCAGGTGCTTCAGGCGAGGAAAGACAACAGAAGAGACCCGCGTTCCCTTCATCACCACCGCGTGCGGCGAGACACACCGGCACAGAACAGCTCATTTTTAGCTCTCTTACACAGTAACTGTTAAGTTGTCCAGTTTGGTGGAGGGACTCCAAAGAGAAGCAGAGACCGTTCGTTCAGCAAGACACTGCATGAGAGACAGAACTACATTTTTTTTTAAATTATTGTCCCCTTTGTGGGAGTTTTTTACAACTTCTGGGGGTCCCTGGAAAAAACATTTGGGGATGGGGAGATGGGGATTTTTTTTTTTACTGTTTTAGAAGATATTTTTGAATAGCCAAAGTATACTGTATACCGTTTTTTTTTTAATCAATAAACACAATTTACCTGACTGAGATTGTTGCCTATTTGTTTTCAGAATCTTGTATGTATATATGTGTGTGTGTGTGTGTGTGTGTGTGTGTGTGTGTGTGTGTGTGTGTGTGTGTGTGTGTGTGTGTGTGTGTGTGTGTATATAACTAAATAAATACATACAAATATACATGAATAAATATATATATATACATGAATAAAAATAAATAAATAATATATATATAAATAATATATATATATATATATATATATATATATATATATATATATATATATATATATATATATATATATATATATATATATATATATATATATATATAATAAAATAAGGGAATAAGGGGGGGGGGGACCACCCCCCAGATCCCTAGGGGGGGGCACCACCCCCCAGGTCCCTAGGAGGGGGGTCACCTTGTGAGCCCCCCCCCCCCCACACACACACACCATGTGACCCCCAAAATAAGGGAGGGATGCCCACCTACGTCACAGCCAATCATAGGTGGCTTATTGCACATGCTCAGTAGCATTGCTCGAGATAGGGAGGAGGGAGGGGGGATCTCCCCCCTCCCAAATTGTGGAAATCCAGGTTAGGGCTGAAGGTGTGATTTTCTGGCAGCAACCCCAGCAGGGGGTCACGCATACTTAATTTGGTACCATACAGGAGTTTACCGACCTACAAAACTTTGAGTTTTCCGAGTGGAAAACTCTTGTAAATTCTTGTAAATTCTCTGAGTTTACATCTCATATTCATCGGTTTTCATAGCCGGAAACCTTGTTTTTTTTGCAGTGACAGAGATGCGTTCCAGGATTGAATGGGTTAAGTATTCTTCCCCCCCCCCGTAGGATCAAAATTTAAAGCTGGCTGATAACATGAGCCCAATCATAATGGGTAATGCCCTCGTAGCTCCCAGTGCTTTGTGTGCTGGCAAAAGCAGATAAGAGGCAGGGAACATGCAGACGAAAGGCATCGGGATAGGGGGCTGGCCCGGATCCAGCTCAGCCTCCCGAGGGGGCAGCACTCTGCCTGCTCTGGGCAGATGTCAGGCGGCTCCTGGCCGTGGAAGGCAGGTGTGAGCGTGGCCAAATCCACCGCCGCACCTGCAGTGTCCTGGCCCTCCAGACGGAAGTTACAGTAACTGGTGCCAGACACAGCAGGGGGAAAAAAAGAAAAAAGAATGACCATACTGTACAAGTTGCCGTCGGGGCAGAAACCTTGTATATCCATATTTCATCTTTTTATGTACTTTTTTCATGAATGAATGCCCTATTTCATACTTCATTATATGACCGTGTTGGCGCAAAAGTAGCTAAAATAGACGATCTGAGAGTACGTTCTCTATTTTTGAAAGGTTTTGCCTATAATAACATCCCCAATATAGGGACACCAGGTTGAAAGTGGTTAAGCCTGTCTATGGGTTTTATCATTTTTTTACGTAATTACACATAACACCAATGAAAAGTATAAAAGGGCCTGTGACTAAACTATAACTGCATTGGATCCATTGGAACACAGTTTCTTTATTCCTTTCCTGAAAAGTAATGGTTTCGTGACGTACAAGTTTTCCACCTGACAGCGACAATATAGCACCTCCCCCTAAACAGTTTACTTTTCAAATGAGCAGAAGCCGGGGTTGTTGCTCATTGCTGCAGGGCTTTCTAAAACTACTCATCATTCATGGTAAATAAGAGTCTTTATAGCATTACGGGACCATGAGAGTAGCTTGCTTGAGGTGTGAAGGGGGATGGTGTGTGTGTGTGTGTGTGTGTGTGTGTGTGTGTGTGTGTGTGTGTGTGTGTGTGTGTGTGTGTGTGTGTGTGTGTGTGTGTGTGTGTGTGTGTGTGTGTGTGTGTGTGTGTGTGTGAGACAGAGAGAGAGAGAGAGAGAGAGAGAGAGAGAGAGAGAGAGAGAGAGACGGGTGTTCATTTACAGCAGCACAGGTTATGTTGATAAAGGCTGGTGATGTTTGCTTTTATGCATTATTGCACATTTACCTTAAGACAGGCAAGCCCATTGTATTTAGTATTCAGTTAGTATTTTATTGTTATTTATTTATTGTTTATTTGGTCAGGCATTTCTCAGGACAGCTAAAGGTCCTTATTTGGGCCCTTCCAGGACCCCATTGAGTCCCTTTGTTCACCAAATTCAAATCAGAAAAGGAGCCAAGCAGAGAGGAGTGAAAACTAAGAAAGTAAGTGGATTTACATGCTGTACAGATCTCTTTAAGTTATAGATTATTGTGTATTCCTTTGTTTGATTTTGATTGAATACTTTATTAGCAGTTTGCTAAAAAAAAAGAGCAAGTAACCTACAGTTCAATACAAGGTCTGCTAAGAGGATTTTAAACCCCAAAAAGCCTATGGCTTGTTTACATCAAGCTAAACACAAGCTAAACTTTATTTTCATGCTGTTTTATGCTGCTCAGTTTGGGTATTCTTCCTGCTTGTCTTGGTTGAATTATTATAGTATGCTAGCTAAGCTATTAGCTGAAACTTTTACATGTGCTACAACATATTTATTGATTTGTTTTATTTTATCTAAGTAGGTAATTGTGTTAGCCTTTCACATACAGTTCAAAAGCTTAAATGCTAGGTTTTGATGGAGGCTTTGAACAGGTCGGGGGTGGGGTGGAGGTGTCTACAGTCTGCAGTCTGCACTCTGAAACTGGCTTCTCTGGAATCAAGTCAACTAACATATACTGCTTTTTAGACTTTTACTGGGGCCAGTTAAACATTGCAGTCACATGTAGGTTCTCTTTTAGAGCAGTGTAGATGTGGAATTGTGTTGTTTGTGTAGATAAACAACTAAATAGATCCTAATTGTGTTTTCCTTGTATTTCAGCGTCTTGCAGGACTCTCTTTGAGTCTCTGAGAAGAAGCCATCGCCTGGACCAACCAGAGAATGCTGACCAGAAGAAAAAGATGAATGCCTCAATGAAGAGCCGACAGAGAAGATTGAGGGTAAGTTATATGGAACTGTTTGTAAGATGTTTTTTGTTTTACATTCTGTGTTCCTGTAATAATGGTAATGTAATACATAATTTAATTGCTATTCTATGTTTTACAGTTGATGACCACCAGGACTGCATGTCTGGAGTCTGATGGAGAAAGGGCCGTGTGGGCGCACGCAGGCCCAGATGAAGAGGACGGCATCGTAGATGGACGGGCGGTGTGGATTGTTTCATCTCCACCCGAGAGAGATGAGGAGCTTTCTGCTTTATGCCAGGTGCTTCAGGAGAGGAAAGACAACCGAAGAGACCCGCGTTCCCTTCATCACCACCGCGTGCGGCGAGACACACTGGCACAGAACAGCTCATTTTTAGCTCTCTTACACAGTAACTAAGTTGTCCAGTTTGGTGGAGGGACTCCAAAGACAAGAGAGGCCGTTCAGCGAGACACTGCCTGAGAGACAGAACTACAATTTCTTTTTGTTATTATTGTCCCCTTTGTGGGAGTTTTGTACAACTTCTGGGGGTCCCTGGAAAAAAACATTTGGAGATGGGGATTTTTTTTTTTACTGTTTTAGAAGATATTTGTAGAATCCCCAGAAACAAAGATTTGAGTAACAAATGTTCGCTTTAAGAAAATATATATATTCAAAGATTTGCACACATTTTCCACGATTTTGGAGCAGATTTGGTTCCATTTGTACACTCTCAGAGTTACAGACCCGTAAGGGTCCATTTGGTTCCATTTGTACACTCTCAGAGTTACAGACCCATAAGGGTCCATTTGGTTCCTATCCATCATTTAGCTGGGGACCCCCTGGAACCCCCTCAAGGACCCCTGGGGATTTTTTGTTTTTACTGTTTTAGAAGATATTTGTAGAATCCCCAGAAACAAAGATTTGAGTAACAAATGTTCGCTTTAAGAAAATATATATATTCAAAGATTTGCACACATTTTCCACGATTTTGGAGCAGATTTGGTTCCATTTGTACACTCTCAGAGTTACAGACCCGTAAGGGTCCATTTGGTTCCATTTGTACACTCTCAGAGTTACAGACCCATAAGGGTCCATTTGGTTCCTATCCATCATTTAGCTGGGGACCCCCTGGAACCCCCTCAAAGACCCCGGGGGATTTTTTTTTTACTGTTTTAGAAGATATTTGTAGAATCCCCAGAAACAAAGATTTGAGTAACAAATGTTCACTTTAAGAAAATATATATATATTCATATGTTGGTTTTTTTATCAATAAACACAATTTACCTGACTGAGATTGTTGCCTATTTGTTTTCAGAATCATGTATGTATATGTGTGTGTGTGTGTGTGTGTGTGTGTGTGTGTGTGTATATAACTAAATAAATGCATACATAACATATATATATATATATATATATATATATATATATATATATATATATATATATATATATATATATATATATATATATATATATATAAATAAATAAATAAAATAAGGGGGGGGGGCACCCCCCCCCCCCCCCAAGATCCCTAGGGGGCACCCCCGCCCCCCCCCCCACACAATGTGACCCCCAAAATGAGGGCGGGATGCCCACCTACGTCACAGCCAATCATACGTGGCTTATTGCACATGCTCAGTAGCATTACTCGAGATAGGGAGGGGGGATCTCCCCCCTACCAAATTGTGGAAATCTAGGTCAGGGCTGAAGGTGTGATTTTCTGGCAGCAACCCCAGCAGGGGGTCACGCATACTTAATTTGGTACCATACAGGAGTTTACCGACCTACAAAACTTTGAGTTTTCCGAGTGGAAAACTCTTGTAAATTCTTGTAAATTGTCTGAGTTTACATCTCATATTCATCGGTTTTCATAGCCGGAAACCTTGTTTTTTTTGCAGTGTTAGGTCAGTCTTTCAGATCAGCGCAGGCAAGAGCTGACTCGGGCAGCCAGCAGCCCTGCCTTGCCTCTATGGTGGCTCTGCTTCTGGCCAGGCCAGCACAGTGTACTAATCAACTGTCATTTTCATTGACATGCGCATTCTGTTTTGAGAGTGGCGCGGCTAGAGAGCAGAACAAAGAATCAGCCTGCCTGTCCTGATAAGCAATCCATTTGACTGAATCTATTCATTAGCCCAGTGGTTCTCAAACGTTTTCATGTCAAGGACCCCCAAATTGACAATTATTAGCCAGCGGACCCCCATTTCAAAAGATAAGCCAGGGACCCCCATAAGAGAAGATTTTTACGGCTCTCTAGCAGTGATTCTCAACCATTTTAATTTCAAGGAGCCCCAGTTTCACATACATTATAGGCTACGGACCCCCATTTAATGGCATTTCTATCTCTGGGACCCCAATTTATATAGTAAAATGAATATTGATTTAACTCTGAGAGTGTACAAATGGAACCAAATGGACTAACGGGTCCATTTGGTTCCATTTGTACATTCTCAGAGTTACAGACCCATAAGGGTCCATTTGGTTCCGATCCATCATTTAGCTGGGGACCCCCTGGAACCCCCTCAAGTACCCCTGGGGTCCCCGGACCCCACTTTGAGAACCAATGCATTAGCCTACTATGCAACAACAAAACACAACAGTATCACATGAACAGACCAGTTACAGACCAGAGCAGTTTCACTCCAAACACAGCAAATACAAATTCAAGAGAATAAGCCAGCAGTAACCTAAGCCTATAATGCCTTAAAAGTGAGCATTTACACATCTGATGGCACACAGACACACACAACAAGGAAGCGAAACAAATAAGAAAGACAAGTGCCGTCTTACCTTAAGATGCACTTAATACAGGCATGATTAGTCAAACAGTGGTACAACTGTTTGCCACCGACTAGAAAAAAAACACACCTGTGTGAAGGTAGCGGCGCCTTTGATACATTTTGTCATCAATAAGTGTTTATAATGTGTTTATAGCCACGTGTCATGTGAAGCTTGACCAATCACTTTGTTGACGTGTCTGACCAATCAGAACGTTGACGCAAAAGCCAGGTATAGAGCAGGATCGCGCCGCTAAAAACATCAACTGCTGCTAATTAACAATAATAATAATGCATTGCACCTGTGCTGACCTAGTGAACCGGGAAATATACCATTTGTCAAGATAGGGGGAATACAAGTTTTGTGGAGAATATAATACCTTGTGAAAGCCATCATTTTGTTCTAATTTGCATTTGTAGTTATTTTACAGTAATTTAATAACATAATAATCAATGCTGTAGACATAGAGACATTCATGATTTTATTTTATGAAGTACATTTATTTTTTCCCCATGGAGCCTTGCTATACTCAATTGACACCCCGGATATAGACCAGTAGTGGGAAAAGTGCTCAAATATTTTACTTAAGTAAAAGTATCAATACTGCAATATAGAAATACCTATAAGTAAAACCGGAATTCTAAATTTACTTGAGTAAAAGTACAAAAGTATTGGCATCAAAATGTACTTAAAGTACCAAAAGTAAAAGTACTCATGCAAGAATGTCCCTTTTCAAGTTAAATGCATAAAAATCTTTTGAAAATAGTCATAGCCGATCTACAAGCTCACAATGCGGCGCGATGCGGCGCATTGTGAGCTTGTACATCTGCTATTTTCAACAACAAAAAAAATCTTTTTGAAAACTTGAAATGGGACATTTCTACAAAATGAGTACTTTTACTTTTGGTACTTTAAGTACATTTTGATGCCAATACTTCTTCTCTGTTTTCAGAGTGGCGCGGCTAGAGAGCAGAACAAAGAATCAGCCTGCCTGTCCTGATAAGCAATCCATTTGACTGAATCTATTCATTAGCCCAGTGGTTCTCAAACGTTTTCATGTCAAGGACCCCCAAATTGACAATTATTAGCCAGCGGACCCCCATTTCAAAAGATAAGCCAGGGACCCCCATAAGAGAAGATTTTTACGGCTCTCTAGCAGTGATTCTCAACCATTTTAATTTCAAGGAGCCCCAGTTTCACATACATTATAGGCTACGGACCCCCATTTAATGGCATTTCTATCTCTGGGACCCCAATTTATATAGTAAAATGAATATTGATTTAACTCTGAGAGTGTACAAATGGAACCAAATGGACTAACGGGTCCATTTGGTTCCATTTGTACATTCTCAGAGTTACAGACCCATAAGGGTCCATTTGGTTCCTATCCATCATTTAGCTGGGGACCCCCTGGAACCCCCTCAAGTACCCCTGGGGTCCCCGGACCCCACTTTGAGAACCAATGCATTAGCCTACTATGCAACAACAAAACACAACAGTATCACATGAACAGACCAGTTACAGACCAGAGCAGTTTCACTCCAAACACAGCAAATACAAATTCAAGAGAATAAGCCAGCAGTAACCTAAGCCTATAATGCCTTAAAAGTGAGCATTTACACATCTGATGGCACACAGACACACACAACAAGGAAGCGAAACAAATAAGAAAGACAAGTGCCGTCTTACCTTAAGATGCACTTAATACAGGCATGATTAGTCAAACAGTGGTACAACTGTTTGCCACCGACTAGAAAAAAAACACACCTGTGTGAAGGTAGCGGCGCCTTTGATACATTTTGTCATCAATAAGTGTTTATAATGTGTTTATAGCCACGTGTCATGTGAAGCTTGACCAATCACTTTGTTGACGTGTCTGACCAATCAGAACGTTGACGCAAAAGCCAGGTATAGAGCAGGATCGCGCCGCTAAAAACATCAACTGCTGCTAATTAACAATAATAATAATGCATTGCACCTGTGCTGACCTAGTGAACCGGGAAATATACCATTTGTCAAGATAGGGGGAATACAAGTTTTGTGGAGAATATAATACCTTGTGAAAGCCATCATTTTGTTCTAATTTGCATTTGTAGTTATTTTACAGTAATTTAATAACATAATAATCAATGCTGTAGACATAGAGACATTCATGATTTTATTTTATGAAGTACATTTATTTTTTCCCCATGGAGCCTTGCTATACTCAATTGACACCCCGGATATAGACCAGTAGTGGGAAAAGTGCTCAAATATTTTACTTAAGTAAAAGTATCAATACTGCAATATAGAAATACCTATAAGTAAAACCGGAATTCTAAATTTACTTGAGTAAAAGTACAAAAGTATTGGCATCAAAATGTACTTAAAGTACCAAAAGTAAAAGTACTCATGCAAGAATGTCCCTTTTCAAGTTAAATGCATAAAAATCTTTTGAAAATAGTCATAGCCGATCTACAAGCTCACAATGCGGCGCGATGCGGCGCATTGTGAGCTTGTACATCTGCTATTTTCAACAACAAAAAAAATCTTTTTGAAAACTTGAAATGGGACATTTCTACAAAATGAGTACTTTTACTTTTGGTACTTTAAGTACATTTTGATGCCAATACTTCTGTACTTTTACTCTAAGTACATTTTAAATTCCGGACTTTTACTTGAGTAAAACGTTGCTGTCGGGCAGAAACCTCTTATCTCCAATTCTCCATATTTTAACTTTTAGCTTTTTCGTGCTTTACTTTTACTTTTGCTGCTGGGTCCTTTCAGTAGGCCTGTTATGAGCCTCTAGCTGAGGTTGGCTTGGGGGGCCTTTCAGTAGGCCTGTTATGAGAGTAGCAAACTAAACTCTGGTTTAGTTTGTTCTTATTATCCATAGCACCACATTCCTTTGTTGCAGAAATACATTTCTTTCATTCAAAGTCCTTCAATATAGGTATGCTGAACAGGAGGTAAACAAATCAAGCGATGCATTTTTAGCAATAGTCCTGTCCTTTTATCACCAAAAAACCCTGTGTTGTTTTGCATGCAGCAAGCACAGTCCATGGCTACTAACCTTATGCCTCTTCGGGGGGGGTGCTATAAAACTATAAGTGTTCATCTCAAAAGACAAACAATAATATGCAACCTTTTTGCAGCAAAGAACAGCACATGTGTCTCCACACTGCTGTTGTGTCATACTGTCTCTCTGCGCGTCACGCAGGTAGTAACGTCATCCACAACACCTTTCAAAATAAAAGCATTTGGTTCAAAAGAAATAAAAGGATATCAACTTAAAGCAGGTAAGTTTCACAATAAGGCCACAATAACATTGTCTGTTCAGCCAGGATATATAATATTTTAGTTCTTTGGGTTCTTTACAGTGAATGAAATAGTGACAGAGTGTATAAAACTAAAGGTACGTGTGCAGTATTTAAAACAATTTAAGGTCACATATAATGCTAGTGTAACGGGTTGTGTCTGTCTGTCCGTGTGTTTGATGGAGGTGTCTATGGCAGGGGTCTTCAACGTTTTCAGGCCAAGGACCCCCTAGCTGAGAGAGAGATGAAGCAGGGACCCCCTACTCTATATTGTATAAAATTGTGTTTCAGATTACAGATTGAACTTAGTCTGCTCTTTTTTCCCTCTACACCTATAGCCTCTTTGCCAAAAATAGCCGATCTACAAGCTCTCAACGCCTCACGATCTTTGCTGCTTTGGAGTTGCTTTGCTGCTTTGGCCGGAAATCGAACCCAGGTCAAGTGCTTGGAAGGCAACTATGCTAGCCACTATACCACCAACGCATTTGTTGCAGCATTTTAAAGTGTTTACAGATTTGCATAGAGACAAGGTTGTACGGGACATAAAGGAAAGTACAAAAAGCTTGTGTTCTGCGTCTGGCAACTGTCTTCATTTTTCCCAAAGCTTATCAGTCTCCAAATTTGCATGATTGCATGGCCTTTAAACCTCTTCTGACGATTAATGTTTCCAAAAAGACATGAAATTATTACCAGGCATTGGTATTAACTCTAAAAATCCACACATGTAAAGAAATCACAAAAGTAAAGTCCATAAATAACTGTCTGTGGAATAAAGTGGGATGACACAGGAAAGAAAATGTATTGAACACACTAAGAAAATATGAATTGTTGGTATACAGTATCAGTATTTGTACCTCTTATCTGTGCAAATCAGCATCAGATGGTTTATTGCAAATTGAAAAACATCTCATGATGGGTAAAATCAAAGAGCTCTCTCAAGACATTTGCTAAACCTGAGAGGCAATGCACTCACATTGTTTCCTCTGCCCTTTTGGAGCTATTTCTGAGTCTTTCAGAGTGGTCCTTAGCCTGGTAAACCCTCCCTCCGGAAATCTCATTTCCATTTGATTTCAGGAGTAATCAAATGGAAATGAGATTTCCGGAGGGAGGGTTTACCAGGCTAAGTGGTCCTTGGCTACTGGCATATGTTCCATTTTGATGCTGAGCAACAATCAGGTTGCGAATGTGTGGAGAGAGTTCTTACCCGCTTTTACTCATCATTTCTATAGTTCATTCTACAGTTCTATAGTGGTAGAAAAACAGTCAGACCTCTGTACCCTGCACGGTTTAACTGCTTCAGTAAATCTGAGACTCCTTGGACCATGTCATTCACTCATCTCTCCATCGCAGCTTCTTGCTCTCAGGAGAACCTGTTCCCCTGTCATCAGCCTCCAGCACAGATGTACGCCCACGCCCAGGCAAGGATAACTTTTATTACAGTTTGTAAAAGTGACAGATCATGCTCATTGTCTGATGTGACTTTAAGGTTGAAATGTAAATCAGTGTGAATGCTAATGTGCACTTCATTATCATCATCAATGTATGATTATTTGTCTAATTGTTTGTTTTTAATGTCACCTTTTCTTCAATAAAGCCCTGCCAACTACATCATATGGCCTGTTCCTTGGAGGAGTTGATGCAAAAAGGAGTTTAGCTTGTTATTAATTCAGGTCCTACATTGACACAATAGTATATGAGAAAAGTCATACTAAACTCGTACTGTGTCATAAAAAATGAAGTCATACAATACTTTAGTATAAACAAAATGCCATACAGTCCTGTTGTTAAAAACATACTTTGTTCTTGTCAGCCTAAATTGTTCACAGCACAGCTATCTATTTTTATATTTAATTCTTCTCGTGGTTGTCATGGTTACTAACCATGTGTCATGTGTGTCAGAATGATTGGTACTTTTACTTTTGGTACTTTAAGTACATTTTGATGCCAATACTTCTGTACTTTTACTCAAGTACATTTTAAATTCCAGACTTTAACTTGCTTTACTTGGGCATTTCAGTAGGCCTTTTATGAGAGTAGCAAACTAAACTCTGGTTTAGCTGCTGGTTCCCTTCCCCCTATGGCAATGGAGTGAATAGGCTTGGCCGGGCCTGAGTGCATGGCTGCAATAATGACGAGGAAGATGGAGATCCTTAAATTAACATGGTTACAAACATCTGCATCATGGAAGATGCCAAGACTAATTGGCATCATCAAGATTAGAGTCATTGGTGTTTATTTTGTTTGTATAATTATCCTTTGTAAAAAATGTCTTGTGTTTGTATATTTTATGTTTACTATGCAGTTCATTGCTATTAAAATCAACTTTATCTGGGATAAAGTTATTTTACATGGTAAGGCTACCAGATTTTTGGTCTGGACTTTTGGGCAACTCAACTAAAAATATCAGGAGATTTTCGGGAGAAATTACAATGCAGGAGCACAGCAGGAGAAAGTGTAAAATGCAGCAGTCTCCTGCTAAATTCAGGAGTGTTGGCAAGTATCCCAATCAGAATCAAGCATTCAACCATGATATGTGAGCCTTATGATAAAAAATCACACCTGTGTGAAGGTAGCGGCGCCTTTGATATATTTTGTCATAGATATGTGTTTCTACTAGAGAAACAATATTAAATCTCTGTAAATGTATTTCAAGGCTTCCAGTGGCACTAAATAGTGCCATTGGAAGCGAATCACCAAATGCATTCCAAGGTAAGTGGCAAAAACTGATCTGTCATAGCTGATAGAGTGGGTACCTAAAAAATAAACTTTGTGTGTGCGTGTGTATAAATGTGGTACCAAAAAGATATGTATGTGTTATGAAATAATCTATACAATTTATAAGACATCATAGTGATGTCATGAATAGTAACATAGTGATGTCATGAATAGTGACCAATCAAAACGTTGACGGACCTGACCAATCAGAACGTTGACGGACCTGACCAATCAGAACCTTGGCGAGCCTGACCAATCAGAACGTTGACGCAAAAGCCTGACCAATCAGAACAATCAGCCTGACCAATCAGAACGTTGACGGACCTGACCAATCAGAACCTTGGCGAGCCTGACCAATCAGAACGTTGACGGACCTGACCAATCAGAACCTTGGCGAGCCTGACCAATCAGAACGTTGACGGACCTGACCAATCAGAACCTTGACGCAAAAGCCAGGTATAGAGGGCTAATATCCGCTCTATACCTAAAGGTATAGAGCGGCTAGCGCCGCTAAAAATGTTTAACCAATGGCAATTATTAACAATAGATGGTAACACTGGAACCTTTGGAACTGGTTCCAGTTCCTTAAAAGTTGATTATTGAATGTGCTTTCGCCCTCTGGTGTCTGATATGGACCATTCTACCGAATTGGTTGAAATTGCAGTCCCACAATGAAAAAACTATTTTAAAAAACAATTAAGTAGTCAGACCTTATATTTGTACTAATATCATCTTATGATCTATTTAATCACAATACATTAATTGAGATAGAACAAAATGTAAAAACATATATATGCTACTTCATATTGGGAGGTGGCTGTCCCAACCCCTAACTCCTAAATTTCAATTCATGAAAACAATATCTAAATGATTTTTGTCAATTTATTACATTTTGTTTTTAAATACATCATTTATATTTATCTTAAAGGGAAGTTGAAATATTAAGATTGATTTTGTGGATTTTCTTTAAATTAAAAAACATCATATAAAAAAAGCTGTCCCATGTTTTCATGTCACTACCGAAACACAACGAGTTTTAGTCCATAGGTGGAGCCTGGTTTTAGCCACACTCCCACACTTTTCACCAAGAAATGACATAGACTTCCTGTTCATCATGGCCACCTGGTGAGTAGCTAGTTTACTTCAGTCAGAAGTAAATGTCTTCCAAAGTCTGAAAATCAGTGTGTATTTTTAAGGATTGTCACTACCGAACACATCATTTCTGCAATTATAAACTCCTTTTGAGGTTTACTTCAAATGTGATGTTTTTTATCCATGTACAACTGCTCAAAGCTGTGTTTGCAAGCCATGTCTTGCCTAGCATTGTTGAGTTAAGCTAAAAACTAGCTAAAATTGTTACTACCAAAACAGTCACTACCGAAACATTATGCTCAAGTTTTGGTAGTGACATCATTGTTTCGGTAGTGACAAAATTGGATGTTCATGCTTTTGAGACATTATTAAAGTAAGTTTTTCAAACATGTACATAATTGTAACATGTACATTCTATTTCATCATGTAGTTTTGCAGGGAGAGATAAAACACCTAAATGCTTAAACAAAATTTGGGGCTGAGGGAGACAGGCAAAGGAGATGGAGAAGTTTTGTTGGGCTTCCACACGACCTAGCACCGAAGGTGATCAGACAGTAGTTATTAACTTGAAGAGCTTGAGCAAAGTTGCAGAAGACCTACGCTGTGACACACAGGCTAATGTCTCATGTATAGGAAGTCACTCCAACACACCACAAGTGCATCAGGGACGGGTGCAATACGTTAGTCCGACAGACCATTCCTCCGACAGCGCATGCCTCCGACGTTTACTATACTAACCCTATACCAAACCCGAACCCTAACCCTAACCGCACGCGGATGCCACGTAGTCGGAGAAATGGGATGTCGGACTTACGTATGCCCCCCATCAGGGACTGGAGTCACATGGTGGTACCTGTGGCTCATGAAGACAGAGGACTATGAAAAAGGAATGCATGAGCATTCGATCTTCTCTACTATGAGAAGTAGAGGAGATCAGTGTAACAAAAGCTGTGATACAGAGATGTGCGTGTTGTCTGTGTACACAACATATGGTACACTCACTATGCCTTATCGCCTTCCATGAAACATGACCATCCTGCCATTTGTGCTCAACTTCAACCAATTATTTAGTTCCTGAAGGACAACAATCCAAACCCAAATACGTCTTCATCAGTGATGGGCCGACCGTTCAATATCAAGGAAAGAACCTTCCAGATGGGATTCACTGCTGTAAATTGGAGTTAGGTACCTGGAAGGGGTGCCTCCGACGTTTACTATACTAACCCTATACCAAACCCGAACCCTAACCCTAACCGCACGCGGATGCCACATAGTCGGAGAAATGGGATGTCGGATTTACGTATGCCTCCCACCTGGAAGCTGGTCACAGAAAAGGGCCATGGAGTTGGAGCCACCATGAAGCTAACTGCAGAATCACAAGTAGCCCTTATAACACACTCCTACCTCTTAAAATCAAGCTCATCTACGTGGAAGAGGAACATATACTGTATGCAGAATAAGCGCAATCCTTCCAAGAGCTGCCCACTAACAAAGGTACACTGAGCATTCATCAACTTATTTGTACTATCCACAATCCATCCACGCTTCTTTTACAGCTGCGAATGGAGGACAATATATGGTACTGTGCACCATGGACACGGTCATCATCTTAATCCATCCAAGTCACTCAGAGGTTGTCCATGTCCAAAGCATTGTTCGAAAAGCCAAATCTGTGAAAATATTGACTATGGCACCGCCTTGTAAACAAAATACTATGGTCACTACCGTAACAATACAGTCACTACAGAAACACCAGTTATGTTGTCAAAAATCAAAGATAGTGAGTTATCAACCAATATTTTATGATAATGATTGGTTAGGTGTATGTGTAATTTCAACTATCATTAATTCTGAAATCGAGAGTACTTCCGGGGCAGCGCCATGTGAGCACGCGTTTTGGTTGAGCTCCGTGCCGGTATTGTGCATAATGTAAATATTTTACCAGTTTGACCACAAATCTACCACAAAGTGTGTGAGAACACTCAACAGAGACATTGAGATCTTTTTGTTTTGCCTTCGTTGTAAAAACTGCAGCCTACGATGCCTAAATATCCTAAAGCCGGCTCCATTGCTAAGGCTACACCGGCTAGAGCTAGCTCGGATGGTAATGCTTCACCGGCTGGAACTAGCTCGAATGCTAATGTTACACCGACCAAAGCTAGCTCGGATGCTAATGCTACACCGACTGGTGGGATGGAGGCTATCCTCCAGGCTATCGCTAAGCTGAGGACGGAACTGCTCGACAAGGGGGAGGCCCAGTCGGTCGAGATCAAGACCCAGGTTGATAATCTCAGGGCGGAAATTAAACAGGCTAACGATAACGCCAACGCTAAGATTGTGGCCTTGGAGACACATTTTGCAGGTCTGGAAACTGCCGTTAACGACCAGTCCGATAGGATCACTGAATTGGAGCGAGAGTTGGTCGTGGTTCTGAAAGAGCTGGCGACCCAGAAAGCCCGGGCCGAGGAGCTGGAATCGAGGGGGGCGTCGTTTCAATTTACGGGTCACAGGGGTGAAAGAAGGTAGAGAGGACGGCAAGCGACAGACCGATTTTGTATCCCAGTGCCTGAAGGACGCGTTTGGCCTCTCCAAGCTACCCACCTTGGATATTGCCCATCGTACGTTACGCAAGAAGTCGAGTGATGGAGACCGCGGTACACCGAGAGCGTTCGTCGTCAGGTGCCACTACTTCCAAGAGAAAGAGGAAATCTTGAAGCTAGCCAGGCAGGGGAATCAAGTGACCACCGCCAACGCAATCCGAGTGCATCAAGATTTTACGCATGAGGTGGCCAAGCAGCGGGCTAAATTCAACGAGGTACGGGGCCTGCTCAGGTCCTGTGAAGGGGTCCGCTTTGGCCTGTGGTATCCTGCGGAATTAAAAATAACAACAAAGGAAGGCGAATTCAATTTCAAGGATCCTGCAAAGGCGAAGGAATATATACAGAAGAATTTGAATTTGAAAGAATTTTGGAGACGGAGTGACGACGGGACGAGGAATAATGGTTATTTTGTTACGATGATTTAGCGTCTCTTTCTTTTTCAATAAGCCCAATGGATTTTATGCTCAGCGGACAGTACAGAAGGACTTAAGCTCCATTAATTCTGAAATCAATATAATCAACTTTATACATTTTACAAAGAAATATAGCATTTAATTTTGATAAATCTTAAGAATTCAATATTAAATCTTTATTCTAAGGTAATTCTACATGTTTCGGTAGTGACACATTTTGGGAGAGGAAAGATATTCCAAAAGATTATGAAAATACAATATGATAATTGACTGTACTTTTACTAAATATGTGTCCCTTAGATCTGGTGCAACGTGAATATGGTCAAAGTTAAAATTTCACACAATTTCCAACTCTGAATTTGAACCAATTCGGTAGAATGGCTCATATAGGACATGTCCTCAAACCCTCAGGAAGACTACTGAAGAGCCATGCGGCCTCATCCTTTTCAACACTATTACCTGCTGTGGTCAGCACCTCATCAACACAGGTGTGCGCTCCCTCCTTTATGTTTGCCTCAAGAACAAGAACATGTGACACTGCTTCAGCTCAGTATTCTTTTATGTTCAGCGGTTATTTTTTTGTGATTTAATCTTTAAGTTCTCTGTCTATTACTTGAGCTTTTGCTTTTGTAGTGTGTGTGTGTGTGTGTGTGTGTGTGTGTGTCTCTCTAAATAAACTGAAGTAGCTAAACTGAAACACTCTTTAATTTCTCACAGGGATTTATTGCCGTTTTGACGTGGCTCTGGAAATTAAACATAACACGACCCTGCAGACACCCCTTCAAAAAATCGCCTATGAAACAATACAAAAATAAATAAATATGCGCAGAGGTATTAATTAATAAGCAAACATCTTATCAATGTTTTTTTTTCAAATAATTGTAGTGGAGTAAAAGTACAATATTATTGCCTCTGAGATGTAGTGGAGTAGAAGTAAAAGTACTGAAAAGTTAAAATACTTTATGTCAGTGTGTTCTGTGCACAGGTCATTGGCATGGAAGTGTCCATGCGGCAAGAGTTTTGGATGCAGGCTGGCAAGGTGAAGTGTTTACATGTTCATATGAATGAAAGGATAGATAAGAGCACCAGCTCTTATATGATGTGCTTGGAATCCAATTATACAATTATTTCTTTGGTGTAAACATCCACTCAAGACCCAGAAATAGTAGATGGTTTGTGAAGGATGGACTGCACTCAGAACTCATCGCATCACGACACGTTTTGAGCTTGTAGATCTGCTATTTTCAAACATTTTAGTACTTTAAGTATATTTTGATGCCAATACTTTTGTACTTTTACTCAAGTAACATTTTGAACACAGGCCGTTTACTTGTAACAGAGTACACTTCTACATTGTGGTATTGATACTTCTATTTAAGTAAAAAAAATGCAGTACTTTTTCCACCACTGACCACTGTCGAGATGGGGTAGAAAAGGACACACAACCAAACAGCCATTTGATTGACACACCTTTCCATAATATAATCTTTATTGCTTTGTCTTAAAGGGGTTGTATACAGAACAGGCAGGGTGTTTACATCTGTTTGATTCTGTGAAGCACTGACATGGATGTACTGACACCAGGGCAAGGATAGAGGGAAGACAGACGACACCGTTAAAAAGGATATGATGAAAAGAAAACAGAAGAGGAATGAACGGTGAGTGACCCCCCCCCCCGCACACGCTCCCCGTTAATTAATGCTTTCAGAACGAGGTCCAGTATTCGTGTGTGTGTGTGTGTGTGTGTGTGTGTGTGTAAGTTGTATTTTAGCCGTCACACTTGACTTGATTTGGGATGTTTCGCTGCATAAAGCAGAGAGAGAGAGTGTGAGTGTGAGTGTGAGTGTGAGTGTGTGTGTGTGTGTGTGTGTGTGTGTGTGTGTGTGTGTGTGCGCGCTGTTGGGGGGGGGGGGTGGATAGCTTGTTGAAGAGAAGCGAATAGAAGAGAAAGGTTGTTACATAAAAACTGAAGATGAGGTTCCACTACGCTGTATATAAAAAAAAAAAACATCCAAGTTTGTTTTCTGTTCTTCTGATGTCAAGCTTCACAGTCAAGTGCTAAATGTAGTGATTGACAGTTCTGAATAATCATAATCCTCATAATCGCCCCCCCCCCAAAAAAAAAATCTAAATTAAAAACAAAACAAAAGTAATACGCAGACAAATAATCACGACTCGGAAGAACCTCTTGCAACTCAGGAAAAAAAAGGTGTATTTGAATAATGGATTTTAGAAAGACCCTGAGAGCGAGATATTTATATATATATATATTTATAATATGATAGATAGAAAGAGAAACTGAGAACATTTTTAAAGTAAAAGTAAAACAACAAATCATCCATAATTGAACAAATCAGGTTAACATGCAGAAGAAATTATAACCTAACCTAAAACTCACCCTTTAACTGAACACAATAGATTTTCACAGTTTTTATACGCATTTATATATACATACATACGAAATATATATATATATATAAAATGTATACACATACTATATATATATATATATATATATATATATATACAATATATATATATACATATATACTGTATATATATATATACATACATGCATATATGAAATATATATATATATATACACATATATCATAAATGAAAAACATTACCGAAAAACAAACAAATAAAATCATTTCTAAGCCAAACTAACAACGAAACGAATAGACCCAACACAGTCTGTTATCAACTCATATACAGGTGATCTATAATAAAGCTTTGTTGATTCAGATATTGATTATTATTATTATTGCTAGTCTGCTTTCCCCCTGACCTGACAGACAGGCCAGTTAGTCTGCACAACATCAAAGGAAAACGCAACAATGGTCATCGTCTGTCACTCAAACACTCTGCAGCAATAGATGTGTGAGTATTAATACATGGCTTCTCCTCAAGTCATCATAGAAACTAACTTGACACACGCACGTATGTAGGAACACACACACACACACACACACACACACACACACACACACACACACACACACACTCACGCGCACGTGCGTATGCACGCCTGGGATCCAAATAAATACATTTAAAAACAGTCCATGTGCATTCCAATGGAACTCCAGTATTCATATGGCCGCACACACACACACACAGAGCACAAACATACATACACACACATAAACTAAGGGAAGGGGGACAAAGACACGTGAAGAAAGAGAAGCTCATAGAGTCTGGTGTGCGAGTTCTTGCATTTAGCATCTCCTGCTTTGCCTTATAACCACTTAAACCCTATATATTCTTGGTTGACCGGGGTCACCCAGGGCTCCGTACAAGGCCCTCTCCTTCTTCCTCTCGACACCAAATAAATTCGCCTGAAAATAGGCGAGCTACAAGCTTGAAGAAAACGTTCGCCTATTATAGAAGGGACGCTATAGGGTTCAAGTGGTTAGGCCTAGTTCCCGCTTTGGCGAAAAGGTGGCGCATGACAAAGAGTGCCACGCCTGGCACATTTGACATATTATCGGTTGACAACATGTTCCTTTTTTCGCCGAAGCATACATATGCCTTAGTACTCTTTATTCTACTGTTACAGTAGGGGGAGAGAGAGGGGGTGAGCTGCAGTACCAGGGTGCGGCCACAAGGGGTCCGCCACCACAGCTGCCTAGATGGGGCATAAAACCTCTAATCTCTGTTATCCATCCTCTGTTTTAATTCCTCTGCTCTCAGATATAATACTACTGTATTAAAAACACTCTTTCACATAGTCTCTCTGTCCTGATTGTGCTGCGATGTGCTGTAGTAGTTAGTTAGTAGTAGTAATAATAATAATAGTACAAGTAGTTTGGGGTTATGTTAGTGCCACTAACGTGCCAGTAGCTGTCAGCAAAATGAGATCAGCACCAACTGCTGGTGCCGTTTTCGACACATCTTCCTATCTGTCCGATTCACAGTCAAATCCTCAGTGTGAATTTAACTTGAGTTACAAATGGATACCTTAACACTGAGGATTTTACTGTGTAGACTCTGCGACTGTCTGTCTGTCTGTCTGTCTGTCTGTCTTCTTTGTCTGTCCAATGCTGTACAGTTCTGTTATGAGCTGCTGAGGTTTGTTTTGTTTTGTTTATTGAGGTTTCTTGACGTAAAAAAAAAAAAAAAGAGGAAGGAAATTATACAAGAAAAAAAAACTGCATTAACAAATGCACCGGTTCTGACACCATCATTGATAGGTGGCCCCGCCACCCCCTTTTAAGGTCAAAGATTAAGATTAGGGAGGTTTGGTTTGGGGTGGATGGGGTCAGGTAGCCCTTGTTGTTTTCTGTTAGAAGGTGGGTGGGTGTGGGGGGACGACGGGGGCAGCAGGGTGATGCAGTTCAAGTAGACTAATAATAATGAATAAAAGAAAGCCTAAAAGATTAATGAACTACATTAATAGTGTTCAACTCATAACCCCCCTCATCCATTCATCCATCCAATTCCAAACATGGACTTGATAGGGAGGGGAGGCGTCCAATTAAGGCTTTGGACCAGAACCCAGAGAGCCGGGCCAAACGTGTCAGTTCAGAGTCAACTAACCATGTTATGTTAACCCAGGAACAGAAGGCCCACGGAGGAACCGTGCTAGTTGTAGAGGGGAAATGAGTGGAAACGCTAGCTTCCTGTTTGGCCTTACAATAGGAACCAGGCTAATCCCTGAGGCGGTGTATAAGTCAGGCTTAGAGGAGTAGTTCACCCAAAAAATTACTTATTTTCTATCAATTACACATCCCATGAAGCCTTGAACTCATGGCGATTTTTTAGCTTTTGTCGCATTCCTAAGCCAATAATTTGATGACCAGGTCATTGGTCAGCAGGAGACTCTTTGAGTTCCTCTGGTAGGAGACTCTTTGAGTCTCTCTTTGAGACTCCAACTCTTTGAGTCGTCGGTCATTAAATTATTGGCTTAGGAATGCGACAAAAAGGCTTGGGGTGTGTAATTGATAGAAAATAAGTCATTTTTTGGGGTGAACTACTCCTTTAAGTTGTGCTCTGAGCAGGCCCTGTTAGGCCCAGGGTAGCATCTAGCTCATTGTTTCTCAAACCTTTTCATTTCAAGGACCCCAATAACCCTTGATAGTTCCATTTGTACACTCTCAGAGTTACAGACATGTAAGGGTCCATTTGGAACCGCCTCAAGGAACCCCCACTTTGAGAACAACTGGTTATAGCCCAGGTTAGCCTGCTAGGCCATGCAGTGCTACCCGTGGTTGCAGGCTTGGAAGACACATTGAGGACTTTATTAAAGGGTTTGCCTAAAAAAAACAGGTCATCGACCTCAGAGAAGAGCTGGTCTGAAATCACCTCGAAGCAGTACACTGGAGGTGCAGTGAACCTGGGTCAGACATTAGCAACAATGTGTGGTTAACACTTTTCAGAGGCCCTTGAAAGAAGCTTCCATCAACACTAAGGGGGCGACGGTGAGAGAGAAGGTCGTGGGGGGGGGGGGGTTTGACCACATACGCGCGTGCCGTGCACACATTCACTCACACAGAAAGGAAACATAGATCCGTTTTTGTTCAGGTAAAAATACATAAAGTTTCCCCCTCCCTTCACCTGAATCCCATTAATGATCTCACCCAAACACACAAATACAGAAAATACTCTAGTCATGTGACCACACACACACACACACACGCCTCATGGCCAACAAAGACATGGACTCAACCGAGAATGACTATGAATAAGAAATCACTAACACACAAAAACGAACTCTTAGAGCCGAGCAAATATTGCCCATATCAGTCTATGGCAAGAGAGAGGGACATAGGATGGGATGAGCAGATATGTATACCGAAGCATTGTGATGCATAAAAAAAGGAGAGAACAAAAAGAAGAACAGAAGACCACAAAACCATAAAGCACTACATCCATCCTTTGAATAGTCTGTTTTCACAGGGAGAGGTTGAGTGTGATGTGTTGACAATTTGTCAAAGTCTGCCCTTGTGTGTTCTCAACGTAAAAAAGAAAAACATCAAACACTTCAGTCCGTCAAATGTAGACAGCAGTAGACCAGACAGGTGTCACCTAGCAACTCCCGTTTGGCCATGCAGGCGAAGACTAAGAATCGATTGAGATGCCAAGGTTCATCGGTCTGTCCGTCCACTTGTCCCCGAATGGACAAGGTCTGTTTTCCAGTTACGAAAAGGCTTCCTCAGTTTGTTCCAGGAGTAGATGGTTGCTTATCAACAACCAGCCAAACACAGCTGGCAAATTAAGTCTAGCCACTTTTGGCAGACGAGACAGCTTTCATTCTCTTCTAATCTGAAACTCAAACCGTGGCTGGTGAGACAGAAAGAGGCCGGTTCATTGTCCAGACATATCCAGAGCCAACGGTGGCTAACGGACAACAAAATTAATGTTTACCGTCTTGCTTAGTTTCACACTCGAACCCTTAACAGAATTTGTTTATCTGGTTGGAGCCCAATTATGGTTTAAATACAGAAAAATAAATCTAGACACAGACAGTCTGTCCCACCCTGTCTGTCTGTCTGCCTAACTTGATCACAAAATTTCTTAGAAATCGGAGTCAATATATAAATTGTCAAGTCATTCATTTATTGCTGAAAGATAGAGGTTCCCCGCATGAAAAAAATAATGATGCAAATCATTGCCATCATCATAAAAAGCTATAAAAATTAGATCCATCTTGTGAAACGATGTAGATAAAGACATAGCAAAACAAAAAGACATCTCGTAGAAGGAGAAGCTAGTAGTAAGGCACTTTTTTTAGAAAACGTTTTCATCTTTGTTTAATCAAAGTCATCAGCTTTTGGAGGCTTTTTCATTGAATTTGCTTCATCCTCATCATCGTCTGCTGTCTTTTTTTTTATCTTATGGCACTAAGGTGACATTGGTTTAGATCCAGTGGAGAACAGGGGGGCTCTCCTTTCACTCCACCCCCACCAGAGGGGGCTCTCCACCAGGCAGAATGTGCTCCAAGTGGGGCTGGGCACGGATCTCCAGCAAGCCCTGGATGAAGCCCTCCGTGGGGGCAGCAGAGGCCACTGGAGCCTGCCCCGGGCTGGAGGAAGAGTGGGAAGATGAGGATGAGGGGTCTTTGGATGATGATGATGAAGGTCCGGCGGCTGTGGAATCGCTAGCTTGCCGTTCGCCGGGAGTCTCGGTCGCCGTCGCTTTGCGGGGAGCGGTTTCGCTCTCCGCCGTCGGCTCCGCCGGCTCGTCGGAACGGGGTTCCGGAGGACTACTCTCTGACCCAAACGAGGAACCAGGCGTCGACTCGGACCCGGACGCGGGTTCTGAGGTGCTTCCCTCCGCCGCGGGAGATTCCAGACCGGCCTCCGCAGGAACGGAACCAGACGACACCTGCGATTGGTCAACTGAAGGCTTGGGCTTGTGGGTCTCCGCTTCTTTACTGGACTCCTGGTCGTTCTCCTCCTCCTCCTCCTCCTCCTCCTCCTCTCCGTCATCCAGCTCTTTGCCTTCTCCGCCGACGCCTCCTCCCCCTCCTTCGCTCTCGTTCTCCGAGGGGGGGCAGGTGGAGGTGGGGGTGCAGGAGAGGTCTCCGTCCTCGCTGCCGTCGTCGTGGCAGCCGGTGGAGGAGGGGGCGGAGGACATGCCGGGGTCGCCGCGGGGCTTCAGGTGGATCCGCTGGTGACGCACCAGGCTGTGTTTCAGGGTGAAGGTCCGCTCGCACGTCTGACACTGGTAGGGACGCTCCCCTACAGGAAAACACACCGTGGTTATTAGCAGTGGTGGAAAAAGTAGTCAAATGTTTTACTTAGGTCAAAATATCAATACTGCTATATAGATATATAAAAAATCTAAATGTACTTGAGTAAAAGTACAAAAGTATGTACTTAAAAGTACCAAAAGTAAAAGACAGAATGTCTCATTCCAAGTTTTCAAATGTATAAAATCTTTTGAAAATAGCAGATCTACAAGCTCACAATGCGTCACATTGTGAGCTTGTAGATCGGCTATTTTTCAAATGGCCGGAATGTATATGAGGGCTGAAGTGGTTAATGTATGTTTGTTTTGTAATAATAAACAAAATCTACAAAGTAACTAAAGTTTTCAAATAAATGTAGCGGAGTAGAAGCAAAAGTATTGGAAATTGGAAATACTCAAGTAAAGTACAAATACCTCTCACCACAATTGAGAATTGTATAAGAAATCGCAAGGAATCACAACATATTGAAGAATTGTAGTCTTATCGAATGATGGCAAAAGAATCATGATAAAATCTAATTGAGTAAGCGTGTGTTCGTGCGTGCGTGTCTTACCAGTGTGTGAGCGCATGTGTCGAGTCAGATCCTGCATGGACCAGAAGCGCTTTCCGCAGACATTGCAGATCTTCTTCCTCTTGTCCACGCGGCTCTCTCCTCCCTCGCCTCCCTCCTCCTTCTTTGGTTCCGACGCTCCGCCCTCGTCGTCGCTCCTCTCCTTCTCCTCCTCCTCGTCCTCGTCCTCCGACTCCCCGCTCTCCCCTCCTCCCTCGCTCTCTCCTCCCTTCGCCTCTCTCTCCGTCGTCTCCTCGCGGTCCTGCTCTTCCGCTTCGACCGCTTTGCTCGTTTTGTTCTCCTCGTCTTTCGGCGCCGCGTTCCGCTCTTCCGCTTTCTCGCTCACTTCCTCGTCTGCTGCTGCTGCTGCTGATGCTGCTGCTGTTGTTGTCGTTGCCGCGGCGACCGGCGGCGGCGCGGGCGTCTCCTCGCTCAGGTGCGCCCTCTCGTGGCGAGCCAGGGTGGTGGCGTAGCGGAAGCTCTTCTTGCACACCCGGCACACGTGTTTGTACTCCGGAGCGGGCTTCACGGCGGGGGTGAGGGAGGCGAGAGCGGAGGGCTTCTCCTTCTCCTCGCCCCCCGTGCTCTGTGATGCTGCTCCTGGAGCAGTGGGAGGCGGAGGAGGAAGAGCCGAGGCGGCGGCGGCGGCGGAGGTGTGGGAGGGTCGCTGGTCCGCGGCGGAGCAGGTGGGCGCTGGGGTGGAGGAGGAGAAGGTGAAGGAGGAGGTGAAGTCGATGAGCTTGCTGGCGAAGTTGAGGTCCAGGCTCTTGTTGCTCTGAGAGTCTTCGTCGTCTTCGTCAGCGTCCATCTAAACAATTTGCAATTACAATGTAGGCATTTAGCAGACACTCTTATCCAGAGCGACAGTGTAGTAGTGCCTCAGTAAACTAGGATCACGGTTTTAACTTCAACTAGACCATACCCGGTCGACGCATCCGTGGGGGGATTTTTTACTTAAGTAAAAGTAGCAATACTGCGATATAGAAATACTGTTACATGTAAAAGTTTAAAAAAAAAAGTAAAAGTACTCATTATGCAGAATGTCCCATTTCAAGTTCTCAAATGTATAACAATCTTTTGAAAATAGCAGATCTACAGGCTCACAATGCGTTGCATCGCGACGCATTGTGAGCTTGTCGATCGGCTATTTTCAAATGGCCGAAATGTATTTAGGGCTGAAGTGGTTAATGTATGTATTGTAATAATAATCAAAATCTACAAAGTAACTAGTAACTAAAGTTTTCAAATAATAGTAGTGGAGTAAAAGTACAAAATTTGCCTCTGAGATGTAGTGGAGTAGAAGTAAAAATACCTCAAAATTGTACTTAAGAATAGTACTTGAGTACATGTACTTAGTTACTTTACACCACTTGCACAGGATGGAGGTGTTCCTCTCCTCCACCTATTTCATGTATATATATTAGGGGTGTGCCGATATATCGTCCCGCGATATATCGCGATACGTTTTTTAGATTGACAGAATAATTAGGGGTCTTCAACCTTTTCAGGCCAGGGACCCCCAAACTGATGGGGTGATGGAGCAGGGACCCCCTACCTCGTAGGGTAGGGGGTAGGCTACTATATATATATCATATATTTATGTATAAAATTGTGTTTTATATAAATAAACATGAAAAAATTGCCTGCTCCTACGCACAGGTTGACCCAGTAGGTGTGCAAAAGGACCTTTCTCAGGGGCGTCAATTGGGTATGGCAAGGCATGGCAGGTGCCATACCTTGGCTCCAGAAAAAAAAGAGAAAAAAAATCATGAATAGTAGCCTAATGCAGGTGTAAGACCATTGTGTTATAGGTATAATGCATAGTTTCTATGCATTTCAGGGGTTTTGGGGGGGTTCACCCCCTAAAAAATGGATAGATGTCCCTTATTTTAATCTCTGGGAGTTGGCAACCCTAACCTTGCCATACCTTAGCTTTTGCTGAACTGACACCACTGATCTTTCTCTACAAAATATGTATAAACATACCATGTTATTGTGCATTCATTACTAAGCTATTAAAATATGTCATGTTATGTTTAAAGACAAATTTACATTTTTGGAAAAAAAAAAGAAAAAAAGTTTTTAAAGTTTTTAAAAACATTTTTTTTTAATCAAACAACAATTTCGCGGACCCCCTGCAGTACCTTCGCGGACCCCCTGTTGAAGACCTCTGAGAGATTTTATGTATTTTCCCCACAAGTTATTTTCATTCAAATGAAATGTGATTGAACTTGCACTAATAATGACTTTAGTTGATTTTCTCTCTCTTTAAAATATAGTATTTCTTAATTATTAATGATTACAGCTTGTAGATTGGCTATTTTCACGATTTTAAATTGTTTTTAAATAATGATAAAAAAGGAACATACAAGATTTCCACCCAACAGCCATAATATATAGCCAATATATGGTTCTGTGTCAGTGTATTAGTCTGTTTTTGCAGATTTCATTCTAATTGGCTACTATGCCTGCATATGAATTTCATGGCCCTGGGTAGGTCACCCTGGCTTGGCGGAGATATGCCCTGTTGCGCACAAGCTCCGCACACTGCAGCAGCAGGTGAAAGCAATTCACTAACGAGGGCTGTGTTGCGCACCAAAAACGAAACTGTCACATTCTAGATGCTGAAATAAACTTCCCAATTAGAACATTGTTGACAAACGAACAGATATAATGGATGTGGTTTGCAAAAGGATAATTTATTTCTTGTCCATCAGAGCGGTGAGGTCACTCTTTTGTTTGATATTGATAGCCTAAACTTTTAATTTGTTTGCAGTTATTCTGTTGCTTGCTTTATATTAAGACTCATAATTTGGGGATTTTGCTGTATTTTATTAGATGTATTCATCTATATTTTGCTGTTGAAAAAAACATCGGGGCACATCGGCCTAACTAGGCTACTACGGAATCCTCTCTCTCTCTCTCTCTCTCTCTCTCTCTCTCAGGCTAGAAATCAAACCTACCCTTGATTAGTTCAGGGTGCGTTAGATTTATCTCCTGTTTGGCCCGGTAATGCTTTTGTGTCTATTACACTGTGTTGCGGGATTCCGAGGGTTCATAGGAGGCTCAAAATCAAACCTACCTACCACTGTGTATGTTGTAGCTGCGCAGCTCAACCAAAGGGACTGGTGACTAAAAAAAAACGTATTGACAGGAAAATCGCGCTGAGGAAAAACTGTGAAATCAGTTGCTGGGCGCAGCTGGGGCACCACGGCCACTGTGGCCGTCAAGGCATGTCATTATTCGAGGGGCACACGGCCAATGAGAGGGGCAACGACAGCCATGGCCGTCGTGGCCGCCGTGAAATTCCTGCCCTGGTATCGGCACACCCCTAATATATATATATATATATATATATATATATATATATATATATATATATATATATATATATATATATACATACATACATACATATATAACAATTGTAATATAAAAATACACATAGAACATATCCACTGACTGGATATGAATGAATAGTTTGGTATTGACTGGGAAACACAGCTCACCTTGCAGTTGTTCTGTGGTGGCTGTGCTGCTTTGTTCTCTGCTGCCCCCTGCAGGTGATCCATGATCACTGACGAGTCTGTTCCCGACTCATCAGTGAAGCTGGGTGATGGACTGGCTCCTACAAGCACAACACACACATTGACCACATGAGCCCTGACATCGCCCATTTATGCACATTTTATAACCTTTCTAATTTTCGAACCATACATAAAATACACACACATAAAAAAGTATAGAAGAGTGTGTGTGTGTGTGTGTGTGTGTGTGTGTGTGTGTGTGTGTGTGTGTGTGTGTGACAAAACTCTCGTCCAATGACTGACCTTGGCTGGGTCTGGAGGCGGGGCTCGACCGAGTGACACGGCCGACGTGCACCGCCCTGGGCGAGTCTGAAGAACGCCGGAGGTCCAGATTGGATCTGGACTCTGTGGCTGAACCGCTCAGGTCCACAGCCTCTGGGTTAGCCTGCTCCGAGTCTGACTGGCTATCTGTAACAAGCAACACAACACAAGTACATCAGTAAGTCATATTTTTGATACAAGCAACACAACACAAGTACATCAGTAAGTCATATTTTTGATACAAGCAACACAACACAAGTACATCAGTAAGTCATATTTTTGATACATTTCAAGGTAGGTGATATTTTAAAATAGCAGATCTGCAAGCGCACACACACACACACACACACACACACACACACACCTCCACTGTCATGAGAGCCGTCTTCTCCGTCCTTCTTCAGGGATCCGTTACGTCTCATGGATCGGTTTGTGACGCCATGCTTCCTCAACAGGTGGCGCTCACAATTGGACTTGGTAGAGAAGAACGCATCGCAGTTAGGACAGGGGTACGGTTTCTGACCTGGGGGGGGAGAGAGGGGGGGGGTTACAATTTACAATTTCAATTTACTGTTTAAGCATAGCAGACACTCTTGTCCAGAGCGACAGTGTAGTGTGTCTCCGTAAACTCGGATCACAGGTAAAGCAAGTGTGTGTTTGTTTGTGTGTGTGTGTGTGTGTGTATGTGCGTGTGTTCTCACCAGTGTGTGTCAGCATGTGCCTCTGCAGTGAACTTGCCCAGGGGAAGACTCGGGGACAGAATGGACAGGTCATTTTCTGCACAGAGTTGGAGTACGCGTTCTTCTTGCCTTTGGACTGAGGCATCAATACGGTGGGCTTACCGTCCTCCCCTCCCGCCTCTTCTACTCCTCCATGTCTGTCAGGGTCTGGAACGGGACGAGGCAGGGACACACACACAACACACACTGTCAGAGCACTGGCGCGCTGTGGGGGTCTGTGGGTGTCTGTGTTGAAGTGTAAGCCATGTCGGCAGTGTGTTTGTTCGTGTAAGCTTGTAGTGGGAGTTAGGTGCTTCTGTCTACACGTCTGTCTGTCTGTCTGTCTATCACTCTGTCAATTTGTATCTATCCATACCTCTATCAGACCATCTACCTATCCATCTATCCATCTATCCATAAATCAATCAATCAATCATTTGATCTATCTATGTACAAGTCTATCCCTCTAGTCATACTGTCTACTAATAGGCTCAGTGCACAGCAGCCATATTATCACTTCCTTCACAGGTGTTACCAATGATACTAATGAAGGCTCTGTTCCATTTAGTGTAGCACAGTGGTTTCCACGACCCCCATAACTCTGAGAGTGTACAAATGGAACCAAAAGGACCCTTACACTCTCAGAGTTACACACCTGTAAGGGGCCATTTGGAAGCCCATGAGAGTCCCTGGACCCCAACTTTAGACCCACTGGTGTAGCAGAGTGTTTCCAGTGAGCCAACATGCACAATATCAGCACCCTGACTCTGTTAGACCAGAATGGAACAGAGCCTTCATTAGTATCATTGGTAACACCTGTGAATGTCTTCATAATATGGCTGCTGTGAATAGAGCCTATAACCCACTACCTCTCTTACGTTCCATCTCCTCACTTTCAATTCTGCATACATCGTCCCTTTCTACAGTATCTGTCCATCTATTAGCGCTCTACCATCCGTCTCTCTCTCGCTCTTACGTCTCTTTGTTCCCAGATCGGCCGCTCCCGTCTGGAGGTAGGTGCTGAACTTATTAGCGTCGGTGGTCGCTAGCATCCTCTCCACGCTGGCAAACTCGCCGCTCGACTCCAGGTCTATTCCACTTCCTGTGTTGTTGCTGTTGACCACGACGGCCTTCTCCTTAGCAGCCCTCGCCCTCTTCCTGGACCGCTTCCTGTTTGACACAAGAGAAGATGATTATTTCACAGGCCTGTTTTTGATTATGATTATATTGGCAATACATATATATCAACAACTTCTATGTATAGGGCCTGTGGAATGCAGCTCTGCTTTACAATATATGATATAATGTAATATAATTATCATTATCATTTTGTTATTGATTCTTTTTTCTTATTCCACGATTTTGCAACCCCAGTGCCAATTGTCTAAGTAATCCTGGGCGCAACACTCCCTCTGCCAGCCTAGGGAGAGCCCAGAGCCGAGCTCATGCCTCCTTCAATGCATGAGAGCTAACAAGCCTTCTTATCACCTGATAGGGGGTGAAGAATTTGTTATCGATTATTGATTACAATATACACTATGGATATGCCACACATAATCTGGAGACACTGGTGTACATTATACATTCTCTAATAAACGGCAATAAGGGTCCAAACTCAGCCTACCTGGCGGGTCTCGGTTTAGTCTCTTCCGTCTGGGTGTCCGGGCTGGCCGTGGTGCCGGGGACCTCCGGGACCACCACGGAGTCCGCCTGGGAGGAGGAAGTAGCGAGCCCTCCCTGGGGGGCCTTCCCGTCCAGCGAGCCGGCCTCTCTCGTCTTCAGCAGCTCCGGAACTCCGGAGACAGAGCTGATGATCTGAGCGATGGAGGCCAGGGGAGGCAGCTCCTTCAGAGAGGAGGAGGAGGAGGAGGAGGAGGAAGAGGAGACGATGGAGGAGACAACGGCGGAGGAGGCGTAGGTGGAGGAGGAGGAGGAGGCGGGTTTAGGGAGCAGCGGTTTGAGCCTCAGGGCTCGGGCGGGGTTGTTTTGGAGGCTGGAGAGGCACGCGGGGGTGGGGGGGGTGGACCCGGGGGGAAGCTGGTAGCAGCCGGGCTGAGGGTGTGGGTGCAGCGGCGGCAGGATGGAGGCGTTCCTCTCCTCCACCTGCAGGACTTTAGTCAAACCCAGGCCATGATGTGGTTGTTGTTGCTGCTGTTGCGGTTGTTGTTGTTGTGGTGGTTCAATGCTGCTAGCACTCCCTGGCTCCATCTTTATCTTTATCTTCATCTCCTTCTCCACACTCCCCGTCCCTCCTTCCGCCTCCCTCCTCTGCCTCTTGCTGGGGATGGACAGATCTATGGGCTGGTCCGGGTCCAGGCACTGGAACCCCGGCGAGAGCTCCTCCAGTTTGACCCCGGGCAGCATGCCGACGCCGCCCACTCTCCGCCCCTTAGCGGAGAAGTCCAGGGGTTGGTCGAGGTCCGTTGTGGCGGAGTAGACCAGGCTCTCCTCCACCTTGATCTGATGATGGAGGCTCTGAGCCGCGTTCAGACCGTTGGTCAACGCCACCGGCAGGCAGGCCGGGCTGGAGCGAGCCGAGGTTTCCGCGGCGGCAACGGGGACGGCCGCCGCGGCGGTAGCCACCGTGATGGCGGCGGGGGGCGCGGGGGCAGCGGCGGCCGGCAGCAGTGTGGCGATGTGGTCCTCGATCTCCTTCTCCTGGACCTCCGGGTGCTGCTTCAGCAGGTGGTGGATGCAGTTGCGCTTGGCGAGGAACGCCGCGCCGCACCGCCGGCACTCGAACGGCTTCTTCTGGCAGCCGTTGTGCGTGCGCAGGTGGATCTGCAGCGCGCGGTACGTCTTCAGGTCGTCGCCGCAGAATCGGCAGACCGTCTCCGAGCCGGTCGTTCCGCTCGTCTCCAGCCCGGGGCCGTCCTGGGTGATGGCGCCCATGGTCGCCGCCGAGGTGACGTACTTGATGTTCTTCTCGATCTCCTTGCGTGACGTCTTGGCGTGCTTCTTGCGCAGGTGGCGCTCGCAGTTGGCCTTGACGGTGAACGGGTAGTGGCACACGCGGCACACATACGGCCGCTCGCCGCTGTGCGTGCGCAGGTGGCGGATGAGCGTGGCCTTGTCCGGCGCCACGTAGTCGCAGATGTTGCACTGGTGCGGCAGCACGCCCAGGTGGAAGCGCATGTGGGCCTGGAGGACGCCCGAGAAGGGGAAGACCTGCTCGCAGAAGCGGCACGGGAACGAGCCTTTGGCCGAGCCGCCGTTGGCGCTGACTCCGCCTCCTTTGCCGCCTCCCGACTTCTTGCCGCCGAGCCCCGCCTCTTCCTGCGCGGACGGCGAGCCGGACGAGGGCGTGTGGGCGACGTCGCCCATGCACTCCATGCCCTCCATCTGGCTGCCGCCGCTGCCGGAAGAGGAGGAGGAGGAGGACGACGAGGAGGGGATCTTGAAGAGGGTGGGGGTGGGCGGGGGCAGGCTGGGGCTGATGCAGCCCAGTGAGGCCTGCTGGGAGCTCTGGAGGGGGGGAGGGGTGTGGGCGGTCAGGCTGGAGCGAGGGGTCAGGGGCGGTTTGGGTTTCAGGGGGGGCATCGACTTCTGACTCTGAACTTGACCTGGAGAGGAGAGAGAGAGGGGAGGAGGCAGGGTTGCAAATTGAGATAAGACAATCATATCGTCGCTGTTGGACAGAATCTCCATATTTCTACTTTTAAAGTCTCTGAAGTCGGGCAGAAACCAGCTAACTCCAAAATATTCATTTTTCAGGAAATGACTAAAACAAAACAAAAAGTGGAGTTAGGAGGTTTTGTTCATCATTGATAAGAACAGCTGAATGGACCTCCAAGCTCACAATGAGGTTGGAGGTCAAAAAGGAGGTGGAGCCTGGAGTCAGCAAAACCAGCTAACTCCACCCCCCTTTGGTGGAGTTAGCTGGTTTAGCAAAAAGATTGAGGATCCAATGGAGTTAGCTGCTTTTGTCAGAATACTTTTCATTGGTTCAATATTTTTTTTAATCAACACACAGACGTAAAGGGTGTTCAATAGCACTGATTTATGGGGAAAAAAATGGAGTTTGCTGGTTTCTGCCCGACAACAACAATGTTTTGTTTTTTGTAAAATAAATGAATGCACTACTGTGTCAGTCTACAGTGTCACATAAAAGTAGAAAAATAGCCAATCGCAAAACACATCACGATGCATTTTGAGCTTGTACATCGGCTATTTTTGCCACGTTAGAATTTGAGTAACAGTAACAGCTTTGGACATTGAGGTTTACACCCGACAGCAACGATATTAATTTGTAAGTCTCGTTGCTGTGATCAGCCTGAACGAACCCACTGATCCCAACGATAAACCCCCGATCAACACTTCCTCTCACCTTGACCTCCGATGACGTATCCCGGAGCCTTGGCCAGCGGGGGCAGCAGCCCCATCTGATTGGGCGCGGCCGCCGCCGCCACTTTGAGGATCTGCTGAATGTCCGCCAGCTCCATGATGGAGCCGGCTCCTCCTCCTCCTCCTCCTATGCCCTCCCCGGGCTTGACCCCCGAGGACGCCGCGCTGGCGCCGCCGTCGGGGTGCTGCACCAGGAAGCTGGCCTGGAAGGGCTGCAGGGACAGCAGGCTGAGGGCGTCCCTCTGGGACAGGCCCTGCAGGGTGGTGGTGGTGGCGGTTTTGCCGGAGGCCGAGGCCGCCGCCGCCTCGATGATGGGGATGCCCAGGCTGAGCCCGCCGAGGCCGCCCAGCGCCCCCAGGCCGCCCACCCCGACTCCCAGCCCCAGGCTGAGGTAGGCCGAGGCGGGCTCCTGGGGGAAGGCGCAGGACGAGGGCTCCACGTGGATCACCTTGATGCTGTCCAGCTGGGACTGTCGGATCTGGTCCTCGGACGGGCCGAGCTTCACCTGCAAACGTCGGGACACGTTAGGATGGATGGTACGGACCAGGGGTGATGCAACTTTGATGATGGAGAGGGCCACTATATTTCCACACTCACTCCAGAGGGCCACATTGCATATTCTGTCGGGCCATTCCATGTCACACAAAAGTAGCAAAAATAGCCGATCTACAAGCTCAAAACGCGCCGCAGTGCGGCGCGTTTTGAGCTTGTAGATCTGCTTTTTTTTTTTCCCTTTCAAATGCATTTAGTTATACTTATGTTAACTTTATGAACTTAAATACAAATAAATTGGACATAAAAAAGACAATAGAATTGTAATACTAGTCATTAAGCTACTAATATAGACTGTAGTAGTCATTAAAGCGGGTCATGTTTGCATGTTTGGGATTTTAACAGCTGAAATCAATCATATATCACTATTCCGATATTAACCTGAGGGCCGCATTAAGTGAAGGCTGCATGTGGCCCCCGGGCCGCCAGTTGCCCATGTATGGTACAGACAGACGTAAAAACAATACAAAGAGACACCGAGATAGACAGAGAGACAGACACAACGACAAGACAGGTAGACAGACATTTTATATTTTCCCCTCTATAAACCTACAATTTACAACAAGTTGTACAACAAGTTGTAAATTGTATATCATTATTATTATTATAGCGTAAAATAACTCGACATGCCGATGAAAACACTTAGCCTCCCACCCCACAAACAAAGACTTCCAAAAGGTCACCTTGGATACGTGCTGGAGGCCCAGCGACTCCAGGAAGCTGGACTGCTGTGGGGGCAGGACTTCCTGTTTAGCCGAAAGGCTGTGGCTCTGCGCCGCCGCCGCCGCCTCTACTAGCTTCTCCGCGGCTTTCTCTCCCGCGGCGACCCCCGCCGGTTGGTCGGGGTGGGCGACGGCAGTGTGCAGGTCCAGAGCAGACTGCAGGGGGAAGGCCTTGTCACAGCTGTCACACACAAAACGATGGAAGCGACTCACACACCGCCGGAGGTTAGTCTCACACCACACCTGGATGGATGTAGGGAGGGAGGGAGAGAGAGGGAGATGGAGAGAGGGATGGAGAGAGGGAGAGAGAGATGGAGAGAGAGATGGAGGGTGTTGTTATGTGGAGGAACGAGTTAACAATGAATGTTCTGTTAGCTGTGCAATGTAAAGAAAATAACTCTAAACCCGCTGCCATGTTTTAATATGGAACTCTACACCTTCACATACAGTCAGCTTAGATAGATTTACTCTTAACTGTACTAAAACACAAAAACAAGGGCTGCAAACGGCGCGCGTCAAAACAGCAGGCCCCCATTGTGACCCATCATTTAATCTGAACTGAGTATTACAGTTACCCAGTGTGTCATCTTTATCTTTTGTTTTCAGTGTTTTATGTGTGTGCCTGTGAGTTTCGTGCGTGTATATTGACTGAATCAAGCTTTTACTTTTGGTACTTTAAGTACATTTTGATACCAATACTTTTGTACTTTTACTCAAGTACATTTTGAATTCCAGACTTTTACTTGTAACAGAGTACTTCTACATAGCAGTATTGATACTTTTACTTAAGTAAAACATTGAAGTACTAATCCATTCATGACTTACCTCGACTGAAATGAGGGTTTTCACCCGACAGTACTATAATGTTTACCTGTGCGATGTGGGCGAACTTGTTGCAGGAGAAGTCGATGAAGGCGAGGTCGTTGAAACCGTTAGGAATGGAGGGATTGTTCTGGATGAAAGGACGTCCCATGGGGTCCTGGGGGAGGAGCTTATGGACCGCCGCGTTGTGACGCAACAGGCCGCGGTGTGTCCTAAATGACACGCAACACAGGTCACACCTGGAGAGAGAGAGAGAGGTTGGATTAGAGTGGCAAGTGTCACTTTTAACATAATGAATTCTTACTGTGTGAAGACACTAGATGGTGCCATTTCTGTGTAAGAGTGCCTGCCTGTGTGTGTGTGTGTGTGTGTGTGTGTGTGTGTGTGTGTGTGTGTGTGTGTGTGTGTGTGTGTGTGTGTGTGTGTGTGTGTGTGTGTGTGTGTGTCTGTGTCTGTGTGTGTGTGTGCGATAACCCCAGTAACTGCTGGTCCTGTGCTCGTTAAGCGCTGAGAGGGACAGCTGCTCAATGTCTGCCACAGTCACACTCTCTTATCAGCATCCTCTGTGTGTGTGTGTGTGTGTGTGTGTGTGTGTGTGTGTGTGTGTGTGTGTGTGTGTGTGTTTAAGCTGTGTGTAATCCCTTCAGACACCTTGTCAGAGGATTCTTTGGGGTGCAGGAGAGGAGAGAGAGACACATACATACACACACACACACACACACACACACACACACACACACACACACACACACACACACACACACACACACACACACACACACACACACACACACACACACACACACACACACACACACACACACACACACACACACACACACACACACGACCATATGTGGTCTCACACTTGGTAATCAGCTCCTCCTCCTCCTCTTTTTTCTCTCCTCCCTCATCCAGTCTCCCCCTCCTCTCCATCTCATCTTTTCATCTCCCTCCCTCCATCTTTGTTCACCATTTCTCAACTCACTCGTCCTGTCCTGTCCATCCTGGTGTGTGTGTGTGCGCACGCGTGCGTGTGTGCGCTTCCTCACACTGGACTGTGAGAGGAGCCTAATCCCAAAGCGACTGGCTCAGGACCAGAGAATTACTGTGTGTGTGTGTGTGTGTGTTTGTGTGTTTGTGTGTGTTTAGCCTATAATGTCATCTCAGCCTCTTAGTGACAATAAGTACCACATGCTAGTTAGTAAGCAAACTACACCTTATCTATCCATCTATCTCTGTCTATTTATCTGTCTGTCTAGTGTCTGCGTGTGTGTGTGTGTGTGTGTGCGCGCGCGTGCGTGCATGTAGGGAGGAGTTTTTTAGTTGAAGGAGTTTGCATCGCCATGGATACTGTCTGTGTAGGTGGGGGTTTTGTCGTCACGGCAACGAGGGCCAGCCGAGCGGGGCCTAAACCCTCCATCTCTCTCTTTTCCCTCTATTTAGTGATTTATTGACCCCCCCCTTCTTTTTCTCTCCCTCCCTCTCTCTTTCTTTCTTCTCCTCCTCCTCCTCTCTCCCTCACTCAGCACTGTCCCCTGCCTTCTCCGACGTGTCCTCCAGTGGTGAAACAGAGTAAATACTCAAGTATTCAAAAGGTACATACTACATATTACAAAGTACATTTTCTGAAATTGTGAGAAATTCTTAAAACAAATGTGAACACTGTGAGCTTGTAGTGGCTATGAAGCGGTTCATTGATAATACGTAAGTTTGGGTGGAGTCAAAAGTACAATATTTCTATTTACAATGTAGCAGAGTGAAAGTCATCAGCTTAGAAAAGAACACGTTAAAACCCCCCCAAAAAGTACAATACTCAAGTAAATGTACTCAGTTACTGTCCACCACGGTTCCTCTCCCTCTTCTTTTCCTTTCCTTTCATCCTCCCCTCCCTCTCTCTTCCCTCGCTCCGTGGGACACCCCCCGCCTGCTAATTACCTCCAATTACTGCCGCCTTAGGAAGAGAAACCTTGCATCTCCAGTTCATCTCTTTATGTTTTGTCCATAAATCAATGGTTCTCAAACTTATTTTTATTATTTCCATTTACAGAGTTAAGGAACTCCCTTAAAGACGGGGTGCCGTGATTTTCAGTGACCCCCCCCCTAAAACATAATCATACGGTATTATGGTTATACTAGTAGGTAGAAACTCAAAATAGTCATAGAAGACACAAAACACCATAAAAACACCACCAGGGGGCTTAATGTTCTATCAACCTCATAGACACATGAAAAACAGAAAAAGTGCAAAACCATGGCACCACCTCTTTCTTAACTCTGACAGTATACAAATGTAACCAAATGGACCCGTTAGGGTCCATTTGGTTCCATTTGTATACTGTCAGAGTTACAGACTTGTAAGTGTCCATTTAGGAACCTAGAGGTTGTATTTTTTTTTCTTTTTTATTAACTGTGTGTGTGTGTGTGTGTGTGTGTGTGTGTGTGTGTGTGTGTGTGTGTGTGTGTGTGTGTGTGTGTGTGTGCGTGTGTGTGTACCTCAGTGTGGTGTCGGGGTGTGTGTCCATGTGTGCGTCCAGGTCATGTCTGCTGGTGCAGGTCTGGAAGCAGATTGGACAGCGGACATATTCTTCTATCTTCTGCGGCTGCACAGGACTCTTCTCCTCTACCACGCTCTCCTCTGGAACCTACACACACACACACACACACACACACACACACAGAAGTGAGATTGGCCATGCACTTAAAAACTTTCAACAGCTCGCAAGCGCTTTAACACACATCTTCTCTTATGGGGGTCCTTGGCACAAAACAATTTCAGATGAGGGTCCGCGACCAAATACATATCAATCTGGGGGTCCTTGACATGAAAAAGTTTGAGAACAACTGACTTTCACAGATGAATGGAAACGATTCTGACGATCCTTCAAAACTACGATCATCTCAAATAGTTTCTATCAGGCCGTTTAAAATAATTGTGACAGGCCTAGTGTGTGTGTGTGTGTGTGTGTGTGTGTGTGTGTGTGTGTGTGTGTGTGTGTGTGTGTGTGTGTGTGTGTGTGTGTGTGTGTGTGTGTGTGTGTGTGTGTGTGTGTGTGTATTTACCTTCTTGCTGGGCGGTTCCTCTTTCTCCTCCTCCAGACGTCTCTTGGCGGACGGACGTCTGCGCTTGGTGGGGGAGGGGGGGGTGAAGGAGAGAGACACCGTGGAGGGGTCCTTCTCGTGAATCTTCATGTGTCTGCATGGAGAGAGAGAGAGAGAGGGAGGGAGAGAGATTAGTCAAAAGTTAATATTGTGTTGCATTGCCTTTAGCGAGAATGATGGATTATAATCGTTGCTGTCAGGCAGAAACCGCTTATCTCCATGTTTAGTAATGCACTACATACTCCAGCATCTCACGCTAAAGTATCAAAAGGATTAGATCTGCAAGCTTGAAATGTGCCGTGTTTTTAGCTTGTCGATCAGTTACTTTTGCTCTTTTTTGCATTTCACTACTGAAAAGTAATACGTTTTGGACAAATGAGGTTTCCACCAACAGAGGCGATATTATTTAGCGGTGGTAGTGGGCTCAGGAGGTAGAGCGGCCGCTTTAGGTTGCTGGTTTGATCCCCGGCTCCCCATGGGCTAGTCCCGACATGTCCTTGAGCAAGACACTGAAGCACTTACTGCTCCCTATGAGCAGGTTGGTTGCATGGTTTCCCCTGCCGTCGGTGTGTGAATGTGTGTGTGAATGTGTGTGTGAATGTAATGCACATTGTAAAGCGCCTTGGATAAAGGCGCTATGATATAAATGTAACATTCACCCCTTTAAATAAAGGATAAATCAAATAAAAAAATTGATGGAGGGGAAGAGATGAGATAAAACTTATTATGGCTAGTATACACAAGAAGACTTTGAAAAGACTCCTCTAGAACACTGGTTCTCAAAGTGGGGTCCGGGGACCCCCAGGGGTCCTTGAGGGAGTTCCAAAGGGTCCCCAGCTAAATGATAGGTAGTTAGGAACGAAATGGACCCTTATGAGGCTGTAACTGAGTGTACAAATGGAACCAAATGGACCCGTCCATTTGGTTCCATTTGTACACTCTCAGAGTTAAATTAACATAGATTTTACAACATAAATTGCGGTCCCAGAGATAGAGATGCCATTCAATGGGGGTCCGTAGCCTAATGCATGTCAAACTGGGGGTCCTTGAAATTAAAATGGTTGAAAATCACTGCTAGAGCAGTAAACATTTTCTCTGATGGGGGTCCCTGGCATATCTTTTCAAATGGGGGTCCGCAGGCTAATAAGTGTCGATTTGGGGGTCCTTGACATGAAAAAAGTTTGAGAACCACTGCTCTAGAGGTGGTATTATAGAGGCACAATCGAGGGAGATGCACGTGCGGACACACAAAATATGCATGACACACTCTCAAGTCACGTGCACTCTCCCTGTAATGATGTCTAGACAAAACAAACACACACACATGTCTAGACCAAAAAACACGCATGCATGCACATGACGCACTTGCGCGCGCACACACACACACACACACACACACACACACACAGAGTCTAGACAAAATACGCACACGCACATTAATGGTATCTAGACTGTGTGTGATTATCTAGCTAGACTCTGCAGCCAGACTTCCTTATATGGTCGGGAGGGAGAGCCCAGGAAGTGATGAGATCAGGGCAGGAAGTCATCATCTCCATCACCATGGCGACCGTACCCTCTGTGCATAACTGTATAGTGCTGAGATTCTGGAAGGTGGCACACTTCCTGTTCCGGCTCAAGTGTCCCTTAGCCCCTCGTGTGATTGGCTCAGCAGGGGATTTGAACCCGGAAAACACGTATGACACCTTGATATCGTGGCTGTCGGGTGGAAACCTCCAAAGCCGTTACTTTTCAGAATTACAATTCAAAAACAGTGGTGGTAAAAGTACTCAAATGTTTTACTTAAGTAAAAGTATAAATACTGCAATGTAGAAGTACTCTGTTACAAGTTAAGTCCGGAATTCAAAATGTACTTGAGTGAGAGTACAAAAGTATTGGTATAAAGATGTACTTAAAAGTACCAAAAGTAAAAGTACTAAAATGTTTGAAAGTACTAAAAGTAAAAGTACGCGATGCGACATGTTGTGAGCTTGTAGATCGGCTATTTTCAAATAGCCTACGTATAAAATAGGGCTAAAGTGGTTAATGTATGTTTTATGATGTAATAATGTATATCTGCAAAGTAACTAGTAACTAAAGTTTTCAAATAATTGTAGTGGAGTAAAAGTACAATATTTGCCTCTGAGATGTAGTGGAGTAGAAGTAAAAGTATAGACAATTGGAAAAACTCCAGTAAAGTAAAAGTACCTAAAAATTGTACTTAAGTACAGTACTTGAGTAAATGTACATAGTTACTTTACACCACTGTTCAAAATTAGCAAAAACAATAACCCGAAAAATAGTTTCAGCTCGTAGACCGGCTATTTTAGCTACTTTTGTGTGACACTGTAGTAGTATGATGAAGTGGGGCATTCATACAATATGGAGACAAGAGGGTTCTGCCCGACAGTTAACGATATGAGTGTGTGACCTTCTGGACAGCCGGGGACTACAGCTATGCACGGAGGCCTCCTTCACCTCCTTCCCCTCCTACTGAACCCCCTCAACTCCATCTCTCCTATATATCTCCTCTTCTCATT
>NC_139959.1:32330349-32332849 GCF_963454915.1 Gymnoscopelus microlampas | reverse complement strand
CTTTTATAAACACGGTCACCGGCGATGAACAATAACATTCACCTCGAAACTAATGCTTTAAAAAGTAATACGTTCTATGCATTTTTACTATGCATCTTCTGCGATCCTGAGGCCTCTAAGAAAAGTCTGCCTCCTGCACTGTAGACTCCATGGCTGATTATTAACACACATGCGCGCGCGCACACGGCACAAGAAATCAGAGTCTTGGACTAGGAAGCTGAATTTCCTTTTCCTGTTTCACACTCAGGAAGAGATGATGTGGTCTGGAATGCAGTGTTGCCTGATGGGAGATGATGAAAGGTTCATCCTTGACTGACTATAACCACTGAACTAACACCAAGGAGAGGAGAGGAGAATAATAGAATAGAATACATAAACAACAAAAAAGCAGGATGGATGAAAGAAGATATACTGAAAATATGAACGGATAGAGATATCTACTCCTCACTGAGATCAGTGTTCTATGGGATGTATGCGCGCGTGTCTGTGTGTGTGCATGCATGGGTGGGTGGGTGTGCGTGCATGTGTGGCACCTGTCTGCCTCAAGGTCATGACACCTAACTTTATAGTAGTGTGAGCACTAAGACAACAAGTGCTGACACACACACACACACACACACACACACACACACACACACACACACACACACACACACACACACACACACACATGTGAGAGATAGGGAGATGGAAGGGAGACCATTTGTTGAATCTCTTTATTCATGCTGGGACAAGTGTCACACACACAGAGAGAGAGAGAGAGAGAATCTTTCACCTGGTCCCACATATCCATCTATCAATCTATTCCGACACGCACACACAGTGCTGGCTGTCAGCCAGTGTATTCAGTTCAGAGTGTTCTGTACTCTTGTCTTCTCCCCAGATGACTCCACATATCAGCAACACGCACGCACGCACACACACACACACACACACACACACACACACACACACACACACACACACACACACACACACACACACACACACACACACACACACACACACACACACACACACACACACACACACACACACACACACACACACACACACACACACACAGTCAGTTAGGGTCTGTGTTCTGCCGTTTGTGGGTCAGTCAGGGTCTACAAGCTCATCTACAAGCTATCACATTGCGCCACCTTGTGAGCTACTAGATCAACCTTTTTTTTGGTGCACAACTAAGTTGAAACAATAAAAGTTTGAAACCCACAGCTTTAAACTGGGCTCAGATTACAGGATCTCATACGATTTGAAGATCTGGTAGCATCACACAACAGGATGATCTTATAAGATTCTCCTATAAGAATATCTTAAACATGCACACACTGCAAGATTGTAAAATGATGGAGCGTTACACAGTATACAATTTTATTAAGAATCTCTGGCTTGCACCTCACATCATTTCATCTCCAGCAGTAGCGGACTAGCGGACATAAACAACAAACGGAGCCAGAGAACTATAAACTTGCAGTGGTGACGAGCGGTTGTGACATGTCTGTGAACATGTGTTACAGACACTGTTCTTGCCACATATCAACAAGCCTCAGCTGTCCAATGCACCACAGGTTGTTTGGACCGGTCACCGTGCCAAACGTCATCAGCCTCCTTGTAGACCGTCTTTCTCTCGGTCACACGCAAACCCCACCAGATAAATATCAAACATGTTTGAAAATGATCAGGGCGAGAGGGTTAAAATTGTAGATTTTTAACCGCTCACACAACAGCATAATCTTGCCTAATAATCGCTCTAGATCTAAACTGGGGTAGTACCCCAAATACCCCTGGTTATCGTGAATGAAGTGTGCGCATACCTTTAGACTGTGTCATAACCAGTATTATTTGGATTGCCAGGTGTGTTTACACGTGTGAGGAGTTTGTCACTGAGACAAACATTTACCAAGTGTTTACAACAATTTACTGAAAATATGTAAAAGCCACAAAACTATACACACTATGTTCACTATGTGTCCAACACAATGACAGTAATGTCATATGAAAATATTCATTCATCTGTTAATTTTTACTAATCCAATAAATTATTAATCCATCCGTTAATCATTCCATCACTTCATTCATTTACACTTAAGCCTGCAGTCTCCTCCAGTCACGTAGTAAACGTACACTGTGTGTGCGCGCGTGCCTGCGTGTGTGTGTGTGTGTGTGTGCCTCCTAACTGTGAGTCATTCACACAAACATGAAACATGACATGGTCTTTTGTAACAGACTCCTCCCTGTGTGTGTGTGTGTGTGTGTGTGTGTGTGTGTGTGTGTGTGTGTGTGTGTGTGTGTGTGTGTGTGTGTGTACCTGATTGCGTCGTGCGTTGCGGCTGGCAGTGGGTGTTCTCGTGGGTGTGCCCACCGACTTGTTAGGGGAGGGGCTAAGGGTAGAGAACAGGAAATGGATGAGAGATGTGGACACAGATGCTTTTCAACATAATATGGAATCATGAGCATTGCAGTACCTTCTAAATTGCAGTACTTTTTTTTACATTTG
>NC_139959.1:32322849-32325349 GCF_963454915.1 Gymnoscopelus microlampas | reverse complement strand
ATATGTTGCCTATTTATTACCTTCACTGTCTGTTGGTATCTGTCTCTGTCACACACACACACACACACACACACACACACACACACACACACACACACACACACACACACACACACACACACACACACACACACACACACACACACACACACACACACACACACACACACACACACACACACACACACACACACACACACACACACACACACACACAAACAAAATGGCTAACTTTGCTCCACCAGGAATAAGGAGTTTTGTTAGCGTCCCAACAACTTCAGACGCTAACACATATTAGCACCGAACAAATGTTAGAATCTGGAGCCAACTGTATGCTCCGTCAGGGAATAAGGCCTTATGTTAGCATCTAAGTTAGCCAAGTGTGCTGCCATCAGCTTAAAAAAAAGTGGTGATGCATGTGTAGCTATCTCTCGCCCAGACTCTCCATCTACCTCTCTTTTTTCTGTTTCTCTCTCCATCTATCAGTCTCTCTGTCTCCCTCTGCCTCTGCCTCTCTCTCTAACTCTGCCTCTTTCCCTCTCTCTCTCACTCTCCTCCCACAACAGGAAACACTCACTGCCTAGTCACAAGAGAGTACTTCACCACTTCCCTGTGTGTGTGTGTGTGTGTTGTGTGTGTGTGTGTGTGGTGTTGTGTGTGTGTGTGGTGTGTGTGTGTGTGTGTGTGTGTGTGTGTGTGTGTGTGTGTGTGTGTGTGTGTGTTTCTATACTTGTGAGGATTAAATGTCTCCACAAGTATAGTAGAATGTGAGAAATAAGACGTGTGGGGACCATTTTCCTGGTCCTCACAAGAAAAATGGTTGATTTATGGTTTAAAAAGATTTTTGTTGAGATTTTAAAGATTCAGGTTGTGGTTAAGAGTTACGATAAGACATTGAGTGGTTAGGTTTAGGGTTTTGAGTTGGAATTATTATAAACATTATCAGCTTGTAGATCTGCCATTCTTCGGCTTTAGGCTTACGGTTAAAAATAGCAACAAAATAAAGTTAATATGTTCATAATACATTGATGTCCTCACAAGTATAGTAATACAAACGTGTGTGCGTGTGTGTGTGTGTGTGTGTGTGGTGTGTGTGTGTGTGTGTGTGGTGTGTGTGTGTGTGTGTGTGTGTGTGTGTGTGTGTGTGTGTGTGTGTGTGTGTGTGTGTGTGTTTGATGAGAATCTCTCTCCAGCAGTAGTCGGGATGGGTGAGAGGTTTACCCCCCCTCTCCTCTCTCCTCTCCTCCCTCCTTTACTCTCACACTCAGCTGCCAGCGCCCATCCTCCACCCCTCCCTCCCTCCCTCCCTCCCTTCCCCCGTTTACTCGCAGTACTTTGCCCTAACTTGTTACTCATAATACACACACAGAAAAAACACCCACTCTAACACACACACACACACACACACACACACACACACACACACACACACACACAACAGGTAGGCTGGTTGACTTTCTGTTTTTCTCCCTCCCCACCCTTCTCTCTCTCTCTCTCTCTCTCCTCAGTCCATGCAAAGGTCAAACTATCGGTGTTGCTCTATGTTTACAGAGGTGCAGCAGAGAGAGAGAGAGGGAGAGAGAGAGGGAGAACGAGAGGTACTTATTAGCTGTGTGTGCATGTGAATGTGTATGTGTTCTTTCAGTTAACTTGTATACACTGTGAACAGAGAGAGATGGAAGAGACTCTTCTCTCCTCTTACACCACCCCCCCCCCCCCCCAGCCTGTTGCATCATCAGATCTTTACTCGTTCCTTATCTGCGTGTGCGAGTGAGCGCGCACGTGCGTGCGTGTGTGTGTGTGTGTCCATCCTAAGGCGATCACCACACACACACACCCACTGGAGTTTAGACCCAATGTGAGAAAGTGTTGAGATAGCATCAACAGCTTGTCAACTCTATACAGTATAGAATGAGATAGAGAAAGAGAGAGAGAGAGAGAGAGAGAGAGAGAGAGAGAGAGAGAGAGAGAGAGAGAGAGAGAGAGAGAGGGGGGGTCACGGTGTGTCACACATCTTTCATGTTAATACAACTCTCTTGATGAGAGAAGAGAAGAGAAGAGAAGAGAAGAGAAGAGAAGAGAAGAGAAGAGAAGAGAAGAGAAGAGAAGAGAAGAGAAGAGAAGAGAAGAGAAGAGAAGAGAAGAGAAGAGAAGAGAAGAGGGGGGAGGAGAGTGTCTCAGCCAACCACTGAACAGTGTGGCTATGGAAAATGTCTGCCAGCTTTCAGCCAATAAGAAGTGAGATTCCTCCACCCTCCGATGAACGCGCGCTCTCTCTCTCTCTTTCTCTCTCTCTCTCTCTCTCCCCCTCTCTCTCTCATCCACTACAGGCGAACTCTGCATCTATTCACACATACCCATCCCTCACTGACATACACTGTACATACTACGAAGTGCATTATTTGCAGTATAAACTTCTTTTCATCTGTGATGTACCAACTGTCTGTCTGTGGCCTCTGCTCGAGGCCACCCAGCCCTCAAAAACAGGTTCCGAACTCAA
>NC_139959.1:32280349-32307849 GCF_963454915.1 Gymnoscopelus microlampas | reverse complement strand
TGACGTTCAGAGACACACGGCAAGGGACAAGAAGAGACAACTAATCAGTTACAGTTTATCTGAGGACTTCGCATCAGTCTTATCACTGTGTTTATGGAACAAATGGGAGATTTAGTGACTCTCCATATTGTCATATCGTAACTAAATGCACAAGAATAAGTAACAAAATGGTACATGGAGCAGAGGAGAGGAGTCGCCCCAGAGGCAGATACACAAAGGGGCTCAAAGTCTTTTCACTTGGTTGAAACCTGGTCCTCACCACACCCTTTACACACCAACACACACACACTCTATGTGTGTGTCCCAGAGGGGGGTCATTGTATTTTTAAGTAAAAATTCAATAGAGAAGCAGACACACCTATAGACCACCTCCCCCCCCCCTCTCTCTCTCAAACACACACACACACACACACACACACACACACACACACACAAAACTAAAACCTTAACCCCCACAGAGCCCCTTGTCTAACTACACTCACAACACACTACAACACAGCAGCTGTGTTGTTCAAGGACTGTGTAATGATACATTAGTGCTGTTCAGATTCATTCATTCATAAACGGATGAGAGAGACAGGTAAGAGTGGAGAGAGACAGGTAAGAGTGGAGAGAGACAGGTAACAGTGGAGAGAGACAGGTAAGAGTGAAACGAGACGGGTACCACTAACTGAATGAAATGACTCGAGTCACTGAAAAGTGATGGGTCGCTCATGACCGATTCGTTCAAAAGAACTAGTTCATTGCCGCGAACGTGAACTAGCTCGTGCACGTCCTGAAACCGTTACGTTCACGCTATCGTTCATGCCCCCCCCCGTCCCCTCCCCCCGTACACAGGACGGGAGGGCGGGCTGTATGCGCAACGTAATAATAACGCTCCCGCGATGCCGTTTTTCACTAGAAAATAGCGCTACTGAACAAGATCATTTGAACGAATCTTTGCCGTGAAAGTGAACGAAATCGTTCGTTCACTGAAATTAATTTTTTTTTCCCCTCACCACTACACTCAAATGGACGGTAGGTTCCCATCCCTATAGTGAGAAACTCATACAGCGCTCTGATTGGTTCTGACCAAATGTAGAGTGGGTCACACATCATCCCGGCCTGATTTCAAACATGGCTCCGAGCCTCATGGAAGCATATGGAAGCCCCACCCAGTGGGAGACATTGATATGGTTGTTGTTGCAATGCAAAGTGGGGTAATAATGCCTGATGCTGTGGCACTAACATCTGAGTTGTGACACTACCCATCCCCCCCCCCTTCTAAAACAGACCCCCTGCCAGCCATTAATACAACCCCCCTCCCCCCACACACTCTCAAGGCTGACACTCACTTTTACCTGACCATCAACCTGTGTGTGTGTGTGTGTGTGTGTGTGTGTGTGTGTGTGTGTGTGTGTGTGTGTGTGTGTGTGTGTGTGTGTGTGTGTGTGTGTGTGTGTGTGTGTGTGACACAAAAAGAAAGTGTGGGGGCATGTCGGGCGCTGTGGTTTCCATGCCGACGAGGTGTGTCTTGTGTTTGCAGAACAAACAATAGTACCTTTTCAACAAGAGGGAGGGCCACTGTGTGTGTGTGTGTGTGTGTGTGTGTGTGTGTGTGTGTGTGTGTGTGTGTGTGTGTGTGTGTGTGTGTGTGTGTGTGTGTGTGTGTGTGTGTGTGTGTGTGTGTGTGTGTGTGTGTGTGTGTGTAGTAAGGTGTTCACACACACCAGACCATAAAGCTGGGTGGGAGTGGGCCCAACATTTTATGCCGCAATTCCAAGCCTGTTGTGCGTGTGTGTGTGTGTGTGTGTGTGTGTGTGTGTGTGTGTGTGTGTGTGTGTGTGTGTGTGTGTGTGTGTGTGTGTGTGTGTGTGTGTGTGTGTGTGTGTGTGTGTGTGTGTGTGTGTGTGTGTGTGTGTGTATGTGTGTGTGTAAGCACATGTGCACACATGCAATCCTGTATAATATGCATGTATGTCTGTGATGCATCAATCGTCTGCATGTGCTCGTGCGTGTGTGTGTGCAGTGTGTGTGCAGTGTGTATGTGATGCTGTGGTCTATAGAGTGTGGACCAGATTAGGTGGAGTTAACAGTGGGATTAATAGGGATTACGCTAGGCTGGTCCCTCTGGCCCCATTCACACATCCTGATACTCTGTACAACTCAATCTAGCCTGGCTACTTAACGCCAAAAACACACAATCTGCACACCAACGCTGCTGCTAACCACTTCATTTCACTCTACAATTAACATGTGAACATGACGCGCAAATATGTTCAAATTGGACAAAAAGTGGTGATTTAAAATGGTTTAAGCCTAACATGAATAAGCGACAGATAAGGCAGACTAGGGATGCTTTTTTTTTTACATTCTCATTGTCATTAATCTAAACTCATTATGGATTAATTGCTCATTAATCGACAATAAATGTCCTATCCACAAGAGACGAATGTGACCCATTAATGAATTACCAATTAATGAAATCATTTAATTCAATCCATTTTAAATCAGTGTTTAACAAATAGTCGCCTGACTTACTAAGGGAGATAAGCACATAAATAAAAACAAGATAAATAATGAATATAATTTAGTAATTTAACTGATGCATCGATTAACGGTTAGAATTGTTCCCTAGGGCAGACAAGACGGTAAGATAATATTAGTTTTGGTACATCAAATTTGTTTATGAAATCACAAGAAAATCCAGTATAATGATGCGTAAAAGTTAAATAAGCCAAGCTAATGACAACACACAAGACACATGACTCCCTTTACAAAACAGAAACCATCACTCCCTTTACTGACAACATTCTCTGCACAGATTGCTCAGAAAGCAATGATTCATATCTCAGACTATGCATGGCTGCTTAACTCTTTATAATGTGGATTCGAGTGTGTTTATCCATTTGCCTGAAATGTTTAACCACGTAAACCCTATACGTAGTTAACCGGATTCCCAAAACAAGGCCCCTTCCTATTTCTACTCTACAGTAAATATCTTCACCAAATATAGCAGATCTGCAAGCTCGCAACGCATCACTATGCGGCACGTTGTGAGCTTGTAGATTGTCCGTTTTGGCTGAATATTAGCCCTCGAACGGCAATAGTGAAAAGTGACAAAGTGCATTTACTCAAGTTCTGTACTTAAGTACAATTTTGAGGTATTTTTACTTTACTGGGTTATTTCCAATATATGTTTTACTTCTACTCCACTACATCTCAGAGACAAATATTGTACTTTTACTCCACTACAATTATTTGAAAACTTTAGTTTCGCAGATATAAATTATTACATTATAAAACATACATTAACCACTTTAGCCCTATTTTATACTTATTAGGCTATTATAAAACATTCTAGCACTTTTACTTTTGGCACTTTAAGTACATTTTGATATCAATACTTTTGTACTTTTACTCAAGTACATTTTCAATTACGGACTTTTGTTTGTAACAAAGTACTTCTACATCGCAGCATTGATACTTTTACTTAAGTGAAACATTTGAGTACTTTTTCCACCACTGCCGAACGGGAATGCTAGGATTCAAGTAAACCCAAAAAAATACTTGAAAGTGTTGGGAGCAGTACTGCGGTGAGTGTTCAGGATATCTGACAGCCTGTAGTCGGGTCAACTAGGTCTGTTAGCCAAGCATCTCGCTACCCCAGGATGCTAATAGCATTAGTGGAGCCAGCCAATCAGAAGCCCTGTCTCTAAACTCCAGCCTCCATCCCTCCCCTGACATCAGGAGGGGTGTTTACCCACAATGCACCCTGTGTAGGGTGTCCACACACGGGCGGGCGAGGTTAGGGCTGTGTGTGTGTGTGTGTGTGTGTGTGTGTGTGTGTGTGTGTGTGTGTGTGTGTGTGTGTGTGTGTGTGTGTGTGTGTGTGTGTGTGTGTGTGTGTGTGTGTGTGTGTGTGTGTGTGTGTAAACTGATGCTCAGACAAATCATCAGGTCTTGCGTCTGTCTGTTTGGTTTTAACATGCGTCTCTTCCTGTCCATCTCTCCTCCCACTCACTTCCTCGTTTCCCCATCTCCTTTTCCAACTCGCTGCCGGTGGTGGACGAAGTACTCAGATATTTTACTTAAGTAAAAATAGCAATACCACAATATAAAAATACTCTGTTATAAGTAAAAGGCCTGTGTTCAAAATGTTACTTGAGTAAAAGTACAAAAGTATTGGCATCAACATATACTTAAAGTACCAAAAGTAAAAGTACTAGAATGTTTTAAAAGAAATAGCAGCTCTACAAGCTCACAATGCGTTGCGGTGCGACGCGTTGTGAGCTTGTAGTTCGGCTGTTTTCAAATAGCCTATGTATAAAATAGGGATAAAGTGGTGTTTCATAATATCATAATTTATATCTGAAAAGTAACTAAGGTTTTCAAATAATTGTAGTGGAGTAAAAGTACAATATGTGCCTCTGAGATGTAGTGGAGTAGACATAAAAGTATTGGAAATACTCAAGTACAAATACCTCAAAATTGTATTGTACAGTACTTAAGTAAATGAACTTAGTTACTTTCCACCACTGCTTGCTGCCCCCTCCCTCTTGACAGCAGATTATTTCAGCCCCTTATGAACAAAACTACAACAGTTCTCTGTCAACAGAAACATTCCTCTCATGATAACATCTTTCTACTAGTTCATTTAAAATGTTGTGTTCTTCACACACACACACACACACACACACACACACAGAACACAGCTCAGTACATATCGTAAGTGTAATGTTGGGTGTGTTAATCACAGAGGCTGTTTGCTGTACTTTTACACAGTAACATCCAGAGAGTTTGTTTAAATCTCCGGCGTGTACAAATTGGAGCCTTACAGGTCAAAATGTGCACTCTCTGAGTTAAACTAAAAACTCTGAATTGTGCTGTGAACCTGCGTTGGTTTAGGGAGAAAAAGGCATGCTGGTATTTGCATATCCCTCCCTCTCTCTATCTCTCAATTCAAATGGAGCAAAAATAACATTCAAATGCAGAAATGATGTACTATTACAAGGGAACATGGCAACTTAGAAACTCTCTCTCTCACTCCCTCTCTGACTTACTTTCCGTTTTTATTTCTGCATCTCCCCCTCTCTCATTCGCTACCCTCTCTCATAAAACTGGTTTGGCGATGCCGTCTCTCATCTCTACCCAACTCACAACTCCCCCCCCCCCCCCCCCATCCTCTCTCTCACACTCTCTCTCTCTCTCTCTCTCTTTCTCTCTAGCAACAAGTGCTGCCTCTGAGTACCACCCCTCCCCCCCCTCTCTCTCTCTCTCTCCCTCCCTCTCTCTCTCTTTCGTTCGCTCTCCAGAAGCTATCTCAATCCTGGGCTGCCGAGCTCCGAGTAACAGCCAGCTGACGAAAGTGTTTAGTCAGCAAGAATGAAGAGGGAGAGAGAGAGAGAGAGAGAGATGGAGGGAGGGAGGGAGGGGCAGAGAGAGACGGAGTGCAACAGGGGGAGGAGAGACAGACAGACAGAGAGAGCACACTGTGGCAGGAGACATTCTTTAAACTCTCTCCCCTTCTCTCCATTTTTATCTCCATCCCACTCGTCTGTCTCTGTCTGTCTGTCTGTCTGTCGGTCTGTCTCTCCATCGCCTTAACCCGTTCACTGCCAGCTGTTGGCTGCCATTACTCAAGACAGACAGATCGGTTGCTACGTCTCCAGGGTGGAGTGTACCACTGAGGCTGAGTACAGGGAGGATGGAATGTTCCATTGTGTTGTTTGAGATGGGGGGGGGGGGGGTTACAGCAGGATGTCAAGACTTTCTGTACCGCAAGTTAACACAACAATGGCCTCCTGTCTGACAAAATGTTAACTTTGCACCTCGCAGTGTGCGAGGTTCAATGCTACATCTTGTTGTTCACATTAAAACTTTTGAAGATGGGACGTTTTTTTTCTCCCCCGTTGTGACTTTTCACAAAGGAATGATTTTTCTCTCTTTGGCTCATGATGTTTTACTAAATGGAATTTGTACAAAAGATAGTTTTGTTTTCTTAAAGTCATTTTAGGAACTTAAGAAAAATAAACTTTTAAAAAAATGTTGGAGGTCGACCGCCATGGGACCCCCACCCCTCAGGTGAACACAGTGCACAATGCAAAAACTAAATGAATTCACGTTCATTCTCTCTCTCTCTGACAAACAGTTATTTTATGGATGTTTGTGCTTGCCGCTTCAGACAGAACCAAAAGGAAAAGCTGAGAGGAAGAGAAGAGTGGTTGAAAGAGATGTGTAGCGAGGTATGGAGAGGAGAGAGAAAGAGAGAAGAGAGGCCATTGTTTCTCCACTTCCTCCATCTCTAACACTCCTCTTCTGATGAGAGCCTGTTTCACTTCCTGTTCTCACTCCTCTCCTCTCCTCCATAATGCCTCATTTTTTCCCCCCTCTTCCCTTCTTCAACCCCGCTTCTCTCTTTCTCTCCGTCTCGTCTCTCTCTCTTTATGAAGACAGTTTGTCAGTGAGAACAAAGGACACAAACACAGATAACTACTAACTGAAGAAATGAAGACATCACTCTGTGATAAGAGTGTGTGTGCGCGTGTCTCTTTGTGAGTGAGTGTTGTGTGTGCGTGAAGTTAGCAAAGGACACAAACTCATCTTTTCTTCACCTCCCCCACAGGTCGCTGCCTCCATTTTCTCTCCCTCTCTCTCACTCGCTCTCTTTCTCTCTCTCTGCATTCTTTCACAGTGTGATGGAGGCAGACTTTGGACCCGCAGTAAATACAGCCTTTATTTGCTACAGGCCGTGAACAGCCTGGAGGGTGGCTGTGTGTGTGTGTTGGACTTAACTGTAGGCGTGTGTGTGTGTGTGTGTGTGTGTAAAACACGGCGAAAGAGTGAGACAGAGGCCATGGGATGAGAGACATGAAGTGATGTACGTGTGTGTGTGTGTGTGTGTGTGTGTGTGTGTGTGTGTGTGTGTGTGTGTGTGTGTGTGTGTGTGTGTGTGTGTGTGTGTGTGTGTGTGTGTGTGTGTGTGTGTGTGGCGGCAGTAGTTAGCACCAAGCTGCTTATCAGTGGGACACTCACACCACACCCCTACGCACACACACACACACACACACACACACACACACAGGCATCCCATACAACAGGTCTGGCCTACATATTAACTGCTTTGTCAAACTGCTAACTCAACATTTATCCCAGTGTAACATAGGAAGACATTCATTCATTCATTCATCCCTCTCTCCATCTATCCCTCCATCATCTGTACGGTTATCCATCCCCCTGTCCGTCTGTTCATCCATCCGTCCGTCTGTCCATCCATCCATAAAAACACATTAATTTACTAATTAGCCAACATTGTGAGTTACTCCACAAAGGAATAACACAGTATTAGGGCTTATAGTTCATTCATATATTGGTTTGGTCTTGGTCAACAAAAAAGTTTATACATTTAATATTTATAGGAAACAAAGTGTTATGCAACTTATGAGAATAAAACAAAATGACGCGCACACCGTCTGCACTTGCACAATAGGAACACTTCTATTAAAGCAACGATTCGGTCACATCGACCTGAAGATGCCTGAAGAAGGTCTTTGTGCCCTTGCTTAACGTTGCTTAAATAATGAAAGTGTTCCTATTGAGTGTTCCTAAGTGGACGGTGTGCAGGTCATTTTATTCTCAGATTTATAAAAAGTGTATTTGTACTGCTTTTATGCTTTCTTCCATGCACATCATCTCTTGCCATCTAAAACTTTCAAACAGCCAACCTTGGTGATTTTTTTTATAGATGGGTTGATTAAATCAATTCATTGATTATACCACAAACTCCTATGAATATTAGTTGAGCAACAATCTTCCAGAATAGTTCTAGTAAGTAGTAGTAGCATAATTATAACATTATATTTATCCATCTAACCAATCATCTGATTACCTTGGGACCACTTGTTTTTAAATGGTTTAGTGTGTCATTACAGACATCCGTTTTTAAATGGATTATGTGACCTCAAATTATCCATAGAAAAGAGGTTATGCAATCAAACTTCATATACTATTAGCTATATTTAAACTACCTAACATGTTATTTACAGCATATTCACTGCTATATAAAGACAGCTGTGTGCATGTCCGTGCGCGCGTGTGCGTGCACAAACGCGAGCGCACACACACACACACACACACACACACACACACACACACACACACCAACTGTGCCGTCTCTCCCAACCAGGCCTAAATTTAAACACATCACCAGTAGTAGACCACAGGCAGCCATGGTGGGCTGTGAATTGAATTGAATTGAATTGAATTGTGTGTGTGTCTCTGCGAGTGTGTGTGTGTGTGTGTGTGTGTGTGTGTGTGTACTGGTTGAGAGGGTGGGCTATGCATGGCCAGGGGAGTGCATGTGTGCACTTGTGTGTGTGTGAGTGTGAGTGTGTGTGTAAGCATCCAGGACTTTATGTGCATGTATTTCTGGATCTTCCCACAAAACTCGCAAACTTGCAAGAGATGATGTCCGTCAAATATGTGTGTGTGTGTGTGTGTGTGTGTGTGTGTGTGTGTGTGTGTGTGTGTGTGTGTGTGTGTGTGTGTGTGTGTGTGTGTGTGTGTGTGTGTGTGTGTGTGTGTGTGTGTGTGTGTGTGTGTGTGTGTGTGTACACGGTGTACTTGTGTGTGTCCTACTTTAGCTCTATTCAGTCTACGTCTCAAATTACAGTCATCCTACTTGTCTCTCTTCCTGATGCATCCCTTGCTCTCTCTCTCTCTCCCTCTCGCTCTCATGAAGACTCACACTTTAACTTCTAACTTCCAGTTCCGTTCATAAGATTAGATTTGAAACCACACTGGCTAACATAAGCAACACTGTTAGCGTGTTAGTTGCCAAAACACAGGACAAAATCTTGAATTACCACCATAAAACACAACTTTCTTCATGAATCCTCCATCATTATTTTGATTCAGAAAGAGAAGGCAAGTAGGGGATTCTGTGCCTTGCTCGAACACAGTTGGTCGAGGGTTAACTGTAAATATAACCGTTAGCATTGAAGGGTGAGGCTTTTGTTTTTGTCGGAACCTGCAAGTTTAAATGATAAAACTAGAAGTTACCGCCGCAGTGTCGTTAAAACACAGATCAAGGTACAAGGTCAACTTTATTAGATCAAGCGGCGGACAAGACGGAGACACTGCTTTGATAGAGCAACTCTCTTTTAAATACTCGTCAATATGTCACATATAATTACACCTGAACAGATCTCGTCTGTATTAACCTTCACAAACACTCAGTCAGTAACACTTTCATCCACACTTGACTTGGGCTATTGTTTTAGGGTATGTTATGTTTTACTAACCACTTCAAAATGTTTTACAAAATGTTCATATTGGGCCCATGCCATGACTCCACTACTAGGTAAGTACCTGGGGGCACATGTAGGCCTTTTGCTCTGGATAAGCGTGTCTACTGAATGTCTAAACTGTCTAAATGGCATCCTCTGATGTGGGGAAAGGCTAACAGTACAGTCCAACATGATCACAGACAAACTCTTTAATATTGATCTTATTCCTACAGATCCATCAGTATCTTTGTCAAATGTGTGCAAATTCCCAAAATAGACGGCCCCCGCTTGTAAACACAGTTTAGTACTGAACCGACAGATCTATTAATACTCCTGAACGATCCATAACAATCTCACCGCAAACCGCACACGTTAAGAAACATTTGTTTGACCAGTACTAAGAAATGTTTGACTTGAGGACAATGAGTCATCCCTGTTAAGACCCTCTCACCCCAAAGGCTGTACATAGCACACACTATGTCACCAGCAGGGCTGGGAGTGTAATCCATTACAGATTACAGATTCAATTTAAAACAGACATATTTCAATAATGAAATGTTACTTTTAGATGGCTTACTAAATAAATTGTGTTAAATGAGAATACTGTATGCCCCCCCCCAAAAAAAAACAAAAAACAAACAACAACAAAGAAAACAGGCAATGTGTGTTGAAACAAACATTGTCCACCGTCAAGATTCTCTCACTAAAAGTTTGTCAATATAACACCAGTGAAGGTTTTGATGTTTTGATTTTAAACCAAGACATTCTTGAGTTCACTCTTGAGATAGAATTATAGTTAGTTATCACCTCGAAGTCTTTGCAGCCTACATGCATGCTTCCCCGTGTAACAAATTTATATGACTATGCTACTTTCCTTTAATCTCAAGTTTTTTTAATTACACAATTATGGTGCTTTTTACTGTGGCCTTTTTGCAAATGTAATCACCATTTTGATTACTTAACCGTCACTTCATCACCACATTATACTTTGTAATCAACTACGCAACACGGTTACATGTATCCCGCTCATTCCAAACCACAGTTAAAGACGGACGAGAGAGACCTGTGCGAGCACGTTAAAGATGGGAGGTGAGGTCACGACGAGTCAGGGGATGACACGGGCGACACTCAGCGCTTACTCAGCACCCATGATAACACACAAAGTAAAGCCAGGCTTCCATTTTGGATTGACCTACTGTCTCCTCTCCTCCTCTCTCCTCCCCCCTCCCCCTCCTGCCTGCCTGTTCCTCAGGTTGCTCTCCCGAGTCAGGAATTTGAAAAGCGTTCAACCTCATTCCTCTCTCCTCTCTCTCTCTCTCGCTCTCTCTCGTCTTCTCTCCCTCTCATCAATCTCACAAACACACCGCGGCCGCACGTCGAGTTAGCTTAGCCAGCTACGTTTAGCTTAGTCAACTACTTTTCAAACACACACACACACACACACACACACAGGATTGAAAAACTAGAAACTACACCATTTAAAACTCGCATCGCCTTCCCCTCTCAAGTATCTCTCTTACGCCCTTGTTTTCATGAAATGAACTTTGAAGCCGTAGCAGCAGTGTGATTTGAGGTCCATCCGTAACAGTGGAGCTTCCTGGGTGACACTGTGGTGTGTGTCTTTGTACTGAGGAGGATGGGGGGTGGGAGGTGAGAAACAGAGACCATTTGGCCAAGCTAACGACTTCAAAACACCCTCCCCCGCGCGCACACACAACACACACACACACACCTCTGCCCCGACCGTCTTGTCTTTCTCTCTGCTTCTACCTTTCCCCCCCCCCCCCACACCCCCCAGTCCACCATAGTTTGGAGAGTCGCAGCCCTATCCCATCCCAGTGACACCTTTAAGCTCTGCGTTAATTTAAATGTGTGAAGGTCTCATCCTTCTCCTCGCTAATCGACGAGGGCCCATCGGCCACTTGTTGCTCAAGGTCTATACTGGCCACTTTAGCAATTGACCAACTTTAATAGCTGAGCTACAAGCTCACAATACATCGGGATGCGACACGTTGCCACGTTTTTTTAAAATGCAAACTTCTTTTTATACTTTATTGGCAAGTTTTAGGTCGGCTATTTTCGCATGACACTGTCGGCAAGTAGCCAACCATCACCTGTGTTGTTGTAAACATTCTGTTCTACCATCCCCCCCAACTTGTCCTGTGCTCTCCTCACTCTGCTTTAAACACCTTTGTTAACCGTTCACCGGACTACTCCCTCCCTACATCCTCCATTTTCTCCCCCGCTGTCTTAACTTCTCCTCATCTGACTTAACAGTCTGTTAACCTCCCCTTTGCCCCCTGCTCCTCCGCCGTACCTGCTGCTGTAAACCTTCACTGTCACCTCCTCTCCTCCCCTACACCTTTCTTGAACCGTTAACCCAATCTTCTCCCTTCTCCCATGCCCTCCTCCTGTCCAGCCGCGCAGGGGACAGAACATAATCTTATCTATAAAAGGCAGGTCTATAAATAGCAGCTGGGCAGAGAGAGAGAGAGACAGAAAGAGAGAGAGAGAGAGAGAACCAACAGGCATCAACTCATCTGCTGATATTGAAAGGGTGTCCGTGCATGCGTGTGTATACGTGTATGCGTGTGGAAAGGGAGGGGGGCTCCTAAACCGCAGCGAGCAATTACCAGGGCAGGATCAGTATCAGAATGTCTTTAATGTTAGAGTACGGTGGCCTGTAAGGGATATTTGTCCCGGGGACTCCTGGTACAGCAGTGTGCTGTCACAAAGTACATACTGACACACACATATGCACGCACACGCACACAAACAGCACTACTGACAACTGTCATACTCCAGAGTATAAATTATGCTTTAGAGCTACAGGTATGCTGCAGCTAATTAGCATGCTGACCTGGATGTTAGTTTTGATGCTATCACTAGCATCAGTTTAGCAACAGCTGACTCTGTATAAAGTGTATTATATTATTATTATTATTAATAATAATAATCATCTATTTCTTTTTTTTTGTCTTTTCCCATTTTTTTTGCCAATTATGGAATATGGATGTGGTGTTTTGGAACCAAAGCTCCTTACACCTTGGGTCGGTGTGATTTTAAATCCATTAACAGTCCTCTGAACCAGCGACTGACTGGCTGTGCTACCTAAATAGATGGCATCAACAGATTAGCAGACTAAGCTAATTGAAAAGAAGCGATGGAAGAGAGATGGAGGGAGAGAGAGAGAGAGAGAGACAAGATGGGAAGAGGAGGAGGAGGGGTGGAAAAGGATGCACAGAAAAAGAGGGAGAAAGAGAAACGGCAGGCCAATGACCCGAACCGTCATAAATAAATAACAAACTGAGCTTCCTCGTGTGTGCAAAGTATTTCTTGTACACTTTATAACTTAACCTCTTCTAGTGACAATTTGAACACACGCAAAACTATGCAATCGTTGTGTGTTTGCTGTAAAATCCTGAACGTTTAGCTCCGATAATGTAAAAACTGACCCGCAAACTGGTACACAGTTAAATCCTCAGTGTTAAATTAACTCCAAAGAGTGCACAAATGGACCTCTAACTCTGTCTCAAATGAGATTTGCACACTCTCTGAGTTGAATGAACGCTGAGGGTTTTACGGTGTGTGTAGACATGAGTTGGTGTTGTTAACTAGTGTGGGTCATTATGATTCATCACATGACAGTCAATGGACAGAGGGATAGAGGGATGGTGAAAGGAGAGAGATGGATAGGGGGATGATGGAAGGAGAGATAAATGCAGAGGGATCGAGGTAGGGCTGCACCTATCGATTAGCTTTGTAGCGATTATTCTATTGATTACTTTTTGTATTAATCGAATAATAGAGAAGTGAGATTAACCACTTAAGCGTTATTTTATACTTCCTAGCATGACTGTGTCATGCAAACTTTTTGAAAATAGCAGATCTACAAGCTCAACATTTTTTCTTTTTTACTTTTCAACTATAATGACATGCCCAAACTAGGGATCTAATACGAATCAATTATTTTTACTAAATGATGGATTATCAATCTTTTCTCTAATAATCATGATTAAATCACTTAACTGTTGCACTCCTAGATAGAGGGATGATCGGGGGAGGGGGGGGGGTAGATGCTGAGGGATAGAGGGATGATGGGGTGAGACATGGATAGATGCAGAGTGATAGAGGGAGGGGGGAGGGGGACTTAGAGGAGGTCTAATATGGAGACAATAGTCTCTGAGGGAGGAAGAGACCTTTTAATTATCCTGCTACAAACGGCTTCCCTATGGTGAACACATGGCCCAGTAGAATACACACACAGTCACACACGCGCGGGTGCACTGACACCCGTACACATGTACACACACAATTATAATCTTACTTTTAACAAACACGCAACCAATTTCCATCTAATTGGGCCTGCCCTGGTTAAAACGTTTAAAATAAATTACTAATTAATTTTAACTTCCACTTTTTGGAAGAGTGAACACAACAATATATATGCAAAGTAAATCTTTCATCTCCTAAACCAAAAATGTAAGCTAGCAACCAGTTTGTTTTAACTCTGGGCGTAAACTGATCACTGGTCTGTCTCTACCAGGCCTGAGTTTGGGATAGTTTGTTTTACCCTCTCTATGTTTCATCACCTGTAAAGAAAAGTAAAACAAGCATCCCTCCCTCTTTCCATCCATGCATCTCTTGCTTTTCTCTCTGTTCAGGCTCTGTCATGTCTTTACACGATCATGACTGCAGGCAGTGTGTGTGTGTGCCACAACTCCCACAAAAGCACATGCAACAATGGAGGATGAAACATCCTTGTGTGTGTGTGCGTCATAATCTATGCAACAGACACCATCACGACAAACAACCAACACCACACAAACAAAACACTACTGAACTAATCCCAAGTATCCCACTGCAAACTAACTGTACAAATACATCCAGTTGTGCAATGAGGAAGCCAACATCCACATCACGAAGGGGCCTCTGACCGCCCTGTCAGAGCACATGCACACACACACACACACACACACACACACACACACACACACACACACACACACACAGACACACACACACACACACACACACACACACACACACACACACACACACACACACACACACACACACACACACACACACACACACACACACACACACACACACACACACACACACACACACACACACCACACGACCGTACCATGTTGCCATGCTGGAAGATGAGAATTCATCAAAAAGGAAGGAAAAAAACTTTCATCAAGTTCACCCGAGGAAATCACATGAGGAATCCACACACACATACATTTACTTTGATGCTTAGATTAAACTGCCCCCTCCCACACACACACACACACATAAAACCCCATACATCTTTATCATTTATCATCCATCAGTAACCGCTGTCACTTATAATGTGGAGTGGAAGGGCGAGTTAATGTCCCCCCTCCCTGTGTGAGAGTGAGTGTGTGTGTGTGTGTGTGTGTGTGTGTGTGTGTGTGTGTGTGTGTGTGTGTGTGTGTGTGTGTGTGTGTGTGTGTGTGTGTGTGTGTGTGTGTGTGTGTGTGTGAGATCTGCGCCTGTCGCCGAGGGCCTCGCTCGCTCGGCTTCAGTGTAGAATTTCGTAATGGAATGCGAACTGCTCATCCGGATCTCAACTCCTCCTGCCTCCTTCCGAGAGGAGAGGAAAGGAGGAGAGGTTGACAGAGAGAAAGGGGAACGAGGAGAAGGAGGCAGAAAGAGATGAAGGGGAAAGAGGAACAACACATCGACAGGCGAGCGCTTTACCAGCTGTCTACAAAATAACCATCATAAAAACAAATCATCATGTACGAAAACTATCAACAGGTTGCATCCTTCAAACTTCAGCAACTGTTTTTAAAAGTTCCTACACACAGCGGCATGACAAGAAGAGGGAGGAGAGAGAGACAGAGGGAGAGAAAGGGAGGGAGGGAGGGAGGAAGAAATGCCTAGCAACCATTATCTAAGCAGTATACGGGCTACGTTGCAGTTCCCCCAGAGACAGAAAGGGAAGAAAGAAGGGAAAAAAAAACACACCCATCAATGCATCACCTCTCTTCTCCGCCATGAGGCTGGAGAAACTTTGACAAAGTTACACCGACAAACCAGCCTATCAATTATTGACCCGAACAAGCGATAAGACTAAGGTTTTATGCAATAAAACTTTTTTTTTAAAAGCCCACATGCAGCATCCCTGCCCTAATTATAAGTTATACCACTAAAACATTCTATGTCAACCCCCCCACTGTGTGTGTTAAAAAGTTAAGACCAGTCCATGTCAGGGTGAAAAGAGAGGCTAGTAAAGTTATAACCTTTCAAATGGAGGGATGAGGATGTCGAAACAGTTTGTAGCAATGGCTGGTGAGAGAGAGAGACAGAGACAGAGAGGGGGGGGGGTAGGGAGGGAGGAGTGGATGCAACAGGCGGCGTCAACCGGTCGAGGAGGAGGAGAAAATAAACTATCTTCCAACTTCTATTAAAGCCCCCCAACACTGACTGAGTGACACAAACACACCCCGATGATGATGATGATGCGCCCCCTCCCCCCCCCCAGGTCACGCAGCAAACAGGCTCTAGTTTCTTCAGTTAAACTTTAGTTCTGGTGGTGTGTGTGTGTGTATGTGTTTCTTTCCTTCCTGCAAGGTCATACACACACAGCGGACTGTAGCTTTAACAACACATGGCATGGTTAAGAGAAACGAGGCTCTCTCTCTCTCTCTCTCTCTCTCTGACGATGATCAAAGTGCAACCCGAGATATGATGATGATGAAGATATGGATGCTCTGGGGGTTTCGACTTTGACCCCCCCCCCCTCCTCCCCCCCATCATCATCATTATCATCAAAATAAAAACATTCACTAATGCAGAAACTTTTATTTATGCTTATAGGGAGGCATTCATAGCTATAACGTCGGTTAAAAGTGACGTGTTCAAAGGAAAAAGTTAAGTCCATCGACTTTAACCAGCGAAACCATCCCACGTACATCAGGTCTCTCTCTTCCTCATCATCGAGCGAAACCCCCCTAAACCAAACTTTTACAGAGAATGCCAACAACAACAACAACCTAGTCCTTAAAACATTCAACCAAACAAACTAAACGACAACTTTGCGTGCAACAGCGTCGTTTGTTCGGACCTTATCTTATCATTTAAAGCTAATAACGCGAATGAGGAAGGAGAGAGAGAGAAGAGGGGGTCAAATTCCACCGCCTGAGAGACAGTCCACGCACCGCACGGATGAGCAGCATCAGCACGCAGCTAGAGAGAGACGGCGGGCCGCGGCGATGGACGAAACAAACTCACCCTCTACATCTCTCTAGCCTCTAGAAACTCGCAACTTTTTCTTTCGACTTTGAGCAACTTCGTATCCAAAACCGCGACAGCAGCGGCCCAACACATGTGATGATCACCCCGACCACGCACACATCGACGACGTGCGCGTGGATGAGACCGAATCCAAAACTTTTTGATGATACATTTAAAGGGGAAAGGGAAGGGGGGAAAAAACAGCGACTTACGCTTGACTTTGTTGGGGTTGAGCTGCTTGCGCCGAGACATCGCGGTGTGGTGGTGCTGGTAGCGATGAAGATGTAGAAGTAATAATGAGGATGATGTTGAGGATGGAATTCAGACAAAAAAGAGAAGCTGCCACAAAGTTGTTCCGGAGAGAGAGAGAGAGAGGAGGAATCAAAATGGCGTTTCTCTTCTGAAGGATGTGCAAAGTCCGACCAAACTTTGTTCGTCTCCTCCTCTCTCCTCTCCTCTCTCTTCTTCTTCTTGATCTCCTCCTCTCTTAGTTCGGATCACTCCTCCTCTCCTCCTTCTCCTCCTGATCAGATCTCCGCATTAATTAATCCTCCTCAAACGATCCCGGGGGGGAATCAATGTAATGAGGAGGGGGGAAGAAAAAAAAAAGAGACTTGTTGGATGGAGGTGAGAGAGAGGAAAATAGTTTTGCTTAATTCGCTTTCCTCCTCCCACACTGGACTCCCAATGCGCTGCTGCTGTTGCTCTCTCTCTCTCTCACCCTCCCTCTCTCTCTCCCCGTGTCTCTCTCTCTCTCTCTAAACCTGATAAGTAAAGCGCATCACGTGTTTGGTCTCTGGTCTCCTAGGGATGTGGCCGAGAGGCTGTGCAACGACTGCAAGCATCTCTCTGTGTGTGTGAACGCATGAGAGGAGGAGGAGGGGAGGAGGAGGGGGGAGGACGGCGAAAAAAGACGGAAGGGGAGAGAGGGGGGCTGGGGGAGAGGGGAAAAAAAGTTGTTTCTTCTTTTTTTTGGGAAGAAGGAGGAGGACTTTACAGCGTGGTACCCTCGATCTGCACACTTTAGCTCTCTCTCCCTCTCTCTTTATCTCTCTTTCACGTCGAAGGACAACAACCAAAAAAGTTTACTCCAATCTCTTTTTCACGTCGATTGCAACTGTAGATGCGAAAATAAAAGTTATCCTGCTTTAGAGATGGTTTTAAAGTCGTGTTAAACCGTGTGTGTGTGTGTGTGGGGGGGGGTATTTCTTTGATGAGGATAGGCTGATTAAGTGATTATAAATGAATACAAATACCAAAAGGACATGTCAGACTTACTGACCTGCTGGCTGGGTGGGAAGGAACCTGTTTGATTAAATGCTTTATGGGAATAGGGGAACTGTCCTGATCTATAATTTTTCTTAGTTTCAGTTGTGAAGTGGGGTTCGGCATAGCTTTAAATCCTCTCAGTGCCAGTCAGTGTAAAAAAATGGACCTCTCAGAGTAAAATGAACACTCACACTGAGTTTTTTTTTTTTTTTGCTGTGGTGGAAAAGGTTGTCACATTTTTTACTGAAGTAAAAGTATCAATAGAGCAATGTAGAAACACTCTGTTACAAGTAAAAGTCTGGTCATCAAATTTTACTTGAGTAAGAGTACAAAAGTATTGGTAGGCTACTTAAAGAACCAAAAGTATTCATTATGCAGAATGCACCATTTCACACGTTTTCAAATGTATAAAAACCTTTTGAAAATAGCCAAAGTTTAAAGGGCTGAAGCGGTTAATGTATGTTTTATAATACTAATCAAAATCTACAAAGTAACTAGTAACAACAACAAGTAACTAAAGTTTTCAAATAATTGTAGTGGAGTAAAAGCACAATATTTGCCTCTGAGATGTAGTGGAGAAGTAAAAGCATGGACAATTGGAAATACTCCAGTAAAGTAAAAGTACCTCAGAATTGTACTTAAGTACAGTACTTGAGTATATGTACTTAGTTACTTTACACTGAGGTGTTTTTGCAGTGTAGTTGCCTACCAGTGGGCCTATATGTTCTTCCCACATTCCTCCAACCCTCATCTCCAGATCCACACCAGACCCCTCCCCGTTGCGACCACTAGGGAAGTCTACATCCTATAGTCCAAGTGGGACGGTCGCGTCGTGATTGGCTGCGTGGTTGTCGTGGGATACACACGCTGTCCTTAATGTGATCTTTGATCACTATCTGGGGTCTTTACAGTGGACGGCAGACAGAGAGGCAACCTGTTTGTTTGGACGAGATAATGATGTTGTTGTTTTTGTTGTTGAGGTCCTTAAAAAGGCATCAATTAACTCGAACAACGATAATCCGTAATGTTAATACATTTTAACAAATAAACCTATAAGTTTGCACAGATCCAATTGTCAGAATTGATCAATATTTGTTCTATTTTATATCAATATTGGTTAATTTACCATAAAGTATAATATGACTTTTCTTTTTCTCCCCACTTTTCTTTTTGCACAAGTTCCTCACTGGAAAGGAGCACACACAGAAAAATAACGATGATGATAATAATTTCACCCTCTTCTTTACACCCATATAGGCCTATGGCTGCTGTGATGTGACAATAAAGTTGATTCTGACTCCTGACTGTCAGCGGTTGCCTAACAACCAACTTGCCAATCACATCAGGCCGACCATCCCGCCGGGCTATGGGATCTAGACAGAGACTCATCCTCCCCGCTGCCTGTCTGCTCTGCTGCAGCCGTGCAGCCAGGAAGCGCCTGGCCTGGCCTGTTGTCGGGCCTCATTTAGCCTCATATATTCCCATATTTATATTTTCCAAGATGTATTTTATGTATTTATGTATTCATTTATTGCCAGTTTAGTTGTCTGGGACGTTTTAAATTCGTTCTTAGTTTGAGTGTTTCCACTCTCTGTCTCTGGATGCAAGTTTTCCTGTTGAGCAACGCAACAAGTTACTCTGTCTGGTGCTGGTCTAGGATTGGTGGTGGTTGCCATGGCAACGCCAGCTCCCTGGACAACTAATACAACTTAGGCTGTTTTCGGTGCCTTGGATGTAGGCTACAACTGACATACCTCCAGGTCCAATTTATTTAAATTATTAAAGCCCTTCTTCTACTAGCCCTAATAGTGAAAATATGCATTTTTTTTTCTAACGAAAGGAGAAAAAGTGGACAGTGATGGAAGAAGTACACACATTTTTTACTTGAGTAAAAGTATCAATACCCTATTGTAGAAATAGTCTTTTACTGTTTTTTTTTAAGTCTTTTTTTAGTTTGTTATTCAAAATTTACTTGAGTAAAAGTACAAAAGCATTGGCATCAAATACTTAAAGTACCAAAAGTAAAAGTAGGTCTACTCATTATGCAGAAAAATCCTTTGAAAATAGCACATCTACAAGCTCACAACGTGTCGCAAGTAACAATATTTTCAAATTGTCAACGTATATAGGTCTGAAGGGGTTTTGTAATAATAATCAAAATCTACAAAGTAACTAGTAACTAAAGTTTTCAAATAATTATAGTGGAGTAAAAGTACAATATTTGCCTCTGAGGTGTAGGGGAGTAGAAGTAAAAGTACGGAAAATGGGAAATACTCCAGTAAAGTAAAAATATCTCAAAATTGTACTTGAGTAAATGTACTTGTTCTACTTTCCACCACTGCAAATGGACCATCTTTACATGTAAATTAACAAAGAGGAATTTTGCTCTGTAGGTCACTGCCTGTGACTTAAGATGTGACATTGCGGTTGCGTGCATCAGATACCGTGTGTTGAGAAACAGATAACTCTGTAGTGTTGTTGATAGGTGAAATACAGACAGCAGTGGTCGAGGTACGGTTGCTAAGGAGACAGTAGCTGGGGTCTGAACCATGCGTCGCATACACAATCCTCCACACACTGCAGTGTACAGCAGTCTGCACTTTACTGAAGTTTGTCTGAACTCTCACTCTGTGTGTAGGCCCAGAAGCGCGTAGGCCTGGTTCACGCACGCACGCACGCAAGCATGCACGCAGGTACGCAGGCACACACGCACGCACGCACGCACGCACGCACGCACGCACGCACACAAACACAGGGAAGGACGCAGAGGGCATTTTGCGCGTGCATGTGTTCCCGGCGTGCGCACGTGCGAAATTTTTTGGTTTTTTTACCGGGTTTGTTACTTGTGTTTTTGTTACTTTAATTCGATACAAAAAATGTTGTACTCCATGAAGTGTAGATGTCGGAGGTTTTTTCTTTTTTCTTCATCCCAAAAGTGGGGGGGATATCATATCCCCCCCAGATGGAACTGAGTATGTTCAAACACCCCCGCCCCCCTCCTGCGTCCCTGCACACAGGCACACTGCCAAAGAGAGAGGCAGGGACCAGGTGATAGTTAATGATATTACCCTAACAACACTTATCCAATCATTTGTTTTGACAGCACATCAATCAGACACTGATTTTACCCCCTCCCCCCTCCCTCCCGAAACCAGAATTATTCAGGCCTGAACCTCCACATCACCAGTTTAACCAGTTTGATGCACTAATGCAATGGTAATGTACTGGCTTAATGTAATCCCTGTTCCTCTGTGTGTCTACATTGCGCTCTCTCTCTCTCGCTCTCTTTCTCTCTCTCTCTCACTCTCTCTCTTTATGAATTGCTTTTCCGTCCATGTAAATTAAATCAACGTGATGTTGATGTTGTTGATGTTGTTAAAAGCAAGTGTTAAATATCTATACTCTGATAGAGTGTTTGATCACTATCAGGGGGTTAAAGCCAGAACATCTATTTTCAGGATGGGATACCAATTTCATCCAATCAGGAGGAGGAACTCATACAGAATACAGGATAACTGTAAGTGAAATTGGAAGAGGCTGAAACAAAAAAAACAATAACAAAAACAAGCAGATAAGATTGGGATTGTAACACTATACAGTTTAAGCTGATCAATGGGTACTGGAGAGATGCGAAGACCCCTGTTACTGAACAAACTGTCTCTCTATATACTATAGCAATGATTATCAGAATAGGTAGAGCTTTAACTTTTTAACAAAACACTTTTTGTTTTAACCAAAAAATCTGCACCTATTCTAATGCAAGTATAACACCACATCTTAAGCATCTTAAATATTGTAATCAACTTTTAAATTTCAAACATGTTGGAGATTCCGGTGGTGGAAAGTAAGTTACATTAGGCTACATTCACTGAAATACTGTACTATTTTAAGTACAAATTTAAAGTAGGCTACTTTTACTTTACTGGAGTATTTCCAAATACACTTTTACTTCTACTCTATCTCAGAGACAAATATTGTACTTTTTACTCCATTATAATTATTTGATAACTTTAGTTACTAGTTACTTTGTAGATTTTGATTATTATTACAAAACATAGGCTACATTAACCACTTTTTAAGCACCTATTTAAACTTTGGCTATTTGAAAATAGCAGATCTACAAGCTAACAACATGTCGCGAAGCCACGCGTTGTGAGCTTGTAGATCTGCTATTTTCAAAAGAGTCTTTATGCATTTTACACATAACAAGTTATATTATGATAACTTGTGAAACGGAAACGGGACATTCTGCATAATGATAATGATAATTCTGCACTACTTTCACTTTTGGTACTTTAAGTATATTTTGATGCCAATACTTATGTGCGTTGACTCAAGTACATTTTGATACTTTTACTTTTAAAGTGTTTCTACATTGCAGGAACAGGAACATTGCAGTATTGATACTTTCACAAAAGTCAGTGGTGTAAAGTAACTAAGTACATTTACTTAAGTACTGTACTTAAGTACACTTTTGAGGATTTTTTTACTTTACTGGAGCATTTCCCATTTTCAGTACTTTTACTTCTACTCACTACATCTCAGAGGCAAATATTGCACTTTTACTCACTACAGTTATTTGAAAACTTTAGTTACTAGTTACTTTGCAGATATAAATTATTACATTATAAAACATACATTAACCACTTTAGCCCTATTTTATAACTAGGCTATTTGAAAATAGCCGATCTACAAGCTCACAATGCGTCGCGATGCGACGCGTTGTGAGCTTGTAGATTTGCTATTTTCAAACATTTTAGTACTTTTACTTTTAGTACTTTAAGTACATTTTGATACCAATACTTTTGTACTTTTACTCAAGTAAATTTTGAATTCTGGACTTTTACTTGTAACAGAGTCTTTTTATATTGCAGTATTGATACTTTTACTTAAGTAACTTTTTATTTTATTTTAAGTAGCCTACTTTTTCCACCACGTACTGTGGTACTTTAAGTATATTTTGATGCCAATACTTATGTACGTTGACTCAAGTACATTTTGATACTTTTACTTGTAACAGAGTGTTTCTACATTGCAGTATTGATACTTTTACAAAAGTACGAAACACCAAAAAGTTGCCTGCCCTTCCCTGCCACCCAGGCCTTCTACAAAAAGTGTGTGATGTTATTTATTGGACAGTAACCATGGCTCCGGTAGCCGTCGCTAGGGGGGAGAACCCATCGTTGCTCTCTCTCTCTCTCCACCAGCAACAAAAGGGTGGATTCATCCGCGGAGGAGGAGAAAGAGGAGGAGGAGGAGGACGGGGCGAGGAGGTATCCCAACTCAAGATGGAGGGGGACCGGTTTGAGCACGCTGCCGACCGAGTCGGTTGGTGCGTTTCATGCGCAACAGCGCACATACCAGGACGGAACCGTGCGTGAGGCGGCTGTGAGTGAGTGTGTGAGTGAGTCGACGCAGTTGTTGCTGAAACACTACGCCCCCCTCTCTCTCTCTCTCTCTCTCTCTCTCTCTCTCTCTCTCTCTCTCTCTCTCTCTCTCTCTCTCTCTCTCTCTCTCTCTCTCTGTGTGTGTGTGTGTGTGTGTGTGTGTGTGTGTGTGTGTGTGTGTGTGTGTGTGTGTGTGTGTGTGTGTGTGTGTGTGTGTGTGTGTGTGTGTGTGTGTGTGTGTGTGTGTGTGTGTGTGTGTGTGCGCGCGCGTGTGCGTGCGTGTGTGTGTCTGTGCGCGTGCGTGCGTGCGTGTGTGTGTCTCTCTCTCTCTCCTCCTCAGTGTTGCCAGGTTTTGTGAGAGAAATAAGGAACCAGGTGTATGAAAACAAGCCCAAAAGAAGCAACGATTAATACATGAGCCCTCTTTGATTGATTGAATACTTTGTTAACAGTTTGCCCAAAAAAAAGCACAGAAAGTACAGTTCAATACAAAGGATGCTAAAAGGATTAAACCCAATAAAGCACTATGGCTTGTTTCCATTGGGGTCCTCCTGTCAGATTCAATTCATGAAACATTTAATGACAGACAAAAATACAATAGCCTACTATGCAAAAACATAATATAAACGAGTAGCAATCAAAACGGAAAACATCTACAGTAAATAGTTCGGGGTTCCCTCGTCTAATTGAAAATAGCAGATCTACAAGCTCACAGCAACGCGAAAGATTTTAACAACACAAATCTTGTATGGGGGGGTCCCTGGCACAAATACATATGAATTTGGGGGTCCTTGACGTGAAAATGTTTGAGAACCACTGGTTTAAACAACTTTAGGAAACAAGCCCAAACAAGCAACCACACTTCAGAGACAAGCCCAAAGTCGCTCATAATAAGCGGACATGGCAACCACTGCTCCTCCTCCATTGGAGAGCTGTTCACAGTCAGTCACATGAATCCAACACCTGTCGGTGGTGTCTGGGATGACAAGCACATGCTGCTCGTGTTCTCTTCTCAGCCGGCCCAGCGGAGGAAAGACAGACAGACACGTTCGTTTGTTTCATTCGTCCATCCTCCCCGTAGTTCAAAAAACTCAACGACAACTTTAAATAAACTTCCCCAGCTGTTATAATTTGTCGACACAGTTGTAACTTTTGAAAATGAGTGATGGCGACTCGAGCATTCTGTCGAAGTTTGACTTTGAACGCTTTATAGTTTGTTGGGGAAGAAGAGAAGAGGGGAGGATGTCGCATGTCGACATGTGCTCGGCTGGGAAGAAGAAGGAAGATAAGGAAGGATGGGGGAGGGAGGGGGAGGAATGAGGAGGGAGGGGGGAGGGGTGAAAAACCGGTTTCCAATGGTGACGGATGATTTGTAGGTAACAGTTGTTTGCCTTGCCTGCCCTGCTCTGCACTGTAGTGTTGAGGCATATTACACACACACACACACACACACACACACACACACACACACACACACACACACACACACACACACACACACACACACACACACAGGCAGATAACATGTATTGGAGTTTGGAACTGATAAACCCGGGGCAGTTACAGAATGCATCGGCTGCATAAAACAACCTGGTCTAATGTGTAACTTGTCACAGCAAAAACAATATACGCAGTTCAGTATTCCAAACTTTGGCATCTTAAAAAGTCTAATAAAAGTAGACATACAAAAAACACCACAGGTTCACTTCCTGTGTCCTTGAGAAACACTAAATCCACTCGATTACTCGCTCCACTGTGAGCCACTGTGGATAGGCAGTGGCACATCAGCTGAAAGCATCAAATGAAAACAGTCTTAATACTTTTTACAATACAGTGTCTCTGTCCTTCAAGCATGCGGTCCACTACTTCAAAACAGGTTAATGATTACAACAGCCTGCATAAGGTAACTGTTGGCGTTTCATGCATGATGGGTTAGAGGCATAGGAAACTACAGTTATGCATCTGATCATAATGGAATACAGGCAAATAACTGCTGGCATACAAACTCAGCAGGCATATGAAATACAGGCATTTACTATACAGTTATCTGATCAACTTAATGTAATGTTGTTCCTTTCACAGAAAATGGAGGACAGACTGGCTTGGAGAACAAACCCGCAGGTGAGATTTGAAAAAAAAGTCTCACTTTCAAAACAGTGTGCTTGTTGACATCAAATCTGATTTGCTCATCCATTGAGTTCCTTGCTGAGTTTTTTAAAGCTGCAATCTGAAACTTATTTAAATGATTAAAACATGATTTCAACTGTCTGGTAGAGTATGATAATACAATATAAGTAGCACACCTGCAGTGTTTGGAGGTGGTCTCCTTATAGCCTACTCTTCCATCGAGGAATCTAGGCCCTGGTGTCAAGTAGGATACAGACTGGTTGATAATGTCAATAATGTTACTGGGGCAACTATCTTTCAGATTGGATACAGACGTGAATGGGGTTCCGTTTGTCTTTCAAACATCACTGAGTCGGCAGAAGCTGACAGCTATAATCGTGAGCACTCGCCTGCACTCCTCACAGGGCTCAAGCACTTCTGATGGCACGCCTTGCCTTGTATTAAGTGTTGATTGTGTTAAGTTTAGATTTCGATTAATGGTATTATCAACATTGAGTCTACATGTTACACATTCTGTGTCACGTGATGTGGCACTATCATGAATGTTGAAAAGTGATATAAAAATGGTTCCCAGTGTGTTGACCCATGATGTAAAGGGTGTCCTGAACTACTGTCAGTATATGACGAGTTGGGAGCGAGAATGTGTTGGAACTGCTGTGATTGGCTACGACGCATGGAGGGAGACCTTTTGGTTCACGTGGTAAGCTATTCCATGACTTGCCAACTCGGACGGCTCGTTCGTGGCCACACAAGGCTTTCAGTTGATCATTGCGGATACCTGCTTGCCTAGCGGCTCACTTAAGTGCGCCTCAAGGCCTCACTGTTCTACGGTTAGGCCTAACCCTAACCCTAAGCCTTGTTTTAAAATCTCAGTGATTTAAAAAGTCATGCTTTGGTTGTAAAACCTTAAAAAAAATCTCTGGAATCACATACGTGACACAATAAAGATGTGGCAACATCTTTATTTTAGTTCGGGCATTATTGCAATTACTTGTCTCCCTCCATCAGGAGACAGAGGCAATGTACATAAAACCTATGCATTGTAGCTTTAAAGTATCATGTCATTTTTGTGGCATCAATCTGGGTGGAACAGGGGGAAAGTTGTGGTGAAATGCAACACAGGTCTTTATCAGGACTGACTTTCTGTGACTCTGTAGCATTGTGGTGTTGTGTGACTATTGTAGCATCCAATCTGTTGACACCCTGTTATGTTGCCAACGGTTTGTGCTGATGTGATAACTAGGATTACCTTGCCACTCTCTTTCTGGTTCTACTTCAGGCAGGATGATTGTATATGGTCTTGTATTACATCTCGTCTCTCAACTTGACTATTTATTGACGGTGCCTTCTTGTTCAGGATGATAGAGGGTATATGTCTGTATACTTTTGTCTTATTGTGATGTTCCTCTCCTGTACCTACTGTACTTCTATGCCTTGTATCTGTAACACTTTACTGCTGTGCTGTCTATGGCACCTGAATTTCTATCTATCCGTCGTCCGTCCATCGACCTAACCGTCCGTCCGACTTCAAACTCTCAGCACACGTCATAGAAGGTTGTCTAGAACCACCAATCCGACCAATATGCCCATATATAGGCATATATAAGTAAGTTGCATGGCTGTAGGCCAAACAAGGCAACGATTGCTATAACACCTCCGTTTGGCCAATTGGAGTACATTTAGTTTCAGTGTTATTCGGAATGACCCTCTATCATACTGCAAAGTTTTGTAAAAATGTGACTGTGCATTAACTACATGTGCATTTATGTAGTTAGGGGTAGAAGAAGAAGTGTCATAAAACTGCTATATTCATTGGCTCATAGAGGCTTCAGCACAAACTTTTCCCCAAGATTTTTTAGATATTGGTTCAAAGTTTGTCAGTAGAAAGTTTCATGCAGATTGTTCAAAACCCCCAAGAGAAGTTCGAATTTAACAGTTCTTCATTATACAAAAATGCCGGAATATCTAAAGGTCAAAGGTCAAAGTGGCAAAGTTGTTCCCCATGAGGAGACGCATATGTGTGATTACGTTTCATGGCTGTTGGTCAAACGGTTCATGAACTATGCCTGTTCAGGCATTGTTTGAATTGAGTGCTAATAGCGTCACCCTTTGGCCAATTTCTTTATGCTCTCAGTGTTTGAGTGTGTAGTGTACTTTGTTGGAGGTAAACAATAGC
>NC_139959.1:32062849-32277849 GCF_963454915.1 Gymnoscopelus microlampas | reverse complement strand
ATGCCATAATAGAACAGGGAAGATAAATAAAATACAGTCGTTTTTTTAAGACACCAGACCTACATCGGCATTGCTGCATTGCTAAGGTGTTGGAAAGCGTCTGTGGCCGAAAATCTGTAGGCTGTGTGTGTACACGGTCGTGACGTTGTAGTGAGGCGTTTGCTCAGCGACTGGGCCAGCTGCAGGCGTTTGACAGACGTTGATAGCATCGGGGTGGCGGAGCGGGGGCCCTTTCGCAAATGCAATGGATGTGGTACTCCTGGTAAATTACATTTATTTTTGTCTGCATACATCGCATAGACAGTATGGTATATCGCTGCAGGGCGTTGCATGTTTGCTAAAAATTCTGACACCGACTCTCTGTGTTTTTTGGTAGGGTGTGGGCATCGGCTTCCGTGATTGGCCAACCCGGCCCGTCGGCTTAACTGGTGGCCGAGCTTCATGTCACAGTTGTGCCGCCACGCCATTATAATTGGCAGCGTGTGCAGCGGAACAAATAGTGTGGTTTTCAAAAAACAACTTACCATGAAATTCTGTATGTCTGTTTGAAAGCGCTAGTTTGTGCAGTATGTATAAGGGTAATGACTCAGACAAGACGAGTGGTAGTAGACTGTTGTTTATTTTCAATAAAGACGGCAGGTACAGAGGCTCAATACAAAAAGTGAAGCAACCAAATATACAATACTTTTTTTGTGGCACAAAGAGGGATTATCCACAACCAACCTTTATTCAAAACAATCCATGGTGCGTTGCTGACAGGTTGCGGAGATAAAACAATCACGAGGGCATCGACTGTCTGACTAATCACACATCATGTTCGGCTTGTTAGAATATCTTGGAGGTTTTTCTTTATTTCGTGGAAAACAACGAATTGCACGCCACGCCACAACACGCCACGCCACGCCACGCCACGCCCGCACGCACGCACGCACGCATGCACGCACGCACGCACGCACGCACGCACGCACGCACGCACGCACGCACTCACACACACACACACACACACACACACACACACACACACACACACACACACACACACACACACACACACACACACACACACACACACACACAGTGACGCTATGGACTGGACCACAGGAAGACTAGTGGTCGCTATGGCGGCAGCTAATGGGGATAAACATCCAAGTAAAACAATAAGACAGTCCAAATTATATATTGTTGTATATATTGTATTTTCTGTGGGGCCAGTAACAGGCCATGAGAGCAGACGCACGCGCGTGTGTTTGTTCAAGGTTGTGCTTTATTGTTACGAGCACATAAGAGTACATCTTGTGTATGGGCACATAAGAGTAAAACTTATTTTAGTTCTGCATCCTTCAGACAGTGTGTGTGTCCATGTTCTAAGTCACAGTTAATAATTGACTAGACGCTGTTATTACAAAAACAGCAGACACAGACAGACAGACAGACAGACAGATACAGTACCTGACCTGTGGAGGCCCATGATGTCAATTCGCTAGCTACCGTTGTCATGACTGCATTGTTGTCACCTGTTGCCTGGGAGGGGTGTCCATTGACATCTGTTGGATGCATTCACACACACACACACACACACACACACACACACACACACACACACACACACACACACACACACACACACACACACACACACACACACACACACACACACACACGCCATGCTTATTTTTGGGGGGACATCATGGGGAGTTAGTGGGTGTCACAGGAAGTGTTTCTTCACATGGAGGGTAATCTCTCAACGAAAAAAGAAAATGCCGACAGCAGGATGTGAAGGAGTGATGTCATGGTGCACAAACCATCAACAGTTGCTATGTGGTTACCTAATGTGAATACTTAAAGGACAACTTTGGTTTTTTACAACCAAGGTTTATATTTTAGCTTGTAATTAAAGTAAATAAATGATGAGTGTAATTTTTTTTTCATTTACTGCTTTCTATAGTTTTAGCATTTTTTGCGATATTTTTTACAGTGGGCGGGGGCATTCTGTCCGGTGGCTAAATATGCCTTTTTTACACAATAAAAAAGGTCCGGCTGTCTGAGATGGCCAGATGTGAGTTATTGGGCGCTAGAAGAGCTACTGTAAATAATAATAAAGAAAACGCCGGGTTAATGTGTTAAAAAAATACATATTTAGCCACCGGACAGAATGCCCCCGCCCACTGTGAAAACACTGTAAAAAATATTGTGAAAATTGCTAAAACTATAGAAAGCAGTAAATTAAAATTTTTTAACACTCATCTTTTATTTACTTTAATTACAATCTAAAACATAAACATTGGTTGTAAAAAACCAAAGTTGTCCTTTAAAGACCATACTGCCAACAATTTGAACACTGCCCATTGACCGACACACTATAGAGTACAGAAGTCCTGACGTCACTCGTTCATCCCCTGGGTCGCGGAAGTAATTTCCCTATAGAGAATAACCTTGGGCCATCTTAGAATCGTCTCATATAAGAATTAGGGTTAGGTCCAAAATTAAACAAACCGTCCCGCCGATATTGTCAGGGAGGTGGCTCTGTATCGCCTTACGATAGTCAGTCACTCATATTTGATACAGTCGATACATTTGAAAAACGTAATGTAAAAAAGTCATGTTTCTTTGCTTTAAAACCTTGAAATATTAGTTGATAAATAAGAACTCTAAGTACACCTGGTTACACTTAGATCAATTGATTCATCATACAAATGAACATACTCTGAAAATGCACATGGCCCACCCTACTGACCTTAAACACAGCAGCCGTGTTAAGTGGTCAGGTGGGTTAAACAATTTTAAGATTTTTTAAGTGGGCCCTGATCCACAAAAGGTTGAGAACCACTGGCATAACGTCATCATAACAATTACGTGTGCACGGCTAAAATACAGTACATTAAACTGAAATACAAGCAGCGTGATGGGGGTTATAGGCTCTAGCTAGCTTGTTACTTAGGTCTTTGATGGACAGGACAAAGGAGTTCTTTGAGCTATACACTATGGGACTCTGAAGCGTCTGTCTGAGGGAAGAGGCTGCTATTCAGGGAGGAGGACATGGGTGGGGTCTGAAAACATCTTCTGGGCCCGTCTGATGATAGTTTCATCGTAGACAGCCTGGACTGTGTGATGCTGACTGACTCCAATTATTTTCATGGCTCTTTGTGTTAGCCAGATAATCTGGGGCCTTCAGCTGTCCACAGAGGGTTACCAAACCAGGCTGAGCCATACCGCTGGATGCTTTCAATAGGCTCTATGCACAGCAGCCATATTGGGAATGAATTGGGCCCTTTCCTTACTTCCTTCACAGGTGTTACCAATAATACTAATTAAGGCCCTGTTCCATTTAGTGTGGCACAGTGGTTGTCTTATTTTCAAGGACGCCCATAACTCTGAGAGTGTACAAATGGAACCAAATGGACCCTCACGGGTCCATTTGGTTCCATTTGTACACTCTCAGAGTTACACACCCACCACAAGGGGACATTTGGGAACCAAAATGGAGTGTTTCTAGTGAGCCAACATGCACAATATCAGCACCCTGGCCAGAATGGAACAGAGCCTTCATTAGTATCATTGGTAACACCTGTGAAGGAAGTAAGAAGAGGCCCAATTTCTTTCCAATATGGCTGCTATGCATATAGCCAATTACAGCATGGTAGAAGAGGTGTAACACCTTCTGGTTTTCTATTTGAGTTACTGTCTATTTAGTGAGTTATACTGTCTATAGTGAGTTCAACGGTCTTCTGTGTAGTTAGTGCTGCTGACTAAAAAAGTGGGTGCCGTGACGCAGGGGTGCTGCATAATACTTTGATACTATTTACCAGTATCACTTCAGTTTAACCACTTAGACCAGGGGTCTTCAACAGGGGGTCCGGGACCCCTAGGGGGTCCTCAGAGTTACTACAGGGGGTCCGCCAAATCTTTGTGTGATTTTTACATTAACTACTTCAACCCAGCATCCCTATTCTGAGGAGAACTTTAGCCAAAAATAGCAGATCTACAAGAACACAACGCCTCGCGCTGCCTTGCGCTTGTAGATCTGCTATTTTCGGCAAAGTGGTTTAGTATAGGGGGGAAAAAGAGCAGACTAAGTACAGAGTGAAAGGTCATGTATACTAAGTATTGTTTAAGTGCCTGGTTAAATGTCTGAACATATACATTAACATGAAACCAACATGATAGTGCTGTGAAACAAGTCTATGAAGCTGCCTATGCAATCTATGAAAAAATAAATATTCGATACAATATATAATAGGGGTCCCTGCTTTCTCCCTCTCTCAGCCAAGGGGTCCTTGGCCTGAAAACGTTGAAGACCCCTGACTTAGACCCTCTATACTTTGTAAAACGCACCTGAATCACACTGTCCTTGGTGCATTCTAAGGCAAAAAATAGCAGATCTACAAGCTCACAAGATCTGGGCTTGTTTTTGCCGAATGTTCCCCCCTGAATAGGAATGATGTAGTTCAAGTGGTAGTATAAAGTTATTTTCAATCTGTCCTAATGGAAATGGATATTCTCTTTAGTTTTCCTCGTGACATACTGTATCTTAGGAGGAAAGATTTACATATTTATGTACCGTAATTACATAAATGCAAGGTGCTATGAAGTATCAATGTAATTCAGGGTGCTGTGGATGAAAATGATATTTACAGTGGTGCCCTGAGCCCAAAAAAATACTGTACTGTGTATTGGCAGTGGTGTAAAGTAACTAAGTACATTTACTGAAGTACTGCACTTAAGTCAAATCTTTAGGTATTTTGACTTTACTTGAGTATTTCCAATTTTCAGTACTTTTACTTCTGCTCCACTACATCTCAGAGGCAAATATTGTACTTTTACTCCACTACAATTATTTGAAAACTTTAGTTACTAGTTACTTTGTAGGTTTTGATTATTATTACAAAACACATTAACCACTTAAACCCTTTATACATTTTGGCCATTTGAAAATAGCCGATCTACTAGATGCATCGCGATGCGACGCATTGTGAGCTTGTAGATCTGCTATTTTCAAAAGTTTTTTATACATTTGAAAACTTGTGAAATGGACAATCTGCATAATGAATACTTTAACTTTTGGTACTTTGAGTACATTTTGATACCAATGCTTTTGTACTTTTACTCAAGTACATTTTTAATTCCGGACTTCTACTTGTTACAGAGTATTTCTACATTGCGGTATTGATACTTTTACTTAGGTAAAACATGTGAGTACTTTTTCCACCACTGTGTATTGGTGAGTTCAACTGTAAATTAATGAGTCCCTAATGGCTGCTGTCCTACTGTCTATGAGTGAGTTCTACTGTCTTCTGTACAGTTAGTTCTACTCAGCAAGGAGGACATGGGGTCCCTCTAGTGGTGGAACCTAGAACTACACCTGATAGCTCAACAGGTGTTATGCAATACCTCTGTCTGTTAGTGTGATTTCTACTGTTTATTGATGAGTTCTCCTTTCAATTAGTGAGTTCTACTGTCTGTTAGTGAGGTCTAATGTCTACTGTCTGTCTATTAGGTAGTTTCACTGTTTATTAGTGAGTTCTACTCAGGGCTGCCAACATTGGACTGTCAGAATCCAGGAGATTTTGGGGGGTGCATGTAGATGTTTCATACTTTCATATTTAGCTTTTTGGAACCTACATTTCACACAGGGAGGCGTAATTCTTGGGCTCCATACGTGGGCTGAAACTTTGACCAAAAGGTTATGATGATTCTATGACGGCACGTTACTGACATCATAGTGCTGACATCATAGACTGGCCTCCTATATAAATGGTAGCATGTTCGTATAAGACTCTTTCACAGAGCAAGGCGGTAGAATAATTGTTTTACGTGGGGTGCTGATTGTCTGTCAAATGTCGCACTGTACAGTGAAGTTGCGAGTAAAGAAAAATATCATCAATGATCGTACTGCTGCTGTAGCTGTGGGCCACAAAGTGTACGCCTTTGGAGGTTACAATAGGGACTTTAGGAAACCTCCAGAAAACCAGCCCAATGTGTACGTCTTCAACACAGTGTCTCTGAGATGGATTACGTTGCCCCCAGCGACAACTACAAGAGGGGAACGCCCCCCTGAGGTATACTGTAGTCGCAGTCGCTATGCCCAAACAGCTGTGCTCATAGAAGATATCGTCTACATCTGGGGAGGACAGAAAATGGATGGACTTTGCAACAACACGCTTTATGCGTTTGACGTCGACACCCACAGATGGCTCAATTCTGATGTTTCTGGGACCGTTCCAGGGGTGAGGTGGTACCACTCAGCCTGTGCCTTGGGGAAGGTCATGTATGTCTATGGAGGAAGGACCACTTCCGGGACTAGACCCACTGATGACATCTACAAGCTGGACACCACCACAATGGTCTGGTCTTTGATAAACACCAGAGGCACTCCGCATCCTGCTACATTATGTCACTCTGCCACCATCATCGGGACAAAGATGTTTGTGTTTGGGGGGGCTGGGGCGGAGGTCCTCCACGTCCACAACAACATCAGTGCGTTTGACACCGAGACCAACTGCTGGCTGAGCACACCTTCTTCTGCACGACGTCTTCCAGATGAACGCTGGGGTCATTCAGCCTTTGCCTACAATGGAGAGTTGTACATATTTGGAGGTGGTGACTGCTGCGTTGGACATAAAACGTGCTGGGATGTGTGGAGATTCAGTCCAGAGACCTTCTCCTGGAAGGAGGTTAAGCCCAAGGTGAATGACCCGTTTTGGATGAAAAACGACTGCTGTTGCATGGTGGGAAATCGCGTCATCATCTTTGGAGAAGATGACGACACACCCAACGTGTACATCTTAGACTTAAGTCCTAGTCTTAAGACATTGAGCAAGCTAGCAGTTATTCAGAGCGGTCTGGAGCAATCAGAACTCCCACAAGACATCAGGTGGGAACTGGCAGCCATGACTGATGGAGAATTGGAGGACTCAGCGTAAAATGAATATTGTTTATATATTTGTTTTATTCTATGGGAGAAGAACTCTTCAACAAGGGTCATCAGAGTTACTATTTACCTTTTTTTTCTTTTGAAAATAGGCATTAACTCGTTGACTGCCAGAGTTAAAACATCGTCTATCATCCCCTTGCCAGCAAAAACAGCAATTTTACTGTACCTTTGAAAAATCATGGAATATTTTCCGCGACCTCCTTCCCCACGGAGATCGTCTCATTACACACATTAATGTTAAAAATTAAAAACCAAACAATTAAAAACCCACACATTATTATAGCATTGCATTGTCAACATTGCAAAACAAACATTATACACTTTCACTGGAAAGGGTTTACAACAATGCTTGCAGTGTTTGTTATTAACTGTTCCACAGCAGTAACAGACTCAAAACAGAGTCAGTCAACAATAACAAAATACACATTGCAATATTTGGACTGTGAGAATCAAGGCGTTTTCTTCGTACTCCCCTAGAAACCTTTTAATATAGTAGACGATGCGTGAGCTTGTAGATCTGCTATTTTCAAACATTTAGTACTTTTACTTTTGGTGCTTTAAGTACATTTTGATGCCAATACTTTTGTACTTTTACTCAAGTACATTTTTAATTCTGGACTTTTACTTGTAACCGAGTATTTTTATATTGCAGTATTGGTACTTTTACTTAAGTAAAGAATTTTAGTACTTTTTCCACCACTGTAGATTAGTCATTTCCTGTGTTCTGGTGAATTTGGGGAGTTTGATACCAAATCCAGGAGAAATCCAGAAGAAATGACAATCCAGGAGTGCTGCAGGATCCAGGAGGGTTGGCAGCCCTGGTTCAACTGTCTATGAGTGAGTTCGAATGTCTGTTAGTGAGTTCTAATGTCTATTGTCTATGAGTGAGTTCTACTGCCTTCTGTACAGTTAGTTCTACTGTCTGTTGGTGTAGAACTCTTCTACTCTCCATCAGCGAGGAGGACATGGGGTCCCTCTAGTGGTGGAACCTAGAACTACATCTGATAGCTCTACAGGTGTTATGCAATATACCTCGCAGAACATTAAGACTTTCACACAATTACATTTAACAGCAATCTGTCTAATGTCTATTAGTGAGTTCTAAATAATGTATACTGTCTATTAGTGAGTTCTAAATAATGTATACTGTCTATTAGTGAGTTCTAATGGGTCTATCAGTGAGTTCTACTGTCTATCAGTGAGTACTGTCTATTAGTGAGTTCAACTGTCTATGAGTGAGTTCTACTGTCTTCAGTACAGTTAGTTCTACTGACTGCCTTTAAAATGCAGCTAAAAACCCATTTGTTTCGCAAATATTTTGGTTTGTAATGTTGTTTATTTCTATGTATTGTTTATTTATGTATTGTATATTTATTTATAAACTCTATTTACTGTGATGTTCTTGCTTTATTTTATTTTATTTATTGTACACCTCCTTGTAATTATTTTTTTGAAAGGCACTTTATAAATACATTTACCTTACCTGGCTTAGTGTAAAACTTTTCTACTGTCCATCAGCGAGGAGGATATGGGTCCCTCTAGTGGTGAAACCTAGAACTACACCTGGTAGCTCTACAGGTGTTATGCAATACATTACAATTATATTTAACAGCAATCTGTCATAAGTCATGAGTCTTTAGTCTGACTGGAATTCAACGCCAAACGTCCTACTGTCTGTTAGTGTGAGTTCTAATGTTTCCTGGTGCACAAATAGTTCAACTTCAACTTCACCTTGATTTGTCTATCATTGACTGTACAACCAGGTTGATATTCAGATATATAACAATCCAAAGCATGTAATTTCCCCTAGCAGACCGTGAAGGAGTTTCAGTGCTTGAGTGTTTTCTTTTATACTTTGCTCTCCATCTATGCTTTTCTGTCTCTTTCTTCATGCAACTCTTTCATCTCATCTAAAGTGTCTTCATCTCACTGTGCTTCACCTATTTTTCTTCTTCTTAGAAATAAGTGTTTTCACAGAACAGGAGCAATATTATGCTACTTTCTAAATAACTTGTTATAATTTGAGCTCTTGTGTGCGCGTGCGTGCATGTTTCTCATCTCATCTAAAGTGTCTTAAATCTCACTGTGCTTCACCTCATCAGCTGTGGAGGAGGGGGGTGTGTGAAACTTAATTTTTGCTTCACAGTGGTCGTCTTCTCTTCTTGTAATTTAGTCCCTGAGCAAATCCAACCCTGACAACCAACTCAACTCTGATGCATGGAATGGAACTGGTGTGCAGTATGCTTCCTAATGCGAGGCTGTCAGTGCCTGTAGGCCGCTCTTGGGCTGCACCGGGGCAATCTGACCAGCAGGAGAAGCCAGCATCTTTGGCGGTGTCATCTGCTACCGTGAGTCAGCAGCAAGCAAGTGTCCTCTGTCTGTTGGCCACTCTTGCCGGCGACATCAGGTTGCAATCCTCTTGCCAGAATCTATCTATACATTCGAGGAATCTCTGTCTGTCTGCCTGTCTGTCTGTCTGTCTGCCTGCCTGTTCTTCATGTATCTCGTGAACCACTCTTTCGATCGATTTCACACTTGGCAGTTGCATTGCTGAGGACCTAAGGGAGTGCAGGGTCGAGTGTGAATTCAATTGGCTGAGCGGTTCTCCAGAACTGTCCCACTCTGAACGGCCACGCATCCTAAACGGTGGTCGTGCACCGAACAGGCCCACACACGACACACTCAAAGACAAGCTGTTCATGTTTTAAGGTTTTACACTGATGAAGAAACATAATAAATAAAAAAGTAAAAATTGACCCTAAGCGCTCACATGGTATTTAGCTGTTTAATATTATTTTCATTATTTTATTTTATTCATATTAAATGTTGGTATAGCACATTCAGCAATTTTCATTTGTTGTCTAAATGATTAAGAAATCATATAAATTCAGTAATTTCTTTCTCCAAAGATGCATTTTGTGCTGAGAAAGTGTGAATATCCTTGTCAAAATGAATCTTGATTTCTCAGGACTTCTGTTTTCAGAAAAACAATGGGTTGATCTGAGCAAGTGATACCTTACTGATCCTTTACTTTTATATGAAATGAAACCATGAAAATGCAAAACCTCCTTGATGACACAGCGTTTATTCATGATCAATGTTTTCCACAGTTTCTCAACTTCCCCATTGTTTAAAAACACATCACAAGGAAAGGAATACATAGCCCCAACATAGTTATCTTCATAGGCTTCAAAATAACATCATCAGCTTAGTTACTAAAGAACAATACAAACAGCAATAATGATGAACATCATCACATAATTACATCACTCAATAAATAAATTCATGTAATAAATATATTCGTACAGTTTTTTAGGACAGAATAAATTAAACACTGATAGTGCTGTATTAATAATTTTAAAACCAATAAATCAAGTGAAACATAAATAAACAGTCAACGTTTGAGACATTCATTCAAATGCTCAACAGAAATGCTGATTCATCCTCTTTCACTTCCGGGTTGACTCTAGAGATAGAAGTGGCTAGAGATGGAGACGCTGTGCTATTGGTCGGCTGGCCTGCTGAGCTGAGGTGCGACTGTACCATCCTCACTGGGATGAGGTAGGAGACGAGGAGACGGTAGAGGAGGCGGTAGGAGAGGAGGAAGAGGTGAGGAGGGAGAGGAGAGAGGGCGTAGAGGAGGAGACGGTGGAGAGAGGGGAGTTAGACTTGGCGTTCCTGCGTGCCGTCCTGTAATGAAAATAATACAGAAACAATGGCATAAGTATACGGTTATTTGAATGAATGAATGAATGAATGAATGATTTATGCTAGTGACTGATTGACTTACTCAAACTCTGCGATCTTGCGTCTCACCCAGGGAGCGTTGAACTGACTGCAAAACAACCCTTTCTCCGTCTGAAAACTGCAAGAACAAAAGAGTTTAGATGGATGGAAAGATGATTGGGTGAGTAGGTAGGTAGGAAGGTATATAGGTAGGTAGGTTTAGGTAGGTAGGTCTATAGATAGGTAGGTATATAAGTAGGTAGGTAGGTAGGTAGGTCGATAGGTATAGCCTCGTGTGGCCAGACTATATCACTGCGTGGATATGAGTCTGGTGCTTCTATGAGGAAGGTTTTTTTCCAAGGGGGGGGGGGGGGGGGGGGGTCAAAAGGGTTGCAGTCTCCCACATTTGAATACTGGGCCCTGATTGGTCACCCCAGACTTCGGGAGGGCACTTTTGCACTTTTTGCACTGGCAGATTTGTCTGGTCCCAGGCTAAGATAGGTAGATAGGTAGATAGGTAGGTAGGTAGGCAGGCAGGCAGGCAGGCAGGCAGGCAGGTAGGTAGATAGGTAGGTAGGTAGGTAGGTAGGTAGGTAGATAGATAGGTAGATAGGTAGGTATATCTTACATGATAGCATTAACACATGGAAGGTTCCTCCTCTGGACCAGATACCCTACGATAGGATCTTTGATCTCCTGTCTGCTTACTGTAGTACAGCAGGAGGACAGTTTCTCAGCTGTAAGAAAAGAACGAATGGTTAACATTTTGGCCATTTTGCTCTGACCCATATTGTTGTGGTTTAAATGCCCACAATGCAGTGGTTCCTATACTTACAAATGCCACCATCATGGTTCCAACTTAGGTTCTCAGGTACTGCCCTGGAACAGTTGGTTTTCTATCCTACCAGGACGTTAATTGCATTCACCTGGTGTGTAATTCAGTCTATTCAGGGGCCAGTTAGACATTATAGGATAGAAAACCAGCTGTACCAGGGGCCCCCTGAGGGCCAGAGTTGGGCATGACTGCTATAATGCTATCATAAACAACTCTACTACATACATATGGTAAAAACAAGGGCATATAAATCTTGATGTGACACTCATTTCCACGAAGGGGAGGCCAGAATGTGAGGAGTCATTCGATAGGAGTCTCCTAGACAGCCACCTCATCAGCATGCAATGTGAAATACATTTATTAAAATCCAGAACACATTCTACACAGATTATTTGTCAATTCTTGAGAGTGAGGACGAGTATAGAGGTCTGGTTGGTGGACAGGCCCTTAATTGCCATGGCCATATTCTGTATGTAGGCATGCCACGCTTATAGATACTCTAACATCAGTGGTTAAGCTGACTGGTTAAGCTGAGAATAGGAGGCAGTCCTTGTACAGAAAGCTGTTGACTGGTCTCCTTGGCCAAAGGACAGCAGCATGAATTTACGTCTAGACCCCCTGCTGTGGAGCCGGCCAGTCCAATACAACAGTTTAAATAGAATGAATAGTTATAAAGTTAAAAGGTTATACTGGCTTTTAAATATTTCCCTCACATAATATAAATACGTCTATACAGTACGGATACAAGAAGAGCGGGCACCTCGATGTAAAATGTGCTATTTTGTCCAAAATGTTAAAAAATACAATATTTGAAAAAAAGTAATGTAAAGTATACATGACTTGAACATTCACTGTACGTCACTATCAGACCTACATTTACCCTTCAACTTCTTGTTTATGCCCAAAATGACATGGTTATACGGGTTTTGTAGCAATTTGTAGCGATTGTAGAAATATTAGACCTTAATTATTGAATGCTCAATCATGTTCTAATCATGTAGACCTATACTTTACATTAGACTACTTAAGACCATTTTCCAAATATGTATATTTTTTAAATTTTGGACCAAATAGCAAATTTTACATGTTCGTCAGTGCCCACTCTTCCTGTGACCTAGTACTACAACACACTCACCAGCTGAGCCCACGTCGACCAGAGTCACCAGTACTGCGCACATCACAGCAGTCTTCAGCAGGATACCACAGAATGCCATTTTTGCTTGATAACAGATCTTAGTGTGAAAAGAATGAATGAACGATAAATTAAATAAATAAATAATAAATACTATCTTCTTCTCTCCTCCTCGAGTCAGTAGAGTGATCTGCCGGTCTTGAAAGTGTCTCCGATACTTAAAGGTCTGGAAAATGCAGAAGTTCAACCTCTGAATTAGTCACGGCCCCCTGTCCATCTCTATCTGAATGAATGAATGAATGAATGAGTGATGATCAGTGAGGAAGTTTCTTGCAAGTGTGACTGTCTGGTATTTGCCAATAGGAAACACTTTTGTCAGCATTTTCCTTTTTAGGTTCAAACGTTAGGTCACGGTCTTTTCCGTTGTGAAACCATGGTCCCATGGGTGTTCTGGGGATTCTCCAAAAGTGTGAAAAAACGAAACCAGACGGAAGTGATGAAAGTGATCACTTCATTCCTTGTGTGACACCAATTATTAGAAATAAGGGGTTTCCACTGAACAGGAACAAATTATGCTACTTTCTAAAGGACTTGTTACAATTTCAGCTTTTTAGGAACTGTAGCATATGACAAATCACCTTCTATATATATACAATTTGAATCCTGCGCCATGTCGGTTGTCCGTATGCGACGCCAGTGTGACGGTGTGACGTAATCTGACATCACGATGACAACGCCAGTGTGATGTAATCTCACGACAGCATGACATCACATGACATCACATCCTACCTATAAATTCTAGGATGCCGTCAGATCGCACCAGTTCGACGGCTTCCATAGTGGGTTTTGGTCATTGGAGAGGTGATGCACGTCACCTCTTTCTGAAGTGGGTACTTTCAAAGCCTGCCGTGGATTTAGGAGAGCACAAAACTCTCTCTCACACTGTGAGGTGCCTGTAAGGTGGCACTGCAAAGTGAACGACGCGTACTTCTAGTAATATACAATAATAACTATATTGCTATGAAAGTTAATTAAAAATAAATTCTGTTCTGTAATAATTTGTGCAAGCATGCATCCTCTAATGTGGCACTTTTGGGAAATTTAGTTAAAACGGGGGGAAAAAAAGAGAGAAAATGTTATCCTTTTCGAAAAAGACCTCCGTCATGGTTCAATTGTATTGGTATTGTTTAAGGCATGTGAAACACACTTTTGGATTGTCTTTTAAACATGAGAGAATTATTTAATCCAAAGGTCTAAACTTTAGACTCTAAAGAGGATAAAGTTGACAGTGAAAACAGAGCATTCAAAGAAGAATGGAAAGAGAACTAGGCGTTCATCCTACTTGGCTTCATCAATACAAAGCCAACGCTATTACTGTCCATATCCTACCTATGTGGACTGTCAGTCAGATATTGTAAATTATTTACAAAATAATTTGCCAGTTGAGAACAGTATTGACACCTAGATTTTTCTCCGGGGATGAAATAAATGTGTATCTTATCTTATTCAAGATTGAAGATATTCTAGACTCAAGTGTTTATTTGTCTCTCACTCATGCTCCACAGACTGTGCTAACAATAACAATTACAACAAAACAAGATAATAACAATGATAATACTGGACGTAATACAAATTTAAATGTTATAAAACACATATTTATTTACTTTATTTGTCCAGCTGCTAATGTGTTTTGGGCGTGTATAGCCTTCATCAGAGCAAGTTGAACAAGTTGATCTATTAATTGTTAGCTGAGCACCCATGGTCAAAAAAGGCAAGCAGAGGACGCACATCTGCTCAATATATAAGGACAGGTATGGGTAAACATGAACTTGTACTACATCAAACTCAATTTAAGTCACACTTTGTTTCTTCTTTTTGGCCGATCACAGATATCTCACAATCCTGCTAGCTTTAGGTTTACGGTTACTGTCTGTCTGTGTGAACTGAGGATAACTCTTATCTGATTCAGCAGATTACAGTCATCAGTTCTTAAAAAAAATAGACAATCACTCTGGTCTCATGATCAACCAGTCACTACTAAGGGACTGTTCATCATATCTGCTAGAAGTCATTTCTCCAAGACCCTCCCTGAGTAACCAGTCAAAAATGCGTGACCCTCCCTAGCCTGTGTACAGTCAGTGTTGATCACTGTTGCAACACTGTCTGTACGGATCCCCCTTGACTCTCTTCTCTCTGCAACCAGCACACCTGCTGCCATTATCAAAATAAAGCAAGAACTAACATGTCTTGCCACCTGGTCTGCACTCACTGAATGTATCCACAATGGTAACACTTTATAATAACTTCAACCAGGCCTGGAATTTTGACATTTTAGGAGCAAGACCACTTGGCCTTTGGTGTTGTAATTGTTTTGAGGGCACAAAGGCCAAATGCCAGGGCAGGAAGGCCAAAAAACAAAAACAAGGACTTAAGTCCACTGAAATAATGAATTTAACTTGAAGGTTAAGGATGATTTTATTTTAATATTGTACAAGAATAGAATAACTATATGTGAAATATAATCCATTTATCTCACAAAATAATGTATTGGCAAATGACCAATATTTGTACAAAGTTATATTTGTCTCAATATATGTCACATTCAGCCCTAGACTTCCCTGACTGAAGTAGGGGTTACATTAATCACATTAGATTCACAGATTAGAGAATGTATGTATTTTCCCCATACATACATTTATTTTATTAAGTTATTTTCATTCATTGAAGTGATTGAACTTGCACTAATAATGACTTTTCTATTCCATTGATGTTTTGCCGGTGTTTTCAGCGAGCCCGCGGAGTTTCTACAGAAATAGCCTTTTCTAGTTGCCCACCCTAGGCTGGCTCTGCCTTTGGTTTCTTCCAATGAAAAGGGAGTTTTTTTTAGCCAGTAACCACCTTTGCAAAAAAAGAAAAAGAAAAAAAGGTTTGCTCAAGGCAGGTGGGACAACTTCCAATCTTTGCTCTATTATGTAAAGTGTTCTGAGACAACTTGTGATTCGGCACTATAATAAAATTTAATTGAACCTAATCTATGACAAGGACACCCATGAATCAACTTAGAAAGCAAGCAGTATACAGGAACTGCTGATTCACATTAAGATGCAGAGTCACCAGTAGGACGATAACTCACATCCGAGGCGTCTGATTACCATGGAAACTTCCAATAATTGTTTCCTCTTATGTATGACCTGACCCCTACACACGCACACACACACACACACACACACACACACACACACACACACACACACACACACACACACACACACACACACACACACACACACACACACACATCATGGATAAAGGAAACAACGCCTCCTCCAAATTGAGCGGCTTTAGCTGATACTGAGCAGTACCTTAATGCTAACTGCTAGGCCCTCCTTTTGGAGGCCGGCCATTTGTAAGCCCCTCACAACCAACTTGTGCTCATGCCCTAGGCTACCAAAGATAAAAACAAAAAGTTTACATCTGTAGCCTAGTTGTGAGATGGTCTGCACTCCAAGGTAACTTCAGCCCAGCACTACAGATCATTTAAGTCTGGCCTCTTGAAGCCTAGGAAGCTAGGATCAGAACCACACACCAGGGGGACCTTGCGTCTTTTTAGGTCCAATAATAGAGAAGATCAAGCACATACTGGTCATCACTGTTCAACATATTCAACAGATGGAGCCTCGGCTCGTAGCAATATATTACCATTCAAAATTGGGAACACCCTAGACCACCCTCACATTTACTGGGAAATATAATGTTGCGTGTTGAGTGTTAGGGCCGGTCCATTTCTCACTACTGTAGGTGTACAGTTTTATCAGTCAAATCACGTGACTTTCGTGGAACATGTATGAGAATAGGCGTTGTACCTTGGCCAATGCTACTACTCTCTTGCCTGCCTCCAGTTTCATGATAAGTGGCAGGGGCCATGCGTGAACTAAATCAAGACTAGACTGCTGAAAGAAGCTAGTTTGCATATTATATAGACATTGAGCTCTCCCTGCTGGTCAACATGAAGAATGGAACATAGCCATCTAATCTTCTTACTGGACAATAAAAAAGGTCCTGTGGTCTTTGATGGCCAGATGTGAGTTATTGGGGGCTAGAAGAGCTACTGTAAATAATAATAAAGAAAACGCCGGGTTATTGTGTAAAAAAAGACATATTAAGCTACTGGACAGAATGCCCCCGCCCACTGTAAAAGATATCACAAAAATTGCTAAAACTATAGAAAGCAGTACATTTAAAAATGTTAACACTCATATTTTATTTACTTTAATTACAATCTAAAACATAAACCTTGGTTGTAAAAAAACAAAGTTGTCCTTTAATGTAAAGTTATGTATAGCGTAATCTAATTATATAAACGACAAGTTACTTCCGCGCGCCGCTGACGCTATAGCCACAGCTCTGTCATCGAGTAAACACAACGGCGCCATAGCACATGTCATCAACACACTAGCCACGGCCGACTTTCACAATTTACGGGTGGCGTAGGGCACCTATCATTGCTCACTTCACAGTTTCCACGTCGCAACATCATTTATTCCACTCACGACATTTCGGACAAAACGGACGGTGAAACAGTTTCGTACCGTTTACCGTGCACACCACCGACACCGAACGGCGACGGGTTTCGCCGAAACAACACGAGCGGCCGCCATTGCACTCTGCCCATCTCCTCCACAACAACACACACGCAGCTCCTTTGCTTCAACCCCCCCCCTTCTTACGTACCTCCTTTGTTCCACCCAGGCCGTTACTTTCACTTCACTCATGTCTCAATCACAATATGTCCGTCTAGGGGTGTCACGATTCACTTACCTCACGATTCGATTCAAAATCGATTCCTAGGGTGCCGATTCGATTAAAATTGCGATTCTGCGATTAATTGATATTCGATTCGATTCTGCGATTTATTGCGATTTTCTAGGGTGCCGATTCGATTAAAATTGCGATTCTGCGATTAATTGATATTCGATTCTGCAATTTATTGCGATTCTCTGCCCCAAATCACTTTGCTTTAATTATACTAGAACATTTTAATATAATATAAAACATGAAAAGTTGAATCATACACTTCAATGCAACCAGATCATGTCAGTCAGTCTTTCTGACATTGATTTCAGACAAATTGCCAGTGAAAAAGGTACTAACTTATAAAAAAAGAATTAAAAAAATAAAAATATATATATATATTTTTTTTTTTAATAAAAAAAAATCGATTTTAATATTTTGATTCGTTTTTTAAAATCGTGGCATTAAGAATCGCGATTTATTCATGAATCGATTTTTTTTGACATCCTATGTCCGTCCTTCACGTGCCATGTTCATCCCAAACACAAAAACAAACGCCGACGGCCACAGCACTGCACGTTGCCCTGGTACATCTGGTAAACAAACCAGCCTAGGTTCATGACATCAAAGGACTCGACAGTGATGTCATCATTATGCAACCCGGAAGTACAAATACCAAGGATACATCAGTGATGTCAGTCGGGTTGCCAAGTCATGCCAGGTTTTAAAAAACAAGCGACAGAAACAAGCAAACCGTGCATGGAAAAAAAAAAAACAGCCGAAGGGCTCCGCCATGTTCCAGGGGGGTCCCCGGGGGTCCCAACACTCACAGGGGGTCGGCGGACCACCAGGGGGTCCGCGGACCACCAAGGTAACAATCAATATTAACATTTTTTCCCAATTTTTTTTATTTTCTTCTTTTTCTTTTGGACAGTTTCACTCCGGCGACTTGGGTACCCCAATATACACGCGCCCACGCTGGGCCCCATGCGCGGCTGGGGTTGAGGGGGGCGTAGCCCCCCGAAACTCTAGTGTTAATATATAAGGTGAGTTCGCTGACCTTGGATTTGCATTCACAACATCAAAACATCTGACAGGCTTGTATGTTATTGATTTTAAGTATTTGTTTTAAAGTATTATTAATACTATTAATATTATTGTGATGTGTTTGTGTTATGTTACCAACAGCATGTTTTGATGCGTGTCACCAGCCACCATCCACTCAGGGTGTTTGTGACACCCACCTCTCCACATACAATATGGGAATGTTACGTTTAACGCTGCTGCTTTTCTTTTATTAAGATAAAGACAATTTTTTTGTCCATTAAAATGAACATAAAATGTTAAGCTACCTCGGGCACTCGGCCATGCAGTATACAAACTACACAACTAATACATAAAATACATAAAATGCAATACAATATGAATTCCCATATCAGCAACAATGATCATGGGCTGTAGGGGTTTGGTGAGAGGGTTATTTTAGAATGTTCTTATTTAAAATGTCCACAGCAAATGGCACAAATGAATTCTTGTACCTTTTTTGTTTGTTTGTTAACGGGACCCTAAGCCTCCTGCCTGATGGTAATAGCTCAAATGATGAGTGAAGAGAGGGTGTGTAAAATCATTATAAACCTGAATGGCCTTTTTGGTTAAGGAGCGGTTGTATGTTCTCATTTGTTTGTCTCCAATGATCTTGTTGGCTTATGTTTGTCTATGAATGAGGTCTGCATGATGTGCCTGTACTTTACAATATCTGCACAGTGCCAAAGCATCTCGATGACTCGATCCATGCCTTTAATATGTTGCCTGCGAAAAGTCTGGTAATGTGGGGTTAGGTTGTGGATGAATCCTGCAGCATGGCAGACTATGGAGCTCAGTCAGACAACTCACTCAGACAACTTGATTGTCTAACGTTCCTTTTTAGACAATGTTACGAAGCAAGCTCAAATAAGCAACCTACGACTACCAATATCTGGTAGCCGTGAACAATGGAGCTACTCAGTGGCTAACAGTAGCCTACAAGACTGTGGTATTACTGGTTAAGTGCCAGGTTTTAATGTGCGTGTGTGGATGATTGTGCAGGGCGCTGCACAACCCTACAATCACCAGTAGGGGGCAGCCACAACACAGCGGATGGTGACATAGGTGGAACGATATACTAACTACCTACTCTAAGTTGATTTATTTTTAAATTAAACTATACCAACCTGAAACAAACAACACAACTAAGTACCAACAAAATGTAAAAGATTGCAGAAAACATGATAACATTTTTACAAATAAAATTTAAGTAAAGAAAAAGAAAACGTGGACTACCACCATCCTGATTTTGCAACCCCATAGAATTATAAAATTAGGCCTAGAATTGAAACCAAACAACATTTGTCACGCAAGCATGTGCAGTCAAATACAAGCAATATTATATGTGTTTTCATCAGGATGGGGGACAATTATTAAGTAAGTGTTATTTTGGGGTGAAAACAGAAAGTTTTTGTTAAAAGATTTAAGCACTACATGATGGTAATCATTGCTATAGAGTGTTTGTTCAGTGACTCTGGGGAATGGGCTGGCTGCAGTCATGCGAGTGTTAATAAAATGAAAATACATTTTCAGGTGGGTTGCAAATCTTCAGCCAATCAGGAGAGAGTACCCAGCTTACATTTTAGTGTTACAGTTCCAATTTTGGCTGCTCATTTCTTTGAGTCATCACTTCCAATTTCACTTGTTTGTCCTGTGTGAGTTCTTGGTATTGGTATCCTGGCCTGAAAATGTGTTCTCTATCTACCAAAGAGCTGGAGAGACAAGGAGACTCCTTACTGAACAAATTCTCTGTAGCAATGTGTATTGTCAGAATATTATAGATCAATTTAACACTTATTATCACTTACCCTACCTTTAAGCACTTAGGCTACACCTGCGCGACTACACCTTTCAAAAGCACGGATGGTCGTCTCTGTCGGTGGAAACCTCATATATCCTAAACTTACTTTACTTTTCAGGATTCAAATTTAACAAGATCAAAGCCTTTCCCTGTAGTATGATCAAGTAGGGCATTCATTTACGAAAAAGAGTTAAAATATGGAGGTTTCTGGCCGACAGTGACGGTTATAATAATGAGACACAGCGTGGATCTGTGTATAGTGTCTGATGTGTTACGGTCTCAGAGAGCGCAACAGTGTTGTTTACCATGGAAGAGAATGGGATGATGACCTCTGACCCCATGATGTCATAGTTGGTCGTAAACTGACATGAAAAGACAAAGTGCTCACTGAGCAACGTTGGAACGCATGCTCAACGAGAGCGAACATGGCAAAAACGGCCCCTATACAAATATCTATAAATATTTACACAATGACGTTGTTCACTGTAGTGGACAAATTGCAAGTAGTTGTAAAATGTACACTTTAAACATGTTTGGAGGAAACAGCTGTCGTCACACACCGTGAACAGTGATTCTAATTTACCACTTTCAACCTGTCAGGGCATGTAAGGTGAAACTCTTATCTCGCCCAAGAATTTTCAGAGTTAGCAAAAAATAGCAGTTCTAAGAGCTCGCATTATGAGATATTCTTCAATATTTTCAGATAAATGTAGATAGAATAGGGAATAGAATCTCAGCAATGTAAAGGCTTGGTTCTCTCTTGTTGTTCTTGCAAACAGGCTAAATGTTGGTTGTGTGTGTGTGTGTGTGTGTGTGTGTGTGTGTGTGTGTGTGTGTGTGTGTGTGTGTGTGTGTGTGTGTGTGTGTGTGTGTGTGTGTGTGTGTGTGTGTGTGTGCGCGCGCACACGCGTGCGTGCGTGTGTGTGTGCTGTTCTGCACGTCAGGTTAGACTGGTATGGTCTCTGCTGTCTTCGGCCAAATCCTGCTTCCTCTGAGTAGCCATCTGTCACTGTGACACCACAGACTAAACCCACTTCCCCCTGTCAATAAATGTGTGTGGGATAGAGAGAATGAAAGAGTGGAACCACCAAAACATTGTTCACTACACACATTTTATACAAAACATAACACGTGTCACAAGCGTACTATTTAGAAGGCAACATTCCCACCCCACTCCCCCATACACAGACCCTTGTTCCACATTAATGACCTAACAATATATCACACCCACAAGTATCATTCATTGGCCAGCAAGTGACTTCATGGCTACTTGTAGATGGAGTAGGGTTGCGGTTGCAGGTTTAAGTCACTTTAAGTCTCCTTGGATACACATTTGCATTCAGTGAATATACAATTATTATATAAATGTACATGTATGTATATATATATATATATATATATATATATATATATATATATACAGTATATATATATATATATATATATATATATATATATATATATATATATATATATATATATATATATATATATATACAGTATATATATATATATATATATATATATATATATATATATATATATATATATATATATATATATACAGTATATATATATATATATATATATATATATATATATATATATATATATATATATATATATATATATATATATATACAGTATATATATATATATATATATATATATATATATATATACACACACACACACACAAAAGGCTGAGTCGGCTGAAGGTGACTTCGCAACGACTTCGGTGGTGCCTCTTGTGGCTCAAGTCACCTTCAGACGGCGCGCCTCCGTCGGTGAAAACGAGGGCACCCCTTGCAATTTGACTGGTTTTCCAATCATACTGTGACATATTTATACATACACACACTAGTCCATACTCGGTGATGGAGAGTGATTTAATCCTGTTGGCGTGTGTGTGACAACCCGGTCATTTATGACCCGACATGGAATCGTTGCCACCCACGACCATGAGAAGTTGATGTTTAAGCTGTTTCAGCTAAGCTATGTGTGCTAATAACACAAGCTGTATTCGAACATTGCACGTGTGAATCTGCGTGCTAGTGCTATGAAGATGTATTGAGCGCCCTCCCGCTCAATACGCAATGTGTGTGGACACAGGCCCTACATGAAAGTCCCTCATAAGTTGGCAGCGTCTGCGTGTCCTGCCGTTCTCTGTGTGGTATAGTGTCTAGCCATCGGCTAGAGATCCCATAGCCTGCGAGGCTGTAACCATGACAACAGTTACCATAGCCCAAACTCCGAATATCTTGTGTTTACACAAAAACGCTAATAATCAGCTTACATTTTGGGAAAAAGAAAAACGGGCTTCCTCACTGTGTGCGTAATCTGCGTATGCAAATGGTCAATGCCCGTGTGTAAGTTCAGATACATTTCTCAACCCACTGAGCTCACATGTGGACAGAGTGACTGACTGACTGACAGACAGAGGTTTCCTTAAAAAAAAAGAGAGAGACAGACAGACAGAGTAATTTTAAGGCATTTGTGCTAGTCTAGAGCAAAAAAGAGTGAGTGGATACATTACGACATACAAAATCATAAGCCGCAATCAGACCCATGACATCACCTAGGTAACCTATACCTACCTGTTGCTCTGCATAGGACCACCATTTAAAAATGAAACAAGGTTAGGGTCCACTGTCTCTTCTGGACGAATTAACTGAGAGGCGCTAGACTAGAGTGTTCTAGTTCCTTACTTCCTCAGTGTGATGAGTGTGTCGGTGTAATGACTCGAGTGTGTCCAATCCTTGTATTTCTGACCCTCCTTCCCAGTTCGGTGTGATGTCCCATCCTAGTATTTCTGGTCCTGCATCCTGGTTTGGTGTGATGGATTGTGGTCCCTGTAGTTTTATAACATTGTTGTTTCAGTCTGGAGGATGGACTGGGCTCTGGAGTTCCGGGGAAAGTGGGAGGAGTTCTCTCCACCGTTGCGGCTGACAGACATGGCGTGCAGCCTGTAGTCCCTGCCCACATAGCGCTTCAGTGATAAACTTCTCCATGTGCGCCTCAACTCACCCTGAACCTTATGGACACACACAAACACACCCTGAGCAACAGAATAATGCTTAATGTACAGACGCGCTGCCGGTAGGCAGTCATAGCTGCGGTGTCCACACCGCGACACTGCAGTTATGACTGTGGATTCGTCTATACCGTCACACAACGGTGTTGCATGCCTAAATAGCAGATCTACAAGCTCACGACTCGCTGCGACACATTGTGAACTTGTAGACTGGCTATTTTTGGCACGCAACACCGTAGTAAATCGTGCTGAAATGATTAAATGTTGTGTGTGTGTGTGTGTGTGTGTGTGTGTGTGTGTGTGTGTGTGTGTGTGTGTGTAAGCAGGCATATGGGGGCTGTGTATGCACGTGTTGACATACCTCAGTGTTGAGGAAGCAGTACAGGATAGCCACCACCAGACCCTATATCATAAACATCATAAAATAAATGTTCTTTATTTTTATAATGCAGCCGAAAAAATGACATGGCCATGTTATTCTTAGGTATTTATTTCAATTTGTGACATTAACAGCATCAATCGATGCACAAACAGTTCTTAATACCATTAAGTCAAATAATAACTGATATATCGGCCAAACCAATGCATCGGTCGGGCTATACTAAATACAAATAAAATGGACAGATTTTACCTGGAAAGATCCCAGGCCCAGGTCAAACAGGATCTTATATTTCTCCATGCTTTTGTCAGCTGTCTCCACCAGATACACAAACACCACGTAGTTCACGCCAAACAGAGGGATCAGTAGCAGAGTAGACTTGGCCAGGCGCCTGGAGAGCGCACGCGCACGCATGCACGCACGCACGCACGCACGCACGCACACACACACACACACACACACACACACACACACACACACACACACACACACACACACACACACACACACACACACACACACACACACACACACACACACACACACACACACACACACACACACACACACACACACACACACACACACACACACAAACACACAGAATATTCATTGGTTCGTGTTAATACACAAAGCTCACCTTGGTTTGGCCCCCCATATCTGTGTCAACTGTTGCATATGCATATGCATCTGCTGTGTACACATGATACCATGGTCCCAAAAACAAACACTGCTCAGTTTGTCCTCCTGTTTCTGTAGCATGAGGCAGCTTGATGTACAAGTACACCCACTGGACATGACAGTACAGTATGTCGCAATCGGGCTTCAATCCAACCCTTGATGCTGAGTGCCAAGCAAGGTGGCGTAGGGTCCCATTTCATAGTCTTTTCTATGACCTGGCCGGGGGATTGAATCTCAAATCAGCAATGGCCGACAGGATCCGGTGGAAAGACGTGGCATCTAGGATATCGACGACCGGCGAAGGACGACGAGAAAACGAAAAGAATTGGACATTTCAACCGAAACGTAACGCAGTGGGACCTCATCCCAGAGCTCTAACACGAGAGGAGCTAAGCTCTAACACAAGAGGAGCTAAGAACAGGCTGCGTTCCATAGTTGTTCAATTCCTAAGGTTGAAGGGCAGTGCTAAGGAACGCAAACAAACTCAAAAGGTACAAATGATATTCATTAACGAGGATTACACAGAAGCTGACGGACTAAGGAGAAAAGAGCTACTACCAAAGATGATGGAGGCAAGGGAGAAAGGATGTTTTGCAGTTTTGCGCTATGACAAGCTCATCATTGGCCTTGGTCGTCAGCAGGGGAGAAATGAGTCTGATTAGAGGGGGGGAAAAAGAGAACAATGTAACGTCATGGTCAACGGAAACAGCAACTTACTGTGTATCATCCATCTGTACTCGGGATAATTGTAATAAGATAACTTTGATTTCGATTTCCTATTACATTTTTTGTTTTGGACAGTTCATGTACTCAGTGTTGCCACATTTTATGCAGGTACTCCTTAAAGTAAGGGCTAATAATAAGGGCTAATAATTTGACATCTAAATGTATTTAGTTCTAGAAACAAAGTACATGTAGTAGAGCATCTTGCTCATCAACATAATGTTCACATTTTCACGGTATCAGAAACCAATACAGTTACATTATATTCTGAAAAGACAGAAATACATTTGGTGGTGGTGCAGTCTATATGCAAAGGCATATTCCTGGCGAACCTATAGGGATGATCTAACTATGGGTTCTGGTACATTTACATGACCGATGACTGGCCAACACGTATCTGGATCCGAGCACAATGGACTTTGCAATGCAAAATGGTAGAACACCGAGTTCGGAAACGGTCGTGGCCTACATAGGGAGCTGCATCATGATCCCAGGAATCCAGTGGGAAACAATTTGATTGTATGACCTACGGTTAAACGTGAAGGAGCCTTGGTTTGCGAGATTAGCTGCACACAGACACAAAGACACACAGACGGCCAGGCTGCCTTCCAGCCTGGCAGAGATATTGATGACGAAAGTAATTATAGAAGGCAGGTCAGTCAGCTTATTGAATGGTGTGATAGGCATAGGCGGATTATGAGAACACAGGCCCCTGGGCACAGACACGGAAAAGGCCCCCCCTCCTGTGCATGCACGCAGTGCGCGTGCACCGCTCCTCCGGTTGCTTTTGCAACACTTCCGGTCGGGCGCCAGAAATGTCGCAAAAGCAAGACTTAGGGTGGAGCGCATTCAAGACAGACATGTTGCAGTGTTCTAACACTATTAACATCAGATCTCTCCCGAAAAAAAGTCTGAAAAACGTTTTCATGTCAAGGACCCCCAAATTGATATGTATTTGGCCGCCAACCCCCCATCTCAAAATATTTTGTTCCAGGGACCCCCAGAAGCAAAGATCTGAGTTCAAAATGTTCGCTTTAAAAAAATATATATTTAAAGATTTGCAAAAACGTTCATGATTCTCATAGTGCGGCACGAAGTGTCGTGCTATGAGCTTGTAGATCTGCTATTTTTGAATAGCCAAAGTATAAAATAATGGTTTAAGTGGTTAAAATCTAAAGTTACAGAGATGCTTTCCCGGTTTTAATGGGTTAACCACTTAAACCCTATATACTTAGTTGTCCCCATGCAGACATCTTTACTAGGCCCCATCCTCCCCCCGCCCTCTACACCAAATCTCTTATACAGAGTTGCAGCGGGACACATTCCGTGAGCTTGTAGATTTATTTTCACCTAAAGGTTCGCCCCAGGATATTAGGGGCGGTAAGGGTTCCTGTGGATCAGAAATCTGTACTTGAGAATTCCTGATTAAGATCTTTTGATCGAAACGTTCAACGCGATAAAAACAGTAGAGCATATTCTACCTGTGTGCAGACCTTATTTTCCTTTATGTTGTTGTTTGTCCTGCACCTGGGCATTCAAGTGGATGTGCTAGCACTACCTTTTCATCCATATGCATACGTGACCTGTTTTGAAATATGAGCCGTGTCTAGGAATATATCAACCAGGCAGTCTGTTCAGAGCCGACAGCATTCTATGGATTAAAGGATTGTGTGTTGTTGTAGTCGTGACTGTCTCTTAAGACCACACCTGTATTTGGTTGGACATGGAAAAATGACTCCCCGTTACTTTGTTTTCGTTTATTTTTTATTGTCCAATATAGGATTGTACCTGTACTGTGATTGGTCATTACCGCCGACGTCAGAGCAGCGTAGTTTCTGCACAAGGATGCGGATGATGCTGATGAACAGGAGGAAGTTGATCTGATGACAAAGACAAGAAACACGCACGCGCATGCACGCACACACACATGCACACACACGTAAAGTTTAGTTCTTATCCCATCACCCACTCACATGCACACGCACGCATGCATGCACGCGCGCGCGCACACACACACGCGCGCGCACACGCACACACACACACGTGTGAATGAATGCACACATGTGTCAATTTCTTTATCCACATGCACACACACGTAAAGTTTAGTTCTTATCCCATCACCCACTCACATGCGCGTACGCACGCACGCACGCGCGCGCGCACGCACGCACGCACGCGCACGCGCGCACACACACACACACACACACACACACACACACACACACACACACACACACACACACACACACACACACACACACACACACACACACACACACACACACACACACACACACACACACACACACACACACACACACACACATCTGTGCATTATATAAGTCAACATCTTGTCCATTATTTTCATCTGTTGCTTCTGTGGTCCCCTTCATTAAGAATTTCTTATGTCAATGCTTGAATAAAATGTATGCTGCTGAGCAAGAGCAGTATGCAGGATTTTTCTTCATGGATATTTCTTCTCAATTGGTCATTTTCAAAAAAAGAAATAAAATAAAATGAAAAAAGTATTTGAAAGAGCACAGCCCCCTCATGCATTAGAAGGACAATATCAGACCCCAGAACCATGAGTCTAACATGTTTAACGTGGATTTTGAAGTTGAATGGGCTCATATAGGAGTGGGGCATGTCAGATCTAATGAATATCAAATATCTAAATATTGAATCAAACAACTTGAAAACGGTCTGGGGGGCACACAGAAGCCAGAGTAGATGTTAAAATGTGTTTTAAAGGAAAACACCCCTTTAATTCATAATGTGTTTTTGGACTATAAATAGAGAAGCACCAAATGTCTCTTCAACTCGGGCTGAAGCTCCTGGTCTATAAGACTTACAATAACAGAGGCCATGATGGGCCAGTTGATCACTCTCTTAGGTATGAGCTTTTCATTTTTCTCCCAGCACCTGCAAACATACAGCAGACAGAAATATTGCAGGGCAGCGGTTCCCAACCTTTTCTGTGAATCTTGTAAATCTTGAAAGCTTTAGCGGCCCAACGCTAAACGATGGTCACGTACACTACATTCAGTAAAATGCATGCTTTCCTCATTCCTGTATTGCAGGGGTCGGCAACCGTTTTGAAACAAAGTGCCATGTTTTTATTTACTTGATGGTCAGTGTGCCATGGATATCAACATTAAGTATAAATATGACACCACATTCAAATAAAAATATTTCCAACAGATTTTGATTGTCCAAATACATAACATTATCCTTCACATCAGGACATTGTAATGATCTTGGTTCAAGAGCAATAACCCCACCTATATCCCAGACTCCCACCATATCTTATTCATCAGTCAGAGGTCAGAGGTCACTTGATGTTCAGCAAAAAAACATTTTCACGACATGAACATAAACAAAAACATATTTATCCATGCGTAGCTGGTATGCCCAAACATCTATTTGAGCTTTCAATTGCCATTGTTTTGCCATTGTTCTCTGAGCCAGAACTGCAGCAGGGTGATCAAAAGCTGGCATGTGACGTAGGCTACACAAAACGAAATAGCATAGGCGACGTTAATAGGAGGAAGGATTATGTGCAAGATGTAATTTGCATACAGATGCAACAGGACTTAAAGGAGACACACCATGAATTTCACTTTTTTTTTTTTTTTTTTGTATTTTTTGCGCTCCCCAGTGTCTCTTGTACCCCAAAAAATATTTTTTTTTAACATTCAGTCATTCATTCTCATTTCAGAGATTTTCAGAATGGGCGTGTCTAAACAGGCCATCTCAGAATGGCAAGTTTGCTTACCTCACCAAACTTTCTGCCCATGTATTTTGACAGACAGAATTGCTCAGTACCGCAGTACAGCACCCCTCTGCCCAACAGGACGTTTTGGTATTGCAGCTGAAAGTGCTTTATAAGCCTGAGAGAATTGACTTGGGATGAGTATATCTGAGTGTTGATTTAGGCTCAAACCTTTTGAAAATGATTTGAGGGACATACACCATATGATATTAAATATCAAATATTTTTTTTTAATTCATGGTGTGTCTCCTTTAAATTGACTACATTTAATGGCCGGATGTTATGTCATCCCAAAAAAACGTCACTTCCGTCCTAATCCTATGTTAGGATTTGTAGAAAACACATCTAGTCGGATTTCTTCTTTATTTGGTGAAAACGAGCCATGTTCAACAGGCGATAGCAACCAAATGGCCGATCGCGGTAAAATGTTTTCGTTCCGGTGGATAGACGAGACCCTCCCCCCACCCCCAGACACTCTTTGTTTACATCCGTGTGCACGTCGTGGCTTCAGCGGCTCTCCAAAGATCATCAATATAAGGTAAAAAACTCTGGCACCAGCGTATTAATGAATTAAATAATACCTGGCAGTGAATGTGTTAAAGCATGGGTCTTCAACAGGGGGTCGGGGACCCCTAGGGGTTCCTCAGAGTTAATACAGGGGGTCCGCCAAATCTTTTTGTGATATGTTATTTCTTTTTACCTTATCCACTTATAACCCTAGCATCCCATTTCTGAGGAGAACTTTAGCCAAAAATAGCAGCGCGAGGCGTTGTGAGCTTGTAGATTGGCTATTTTTGGCAAAGAGGTATAGGTGTAGAGGGAAAAAAAGAGCAGACCACGTAAACAAAAAAAGTTGAATCTGAAACACAATTTTATACAATATGGGGGTCCCTGCTTCACCTCTCTCTCAGCTAGGGGGTCCTTGGGCTGAAAACGTTGAAGACCCCTGTGTTAAAGGAAAGATCATCTCTCACACACTTACCAGTGTGCCAGAGATTACCCTCTCCTGTGCCAACTGTGTCTAAGGTTTCCAAACCCTACTGTATTGTAATAATACAACAACACGTTCCAAAAATACTCTCACTCCGATGATGTCACGACAGGAAGTGCAGGAACTCACCATGTATCCTCCAGGTATATCCTACATATTACCCACACCACCACAAACAGAGAGGGGATCCCTGAGAGAGAGAGAGAGAGAGAGTGAGAGTGAGAGTGAGAGTGAGAGAGAGAGAGAGAGAGAGAAGTGAGGAGATCGCAGGTGTATGTTATATGTTTACATACATTATGTGTGCAAATAATAATTACCCTGATTATTTTATTGATAATAACAATATAACCGCAAAGGTGATCCCTGTATATAAAACAGGGGATAAGCATCCCTTTACTAGACCTGTGTCTCTACTTTGACAATTCTCTAAAATCTTGGGAGAAACTTTACATTGATAGGTTAGACAACTTTATCGAGAAACACAATTGTATCAGATAGATAGCCAATATGGATTTAGAGCCAACAGGTCAACAGATATGGCATTAATGGAGTTAACAGAGGAAATAACTAATTGTATAGATAAGGAAAAGTATGCTCTGATGAAGGCTCATAGCCGAAACTGAAAAGTGTTGGCAATTAACAAAGTGGAAATATGAGTACTTTGTCCTCCATTGATTTGAAATTTTGCCTATAAAACAACTTTACAACCATTATGTTTGCTCCAAAAAAGAGCATTGAGAATTGTACCTCATGTTGGGTATAGGGAACACACATACTATTTCTGAATATCTGTGTGTCTTAAGTTTATGGATCTGGTCAAGTTCAAGACTGCTCTAACAATGTACAAAGCAAAGAATAATTTACTCCCTAGTTACATTCAAAAGCTATTTAATGACAGAGAATGTGGGTATAACTTTTATTATTATTATTATTTAGAAAAACCTTATGTTCGTACACATTTGAAAGGCATGGGCATTTCATTTGGTGGAGTGACTCTGTGGATGATGAAATCAAATAAAGTACAACTATTACACTGTTTAAGAAAAAGTTTAATATTATTATGATTGTGAGATACAGAGAAGAATAATAGGGGGCGTTGAGGGTACATGGTAATAGGGTTCAGTACTGTTCAGTTAGTTTTTTAATAAAATGTTGACCTGATTTAAGTTGATTTAGAAATGGTAAAAAATAGGGGTAGGACCAGATAAGCATAGGCTTCATTCCTTCATTCGTTATTGTATTGGAATTATGATCATTATTATTGTGCATTATTTTGTGTTTTGCTTTTGTTTTAAATGTTTTTAATGCATCATTATTATTGTGTACTATATTAGAATTTCTGTAGTTTATGAATGCTCGAAATAAACAAACATTCATTCTTTCATGTTTGAGATACTTTGAAACACGCACGCACACACACAGAGTGAGGGCGAGACAGAGAGAGAGACGGAGAGAGACTGCACAGATAAACACAAACTGTGTGTGTGTGTGTGTGTGTGTGTGTGTGTGTGTGTGTGTGTGTGTGTGTGTGTGTGTGTGTGTGTGTGTGTGTGTGTGTGTGTGTGTGTGTGTGTGTGTGTGTGTGTGTGTGTGTGTACTCATGTGTGAGTGGCACATGCTGCTTGCCAGTGCAGGCTTAACGGAAGGGCTTTAGGTGCTGAAGCACAGGGCATCAACCTTGGGGGGGGTGCACGCAAGCAGGCCCATGCTTGCGTGCATGGGCCTGTTCCTCAAAAGGTGAATAAACTAAGCCTGGACTTAAGCCAAATCCAGACTTGACAAAGTCGGGTCCATATAAGCCTCGTTTATTCCGTTCCTCAAAGCAAAGCCAGGCTGAAAAGGAGCGACTTTGTCGAGCTAGGCCTTGTCAAGCCAGGCTGTGTCGAGCCAGGATAATGAAGCCAAGCTTCACGTATTTCTATAAAAGACCATGAAAGTCGATAGCAGAATCCTTGAACTTGACCAATCATGGAGTCCAAAACCAGAGCAGCGTTCCTCTCTGTGGCTGAACAGCAGCATTGCAGCAGCTCATGGAATCATACAAGGAAGTGAAATGTATTATAAGCGAGAAAGGAAACGCGACCGCAATAAATAGATCCAGGGAGAAAGCGTGGCAAAGTATTGCAAGCACACACAGAGTGTGTGTGTGTGTGTGTGTGTGTGTGTGTGTGTGTGTGTGTGTGTGTGTGTGTGTGTGTGTGTGTGTGTGTGTGTGTGTGTGTGCGCGCGACGGGACGGGACGGCATCGGGACGGGACGGAGGGGTGTAATGCGACTGGGGGCCGCAACGGGATGAGCGGGGGACGGGGGGGCGGCGGTACGGGGGGGGGACACGCAATAACCCCACATTTGCAAGACCACTTTGGTAGAGGTTTGGGTTGTGTAGTTCATGATGTAACTCCAAAGGTGGACAAGAAATAAAAAATAATTTCTCCATTGACTAGAAATTGATAATTTAAAATATGCTCCTCATTGACTTACATTCAGTGAAGAGGCTCTTTTAAACCCGTAAAAATAAATAAATAAATATGTAGACTTTTTTTTATAATATTAAAAAAAAATCTGTAATATTATCAAACATCTAACAACAATATGAACTATAGTGTTAACAGAGTGACAATGACATATCACAAGTCATTGTGAAACAATTATGATTCATGGTCACAAACTATTGCAGTAATATAATTAATTTGATTATATCTTATTGTATTTATTTCATTTTATTTGAATGCAAGGTCATTAAAATGAGTCCATATTCAAACACATGTGTTGAATTAACTGTGGAAAAACTTGAAGAACAAGGCACTGGATTAAGTAAGCTTGGCTGTTAGCCTGCTCCTGACCAGGCTAACTTCACAGCTAAATTGCCATGGTAACTAAGGTAGGATTGCTTCAATTCTCTTTTGAGGAATCGGGTCATGGCTAAACTTAGCCAGGGTGAACTGGCTAAACTAATCTTCAAGCTAATTCATCTTTTGAGGAACCGATTCAGCCCTAATCCTGGCTAAATTAAGCCAGGATAGGTGTTAAAGCCAGGCTTAAGCTCTAATTCCCTTTTGAGGAACAGGCCCCATGTGTGTGAGTGTGAGTGTGTGAGTGTGAGTGTGAGTGTGAGTGTGAGTGTGAGTGTGAGTGTGTGTGTGTGTGTGTGTGTGTGTGTGTGTGTGTGTGTGAGTGTGAGTGTGTGTGTGTGTCTTTGTTTCCTACCCCATCCAATGAGCATGTAGACAGCAGTGTGCGTGGCGTAGCTGTGGATGACCAGCAGCAGGGTGTGTAGGTACAGACCCTCCACCAGCAGCCAGAAGAAGTTGGCCATGATGAAATAGTTGAAGACCACCAAGCTGACCTTACACCCCACCTGGAACACATGAACCACATGAAGCCTGACATACGGATTTTGGGCAAATGTTTCACCACTTAAACCCTCAAGGCTCTATTACTAGTATATTTTCTGTTTTCGCTCTACATTAAGCATCACTTTACTAGACCTGTGTCTCTACTTACAAGTCTCTACTATACAAGCTCATAGTGCGGCACCGAGTGCCACGCTAGCTTGTATATCTGCTGTTATTTTTGTGACAATTCTCTAACATCTTGGAGAAACCTTTCATTGGTAGGTTAGACAACTTTATCGAAAAACATAACTTGCTATCAGATCCAATATGGCCAATATGGATTTAGAGCCAACAGGTCAACAGATATGGCATTAATGGAGTTAACAGAGGAAATAACTAATTGTATAGATAAGGACAAGTATGCTCTGATGAAGGCTCATAGCCGAAACGTGTTGGCAATTAAAAAAGTGGAAATATGAGTACTTGTCCTCCATTGATTTGAAACTTTGCCTATAAAACAACTTTACAACCATTATGTTTGCTCCAAAAAAAGAGCTCATGTTGGGTATAGGAAACACACATACTATTTCTGAAATCTAAGTGTCTTAAGTTTATGGATACATTGAATATCTTCGCTGAAAACAGCCGATCTACAAGCTTGCTGCGACGCTTTGGAAGCTATTATATGCAAACGTATTCCCCGGAACACGGATGCCCGGGTATAAGTGGTTAAAAAATTGTCACTGAGCCAGCAGAGCCAGCGAAAAAAAAATCGGCAAGAGACAAAGTCAAATGACACCTTAATATGTTATGATGGACCTGGATGGTTTTTACACAGAGCCGGTACATCTGCTCTTCATCATGTCTTCTCTCTAGCTCTGTCTGCTCTGTGCTGCTCTCTGCACAGCCAGCTCAACCATGCCAGCAACATGAGATAACTCCAGTAGAGCAGTGTTAATTTAGTTGACTAAAACTACAGTATGACGAAATATGGCGGCATACAACCCATGGTTAAAAGTTTGGAATTATTGTTTATTATTTGTTTGACTGTTTCTCTGTTCTTACCACAGTGCTTCCTGGTTCTGGGCAAGGTAATTAAAAAGAAGGTACAGTCATCTACCTCATTTTCGCTATCCAGGCTCTATGCACAGCAGCCACTATATTATCACTGTTTCCAGTGAGCCAACATGCACAATATCAGCACCCTGACTCTGTTTGACCAGAATGGAACAGAGCCTTCATTAGTAGGCTGCTGTGCATAGAGCCTATTTCAGCCGGCAGATTTGTCGCACTGGGAGGCAAACTGCAGCCGTGGAATACATTGGCGTCACTGTCAGTGAGAGGCAGGTGGACCAACTTATGAACAAACACAATTTTCTGAATGATTGAGACCTTTATAAAATACTCGGTCCAGGAAAAATAAAAGTCACACATAGTTTTCTGATGTGTTGCTTTTCGATGTGTACACTGTATACGTTTATTGAGGTAAAGAGCACAAAGTACTGAACCTGCCAAAGTATCGCAAGACTGTCCATCATTGACCGCCTGACAACTAAATCTCGCGATACTGCCGAGCCAGAAACGATACATGGCGCTGTTTAGATGCCTCAATAAAATGTGTGCACATCAAAAAAACAAGTGATTAGAAAACAACCTATGATACAGTATGTCTTCTTTTATATTCCCTTAACCGACTAACTGATAAAGGACGCAATCGTTCAGAAATGGTGTTTGTTCACAAGCTGGTTCAGCTGGCTCTCGTATTTCACCAAATTTCCGGATCCAGGTTTGCCTCACATGCGCGCAATGGCGCCTGACTGGAAGCAGGTACGGTCGGTACCTGCTTCCATCATAGCCTTGATTCTGGGCAGGACCCCGGGATCGAACTGGGAACCTTCCGGTTCCACTCTACCCCTGAGCCACTGCCGCCCGAGTCTTTAGTCTTTTTGATATTTTTCGAGTGCCTTTTGGCAAACTGCTACCCTCAGTCTAGGGCAGAGTGTGACGGGCAGGAATGTTCCGATCATGGCTTTAATGAGTTTTATTATGTAGATGGGTACTTGACAAGGGTAATTGTTCCGTTCGGCATATCGTCAAGTGGGGCCATCAGATTATTAGGGAAATGTTCAAGTGGAGAAAAGAGAGACACACTCGGAGAGGAGAAGTGCCGATAAAACACCTGGGAAAATTGCAATGAACAGAAGTCAAGTATAGCTGACGCACATTGCCTGATTATCATTGCTGATCAGCACCAATGTGGTGTTCAAGTGTATTTGTGCTGAGAAAAAGCCGGTGAGAGGAAACAATTGTCAAACTGGCAAACTGTTCTCCAGAACTGACGCAGAACTACTAATAATTATAATGCATTTTACTTGTAACTTAATATTTGAAACGAATCTCAGAGTGCTTCATGGTATGAAAAATCGAAATAAAATATATATTTTTAAACAATGACACTAGACCCCCCTCTCCCAACTATACAAAGCAAAAAAACAAAAAAAAAGTTTAAACACACAAAGGCATCGAACCAGTGCATCTAGGCAAATGCCTTGTTAAAAAGAAATGTTTTTAGTCCCCTTTAAAAAAACGTCTGTGGTGCTCTCGGAGAGTCAGGGAGGGCATTTTACAGCCGAGCAGCAGCTGAGCAGAAGGCCTGTTTGCCCGTGGTGCAGAGCTTGGTCTTGGGGGGATGCAGTGTGTTGGAATTTCCGGAGTTGAGGGTGCGGAGGGACCATTGCTGTGGATGCACTGATGGGTAAGAGACCTTACTCTATCCTAGAGACGGGAAGCTAGTGGAGTGAATGGAGGATGGGTGTAATAATATTACACCCATCCTCCATTCAAGCATCCTGATTAGAGTACGGAAATATGAGCATATTATGCTCATGTTTCCGTACTCTAATCAGGATGCTAGCAGCACTGTTCTGAATGTACAGGAGCTTCTGGATGCTCTTGCTAGGGATCCAGATGTGAAGCGCGTTGCAGTAGTCTAGCCTTGAGGAGACATAGGCGTGAACATGTTTTTCTGCATCTGGCGGGGTATCTCTCTCTCCGTCTTTAGGTGTGTGTGTGTGTGTGTGTGTGTGTGTGTGTGTGTGTGTGTGTGTGTGTGTGTGTGTTCTTCAGTAGGACAGCTGTGCCAGACAGTGAGTGCAACGAACAGGCCTGCACCCTTTTGTTTATGTACGTATGTGTGCATGTGGGTGGGCACACTGTTTAACCACTTGAACCCTAGCATCCCTATTCTGGCGGGAACAGTCGTCGAAAATACCTGATCTACAAGCTCGCAACGCATCGGCGTGTTGTGAGCTTGTAGATAAGCTATTTTCAGCTGAGAGATCTGGTGTGTAGAAGGGAAAAAAGTATAGAGCCAACTCAGATCAACTTTACTAAGTATAGAGGGTTTAAGTGGTTACTATGTTAAGCCTATCTCTGTTTGCAATAATGTGATATTGACAAAATAAATAGTGATATGGTAATAGTGATGAAAGAAATTGTGATTATGCCCCCAAAATCTGAAAGAATTTTAGAGTTGCGCGGCAACATTGTGATGTAAGCCAATGCAATTGTGTATTTTCTTTTTAGGTAAGTAAATAGTTACAGAATTCGGTCAAAATGTCAATTTGTCATTTTTAAAGTCACTAGGCCTATTTGTTCATTTAAACGGGTCTGATTGTGTGTGTGTGTGTGTGTGTTATCTGACCAGTGATGGCTGGATGCTGCAATCTGCGTGCTCGCTGTGTGAGAACAGGATGGCGTCCTTAACCAGAACAGCCACAGCTTTCAGGATGAACGACACAAACAGGTTCAGATGAATGTAGTTCCTGGTACAACGAAGCCGCCTGTAGAGACCACACACACACACACACACACACACACACACACACACACACACACACACACACACACACACACACACACACACACACACACACACACACACACACACACACACACACACACACACACACACACACACACACACACACACACACACACACACACATTGTAGGCTGCAGATATGAGGTAAGGATTATAGAGTATAAATAAATAGTGTCATGAAGGGTACTGTAACTAAACACAGTGATCTCAGCCAATCACTGAAGGGTGATGCGTGCGTGCGTGTGTGCGTACCTGAACAGGCAGAGGATGGTAATGCTGGTTAGCAGGGCGATGAGAGAGAGGCTGTGTCCAAGAGTGTAGAAAATCTTCACCACTCTGTAGAAAACCACCTGCGAAATGTGCAAACACACACACGCACACACGCACACACACAAAACATTGTATTAAAAACAATGTAAACCCCTATCTCAGTGAACCAGTAGATTTGAACCCTTCGAGAAAAAAAACAGAGACAGCCAGACAGAAAGAATGAAAGAAAGAAAAAGAAAGGAAGAAAGAAAGATGGACGCAGTCTAAAAATAGAGAAAGTCTCTCGTGCACATATTTCAACCAAAGAAAAAAACATTGTCCTCGCGGGGAAATGAGGCCTCCTGAATTGATAGCCTGCGGGATCAGAGGTCGTTTATTTCAAAACCGCTTTGGCATTCACACACTCTCACTGCGCACAAGATGGATACCAAAATATGCGCTCCTGTCAAACACAGACATCGCTGTTACGACAGTGCTCATTAAATAGTCGGAGTCGTCCAGTACGCGGGCGCCTCCTTAAAAGTGAGTCTTTAACCCTTTAAGACCGGGAACGCATCTGTGTCATTTTAAGATTTCATTGGCTATTTTTTAGAAAAATCGTGAAAATGTGTGCAAATCTTTAGTTTGAATATATATATACTTTTTTAAAGCGAAAGTTTTTAACTCAAATCTTTGCTTCTGGGGATATTTTTTTTTAACTATATTATCTGCTATATGTTGCTATATTATCAATGGTTTTCAAACTTGTCAAGGACTCCCAAAATAATATGTATTTGACCGTGGACCCCCTCCCATCTAAAAATATTTTGTTCCAGGGACCCCCAGAAGCAAAGACTTTAGTTAAAAATGTATAAAGATGTGCACAAAATGTTCAGGATTTTTCTAAAAATAGCAGATCTACAAACTCATAGCGCGGCACTCGGTGCCGCGCTATGAGCTTGTATATCTGCTATATTTGAATAGCCAAAGAAATCTTAAAACGACACAGATGCGTTCCCTTCCCGGCCTTAAAGGGTTAAGTGCGGGGGGATCATTGAGAATGAGTCCTTTGGAAACGTGCACTGAGATTCAGGTCAGATGCACTGGAGGAGGTGAGATGAGGCGAGGCTCTGTTCCATTGCTACGGTGAGAAAAGAATAAGGTCCTGCACACCGGTTGACCGAGAGATCGAAACGTTTAACAGCAACTGAAACGTGGAGCTGAGAACCAGCGTGCAGACTTTATTCTTTTTCACTGTAGCGCCGCCGCTTGTCCAGGATGATTGGTGATTAGGATGTGCGTGCACTATCTCTTCTTGTCTGTTCCATTTCTAAACAGCCCTAAAGTAGCCTGTCTGGACAGCAAAAACAAACAAACATGGAAACCGTTAAACAAAAAGGATTTCCAAAGAAGTACTGCTTGCCAAAAAGGTGTGAAATGCAGACTTAAAAAGAAAAGAATTCCAAGGCACTCCGTCTCATGTGAAAAATGTTATAGGTTTATTAAGAGCAAGGCAAATGAATGTGACCAACGCGTTTCGACCTAAAAGGTCTTCGTCAGGGTCTATCTGGCATTCTGGCTAATCAGTCACTTAAATACAGCCGTGGATGAGGTGTCAATCAATCATGTTAATGCGTTATTACGTCATTAGTATATTTAAATGACAGTTCAAATTAGCACAATTGCCCCAATAGATGAAAATAAAATAAAATAAAAAAAACACAACACCCAGAGTGACATGGAAACCGATTGAAACCGATTTCTAAAGATGTGTCTCGGTCTGGACACTCGGACACCGAACCCTGATTTATACTTTGCCGTGGTGTTGCTCGCCAAAACTAGTCGATATGGTATTTTCAGCGAGCAGCACAATTGTATGACAACGTATAATATAAGTTAAGCATTAGGTGCAACCAATGCAGATGTAGATCGACAATGTCTGAATACACAAACTTTGTCAGATCACATTTAATATGATCTGCTCACTTGCAACAGTGTGGACATTCAGTCCTAAATATCAGATTTGTGAAACAACTCTGCAGTCTGAACAAAGCATTATGTCCCCTTGCCACTCACTGAGGGCCTGTCGTCAGCCACTGGACAGAACCGGATGATGGCAGAGGGGCCCCAACGAGGGACTGTCAACCGCTGGTGTGTGTGTGTGTGTGTGTGCGTGCGTGCGTGCGTGCACATCTGGCCTTTGTCGACCTCCCTCAAAACTCTAACCCACTCTCATCATCTATAAACAACATTCTCTGTGCCTGAGACATCATCTGGAACACACACACACACACGCACGCACGTGCATGTGAACACACACATGCACACAGAGGCGTAGGCATACACATACAAATATGCATGAATTGAATATACACATAAATTGTCACACACACGCACGCACGTGCATGTGAACACACACATGCACACAGAGGCGTAGGCATACACATACAAATATGCATGAATTGAATATACACATAAATTGTCACACACACGCACGCACGTGCATGTGAACACACACATGCACACAGAGGCGTAGGCATACACATACAAATATGCATGAATTGAATATACACATAAATTGTCAAATGTGTACGCACGCACGCGCACGCACACACACACACACACACACACACACACACACACACACACACACACACACACACACACACACACACACACACACACACACACACACACACACACACACACACACACACACACACACACACACACACACACACACACACACACTCTCTCTTTGAGATAGCCAAACATCCAGAGACATCTCCTGGCATCCAAATAAAATCCTGCAGCTCAAATGTGTTTAATATTGGAGCTAATTATAAATGCAGCTTTTTAAACAAATGGGTCTTTGGGCTTTGGGTCTCAGAGCAAAACCTCCTAGCAAGTCCCTGAACAAAACCTCCATCTATGTCCTTTACGGATGATTGCGCTCACTTTCTGTCTTCCTGTCTGACAGAAGGGGTTTAAGAAACACAAATGTATTCCTGACTGCTAATGAGCAAAGTGAAGAGTTATGGTCCTTAGAGCCAAATAGGTTATGGAGAGTTTTACAAGGGAATTTTCTGGGGAGTGTGCGTGCGTGCGTGCGTGCATGTGTGTTTGTTTGTGTTTGCATGCATGTGTGTGTGCACATGATCACTTGCATATAATCTTTATTTATCTAGTGATGCTTTGCATCACATATATGCTCTTTTTTGGTTTAGCCAATTAGGTGATTGCTATTTCACACAGTTATACATATTCACATCTCGATTTACCCAGGACAACCACAGTCTTCTACAGTTGGTCACTGGGAGCTGACCAGCACAACCATTGTCATCTACTTCTACTCTAAGCACAGTTTACTGTTTACTTGTGCTTAGAGTAGAAGTACATCGACATGTCTTCTGCATCTTCAAACTGGACAATTTCAAGTCAGAACACATTAGATCCCCCCCCCCCCCCCCCCAAAAAACGTTATTTATAGATTAATACGACATATATGGTACATACACCTCACAGCACTTACACAGAACACACAAACCACCCCCCAAGGGTGTGTGTGTGTGTGTGTGTGTGTGTGTGTGTGGACCTAAGGCTGCAGCGTGATTGACAGATATTGAGTCACCCAACGTCACCCAACGTCACCCAACGTCCCCCAGATGGAAAACTACTGTGTCTGGAACAGGAAACACACGGACACTTCACAGAGAACCAGGGGACACCTGAGGGTCTGGACAAGCTCTCCCTCTCTCTGTCTCTCTCTTTCTCTTTCACACACAGTGTGTGTGTGTGTGTGTGTGTGTGTGTGTGTGTGTGTGTGTGTGTGTGTGTGTGTGTGTGTGTGTGTGTGTGTGTGTGTGTGTGTGTGTGTGTGTGTGTGTGTGTGTGTACGCGCGTGGGGGGGTGCTTGGATGGAACACAGACCTGACTTGCAGTAGTAACCATCATAATCCAGTGATCAAGCCTCTCTTTCTACATCTATTGACTCGTCTATCCTGCCAAAAAAGCCAGAGATTCCAAACGTTTGAACAGAATTGGATTTTCTTTTTTACACCAAACAATTCCTCTCAAGGAAGCAGGCGCAGCAACAAGTCAAATACTATAGAAGTCGTGTGCAAGACTACTTTGTGTGTGTGTGCAGGACTCTTAACCCTAAAACAATAACGTTGGGTGATTTTCACTGTGTTACTGATGTCTGGGGTGGGTTGGTCCTTGGGTACCTTCAGGCTATTGAAGGTAGCCTTGTTACCCTACCTAGGATTGGGTGACTTTCACCCGACGTTAGTGATAGAGAGTTAAAAAAAAAACAGGTGGGCTCTCCAACAGTTGTCAGTCATGTAGGGAGACTGTGCCTTCACTGGACAAGGCTCATTGATTGTTTTACCTTTTTTTGTGATATTATTTTATATTAAAACATTTAAGAGAAGAGTGTCTCAATTTGCCATATATTGTTGTACTTTAATATATTTGGATGAGAAGTATTTTTTATGGAATATATTATATTGGGTAAAATATACCCATCGTTTGTGATGGTGTGATAATAGTCAGTGTTCTAGGGTTAATACGTTACTACAGTGTCGCTATGCAGTTTGTGATTGAATTGTGTTAACCACTTTTTAACCTGGCATACATATTTTGGGCATGTCAATTATAGGTCAACAACAATGTATTGCATTTAGTGCGGGCCACTAAGTCCATTTTTATGTTACAATAGTTCACTTTGTGATACAAGCGCCAAATTTGGCATGAACAATGCCTAGGACCTACTTTTGCAGAAAAGCCCGTTAGCCACGCAAAAAAAACCAATATGGCTGCCATTTTCCAAAATGGCTGCTGGCGAAAGACATTTTATGTGTATTTTGACCTGGATTGTGATTGGATTTTGATTATATTGGTATTAACATATAGTTTTGACTCCCCCCGCCCCCTCCCCCCGTTAGCTATGTGAAAAAAAAACAATATGGCTGCCATTTTCCAAAATGGCTTCAGGCAAAAGGCATTTTATGTGTATTTTGACCTGGATTGTGATTGGATTATCCAATTTTGATTATTTTGGCATCAGAATATAGTTTTGACTCCCCCCGCCCCCTCCCCCCGTTAGCCACGCAAAAAAAAACAATATGGCTGCCACTTTCCAAAATGGCTGCTGGGGAAAGACATTTTATGTGTATTTTGACCTGGATTGTGATTGGATTTTGATTATTTTGGTATCAACATATGAGTCCCCCCCCCCCCCATGTCTGGATCACAAATTGTTCTAATCGTCACATTTGCAGGCACTCAGCTGTGTGCACTGAACGCCAAAGCGGTAGCACTTGCATCTACCACGACGTTCAGTCTTGCACCGGCTTTTGTCAGTTGTTCACAAATCTGGGCAATTGTAGAGTGTCATCCACGCTACTTGCCAAATGTCATCTTCTGCTCGCCATCCCCAGCTGGCAGGGCTCTCTGTATGCATTTGACATACAGTTGCCTGGCTTCAGACACGGGCAACTTGATAAGTGGCATGCTTCACATGATGTGCAAGAGATGCCCTTGTAGGTGGAATGGCATCATAGGACCTCTGCTTCCATGCAAACAGGTAAAATCTTGCATCATCAACTCCATCAGCAGTGCTGTTCTTGTCATGCACTGTTACTGGTGGGTATTGACTGAGCTTCTGGAAGACATGAGACACTTAAGGCCACACTTGCCGGGTTTCTGTCTTTTTGCCTTTTCCCACGAAAGGCTGACACGACATCACATCCAGTGAATGTGTGAAAGAAAGGATGCCAATGGATTTTTCAGGGCCAAGATTCTTCACTAAATCGTGAACTGGTAACCAACAACAATACAATACAGTACAGTACAGTGCTGTTCAATAACAATACAGTACAGTACAGTACAGTACAGTACAGTACAATACAGTACAGCACTGTGCTGTGCTGTACAATAGCAAAACAGTATAGTACTGTGCTGTACATAACAGAACAGTACAGTACAGTAGAGTAAAGTACAGTGCTGTACAATAACAGTACAGTACAGTACAGTACAGTACAGTACAGTACAGTACAGTACAGTGCTGTTCAATAACAGTACAGTACAGTACAGTACAGTACAGTACAGTACAACAGTACAGTACAGTGCTGTTCAATAACAGTACAGTACAGTACAGTACAGTACAATACAGTACAGTACAGTACAGTACAGTACAGTACAGTACAGTACAGTACAGTACAGTGCTGTTCAATAACAGTACAGTACAGTACAATACAGTGCTGTTCAATAACAGTACAGTACAGTACAGTACAGTACAGTACAGTACAATACAGTGCTGTACAATAACAGTACAGTACAGTACAGTACAGTGCTGTTCAATAACAGTACAGTACAGTACAGTACAGTGCTGTTCAATAACAGTACAGTAGAGTAAAGTACAGTGCTGTACAATAACAGTACAGTACTGTTTTATGTTAGTTTGTCCTGTTTTAAGTGGTTACTTAGTTTTTACTTTACTGTTGTGTTCGTTTTATTTTGTTGTAACGTTTCCTGTCTTGTCTCATTACCTTGTGATTAGTTTTATTTCTCCACCTGTGTCCCGTTAGTCCCTTAGCTCAATGGTGCGCATTCTGTGCCTTTTTACACCAAGTACACCCTCAGAAAACATTTGGATTATCCAATCACAATACAGGTAAAAAAACACATAAAATGTCTTTCACCGGCAGCCATTTTGGAAAATGGCAGTCATATATATATTTTTTTGCATGGCTAACGGGGGGAGGGGGTGGGGGGGAGTCAAAACTATGTTCTGATGCCAAAATAATCAAAATTGGATTATCCAATCACAATCCAGGTCAAAAACCACATAGCATGTCTTTCGCCGGCAGCCATTTTGGAAAATGGCAGCCATATTGTTTTTTTTTGGGTGGCTAACGGGCTTTTGTGAACAAGTAGGTCCAGAAGAAACTTTGTGGAAAATTTGGCGCTTGTATCACAAAGTGAAGTATCGTGTCACTAACAGCCCCTACTAATTGTGACGTGTTGGGAGCTTATACAGTAGATAGGCAATTGATTTTAGATTTATTTAGCAGATAAAAATAGCAGATATACAAGCTCATAGCGCGGCACTAAAAGATAGCAAACAAAAAAGCAAACAAATCTTTGCTTCTGGGGATTCTACAAATGTCTTCTAAATCGCAGTTTTTTTCTATATCAGTGGTTCTCAAAACTTTTTCATGTCAAGGACTGCCAAAATGATATGTATTTGGCCGCGGAGAAGCAAAGATTTGAGTTCAAAATATTAAAAAAAAATCACACCCTGTGTGAAGGAAGCGGTGCCTTTGGGGCGGGGCTTAACTCATTTCAGTTCGTCCCTATTGGTGGTCTGAGTCCACTTACCAAATTTGTACTTGGTAGCATGCTGCAAACTGGAATGATGGCTGTTTAAAGCCCAGCCAATGGGCAGACAGAGGGGGCGGGGCTTAGGTAATTACATTTCGTCCCTATTGGTGGTTTTAGTGCATGTACAAAATTTGTACTCCGTAGCATGCTGCGAACTTGAGTTATGGCTGTTTAAAGGCCAGCCAATGGGAAGACAGAGGGGGCGGGGCTGCAGCAATTCATGCTTGTCCCTATTGGTGGTCTAAGTCCACATACCAAATTTGGACTTGGTGGCATGCTGCAAACTGGAGTTATAGCTGTTTAAAGTCCCGTGCCCTAAACGGGCGGACGGACATAACAGACGCTGGGGGTCCCTGGACCCCGCTTTGATAACTTCAGCAATTCATGCTCGTCCCTATTGGTGGTCTAAGTGCACATACCAAATTTGGACTTGGTGGCATGCTGCAAACTGGAGTTATAGCTGTTTCAAATCCCGTGCCCTAAACGGGCGGACGGACATAACAGACGCTGGGGGTCCCTGGACCCCGCTTTGATAACTTCAGCAATTCATGCTCGTCCCTATTGGTGGTCTAAGTGCACATACCAAATGTGGACTTGGTGGCATGCTGCAAACTGGAGTTATAGCTGTTTCAAATCCCGTGCCCTAAACGGGCGGACGGACATAACAGACGCTGGGGGTCCCTGGACCCCGCTTTGATAACTTCAGCAATTCATGCTCGTCCCTATTGGTGGTCTAAGTGCACATACCAAATGTGGACTTGGTGGCATGCTGCAAACTGGAGTTATAGCTGTTTCAAATCCCGTGCTCATCATCCCGTGCTGATACGGACGGACGGACATACGGACAAAGTCAAGCTTAGAGCGGTTGGCACCGCTAAAAATATATTCAATAAGGATAAGGATAATAAGGATAATTCCTTTTAACAGGTCGTTCATGAAAGTCCTTGCAGTCTTGTTTCCAATGAGAACCTGTGAGCAATTAGGGGTTAAGAGTCTTGCTCAGGGACACATTTCATTTCATCGACACATATGCTGGCCTGGCCTGAAATCGAACCTGGGGCAACCAGGGCCTCTGGCTCCCTAGGCGGGCTCACAAACCACTCAGCTATGGCCGCCCCGATGATTTGCACAAAGATTGAAGATTCCTCAAAAATAGCAGATATACGAGCTCATAGCGCTTTTTGAATAGCCAAAGAAATCGAAAATGACAGAGACACGTCCCCGGATTGAATGAGTTAAGTGGTTAACTTTAGTGCCATTTAGTGCCGTGCATGTCTGCTACAGCGATTTACACTGGGCACTGCCGTGAGGTCATGCACATAGCGGCCGTGAGCTGTTGATTGGTCTTCTTTGTGAGGACTTACAGACGCACAGATACGATCCCTTGGCCTTCGGTCACACCGTAAAAACAATGTGGACATAAACATCTGCATGCAGCACAGAGACAGACGACAGACAAACACAAAGAGAAAGGAGCGCACGGCCTGAGATGTGACGTCAGAAAGACAGATGAAGGCGGAGACATCTGTACACAAACCGCATGACAAATTACACGGACACAGAAAAAACAGACTAGACCACACATGGACAAATTACATCATCAACTAGCACTGTCGCCTCACAGCTAGAAGGTCCTGGGATCGATTCCCGCCGGGGACGCTGTGGGTGCTGGGGGCGTGTCTTCTCCTCCGCGTCATCAACGCCCATACCCTAGGTGGGGTTGGCGAAAGGGCCTTTCTGTGTGGAGTTTGCATGTTCTCCCCGTGTCTCCTAGGGTAGTTAATACCCTCACAAAAACATGTAGTAATCCTGGTCGCTATACCGCCTCCCCCATGACAGCCGGGGCACCTGATGGAGCCATGGAGGGGAAAGGAACTGGTTGGAATAACGTGTTCCTTCCACGCGCTACGTCCTACCGGGGAATTTCCCCCCTGTCAGGTGACAAGAAGGTCAGTTGGCTCTCATACATTGAAGGGGGCATGAGCTCGGCCCTGGCCTCCCCAGGCTGGTGGGGGGAGTGTAGTGCCCAGGATCACTTAGAAAATTTGCACCGGGTGAAAAAAAAGGGTTACAAAATCGTGGGATAAAAAAAATAGTAAAAAAACAAAACAAAAGTAGGCGTTGTCCCCCTTGCGTAAAAGATTAACTATTTATAAATATGTAAAATATTTAAGGTTTTTAATTAAATATTTTAGTTATAGAGGGCAATTAGAATGTATTAAGGCATATACAAGGGCTGTAGTCTGTTCTCACCAACTTAATATAAGGGGCTGTAGTCTGTTCTCACCAACTTCATAGAAGGGGCTCTAGTCTGTTCTCACCAACTTCATATAAGGGGCTGTAGTCTGTTATCACCAACTTCATATAAGGGGCTGTAGTCTGTTCTTAGCCTGGTAAACCCTCCCTCCGGAAATCTCATTTGTATTTGATTTCAGCGGTGAGTCTGGCCTACAGGCCTGTCTGGGCGTTTCTCCACAGTTCATAACATGAACTGTCCTATCAGCGTCCTCGCTCAATGTTCTGTGATTGACAGCGAAGGTAGGCCAATGAGTGGTTCACACATCAGTAATAATAATAACTTTATTTATATACTGTAGCACATTTTAAAACAAGAGTTACAAAGTGCTGAACAGCAGTTGGAGCATAACATATATAAGTACAACATAACGTTTAAAAAAAGCATAAGGGAATAACATAGTTAACAAGTTAATTCTGACAAGCAATAAAGAAATAAAGAAAAGAAACACATTTAAACAATCAAGCTAAAAGGAGACCAAAACAAAACAAAAAACTACGGTCTCCTTGCCCACATCGACAAACAAACAGATACAGACATACCCAGCAAAATGATGGTAGGTGAGGTGACCTAGGGGAAGGCTTTCCTGAACTGATGTGTTTTTAGAAGTGATTTAAAAGATGTCAGAGAATAGGCTTTTCCGATTGCCAAGGGTAGGGCGTTCCATAGCCTAGGTGCTTGGACAGCAAAAGCCCGATCACCCTTTGTTACTAGGCGTGTCGTGGGGACCTGTATGAGGGCCTCCTCTGAGGGAGGGAGGCACCAGGTCTGTGATGTACTGGGGGGCAAGACCATTTCGAGCTTTAAAAGTTCATAGAAGTATCTTAAAATCAATTCTAAAAGCGACAGGAAGCCAGTGGAGAGTTGTCATGACAGGGGTGATATGGGCACGTTTGTTTGTGTTGGTCAGAAGCCTGACCAACAGAAAATCAATACACCTTTCATACAAGCTGCTCACTAACATCAAAGACAAATCAATTACTCCTGGTGATAATCACTGCAGCCTTGGACTGCACTAAAGTGGCTAAATTGGACATCAAAGGGCCACTTGGACATCAAAGGGCCACCTAGCTGTATTACTCCCGCCCAGCTCCAGCCCAGCTCCTAAATTGCCCACACAGGCCTGTAGACCAGACTCCTTCCTGAAATCAAATGCAAATGAGATTTCCGGAGGGAGGGGGGTTTACCAGGCTAGTCTGTTCTCACCAAGCGGACCGCTTGTAGGCCTACTGAGCGTTCCTCCAAAAAAAAAGAGGGTCCGGGCCCAGACCGCTGGCCTAGTGGTCCGGGTACCTAGGCTCCAATGTAACCTGACAGCGCATCGCGGGTTCAAGGCCCGATCTCGACGGCCTTTGCTACGTGTCACTCCCAATCTCCCTCTCCCCGTTTCCTGTCTAACTTCACTATCAATAACACTAGAAACTAGACGCGTTGCAATTCCGGGGAAATTGCAGAGTGTGGTTGCGCCGACGCCGGTCGCGGCCGCCGGGACTCGAGGAATACGCCGGGAGGAATAACGTCGGAGGCTGCGCCAATTACATTGTGTCGTCACTCCTGAGATCGCTTGCGTTTCATTTTGAGAGGATCGATCCCCCCAAAATAAGGTTTTTGCATCAAACGGTTACATTTTGAGCATTCGTGGCGCCCCCTATGGATCAAAGTAGAAATGCTTTTGGGGATTGGTTTAGTATAGACTCCGGGCAAAAGGCGTGGCCAAGCTTAGGCTGAAGTAGTTACGGTGGCCATATTAAGGGAGCTCCATAACAACAGCTAGTATCAACAACATTGACAGTTACCCACGAGTCACGACGTGTCCTGAACTACAGCGAAGTTATTGGTAAAGGACAGAAGATGGACCTGGCAATGCGTGACAGAGAGTTACCATACAGAGAGAAGCTGAATGCAGACGCAAAGGCACGCTACCTGCGATCAGTGTTGCCATATTTTGCGAGAGAAATAAGCAACCAGGTCTATGAAAACAAGCCCAAAAGAAGTGGCTTAGATACATCGACTACTTGAAAATAGCCGATCTACAAGCTCACGTGAGCTTGTACATAGGTTATTAAAAAAAACTCTTGCAATAAAATAAAGAACATTTGGAATATTTTTTAAAACATTCTAACAACACAAATGCTCCCTGGCACAAAACATTTTCATGAAAAGATTTGAGAACCACTAGTTTAATTTTTTTTGTTTTAAAAAAAAAGCCTAAATAAGCAAGCACCTAAATAAGCCTAAATAAGCAAGTACACTTTATAAATAAGCCATACAAAACTACTAATTTTACAAGCAACTTCACATAAAAAGAAGCCCAAAGTCGCTTATAATAAGCCGACATGGCAACGTTGATGCTGATCCTAACCTCGCCTCCAACAGATGTTTATATGTTTGATTGTGTGCTGTCATGCTCGTTTGAGCTTATATGTGTTTGGGAATGTTGTTGAAGGTTATGTTATTTCGTCAGCTGACACCCAAGCCATACTACATTTATTTGATATCTCCGACGTCTGAACACTTGCTGACAGACAGACAGCTGTTTACTCAGCCACCGTGACCGTGAGCCACCCACGTTAGACCCACGTTAGACTACGTTTCTCAGACTGGACACATAGAGAAACACAATTTAGCTGTTAGCTCAATCTCATTGTATGTAAGATACCCATTTGTATTTAAGATACCCATGCCAAGCCGTTTCTTTGATATCTCCGACATCTGATCTCCAACAGCTTTTCCTACAGGTTGGAAATGTGTGCAATTTAACTTTTTTAATTTAACGTCTGAAACCTTGGCATTGCATCCGATAATGCAGCACTGTCGTACCATTGCTAAATTAGAGCAACAGACAAGTTAGAGATAGATAATAATGTACACCGTCTACTTGCTGGACAACAAACACAGGACTACAGACTACACTACACTACTCTACACTTGTGGCAGCTGTCAATCTACTCCCTCAAGATGGCGGCGGAAGTGGCACGATTTAAGGGCGTGGCGACCATGTTACGTCGCTATGCCCGGAGTCTATACCACCCTCGACATGTGATTCAAATTTGGGATTGACCGGACGTTTCGTTCGTGATTTATGGCATTTTTGGTCAAACGGGCCCCTCCCGCTAACTTTGGAAGCCATTTACGGACGAACGGTAAGGACAATCAAAATGCCGTTTGGATATCTTTACCGCATGGGTCCATAGATCATGTGTACCGATTTGTGTGAGATTAGGACAAAATTTGAAGGAAAAGGAGCAAAAAGTGTGTTTTGAAGGAAATTCAAAATGGCGGAAAATATATCCTGACGCAAATGGGCGTGGCCTATATGGGGAGATGCGTCGGGACCCAAGGAATCCAGGTGAAAAGAAATTTTGATTTTACGAGCTACGGTTCAAGAGTTATAGGCCAGAAGGTAAAGTGGGCTGTTATAGCGCCACCATGTGGCCGATTGGTGTAATTATTTTTCTAATAATTTTGGACTAAATTATGAACCTCCCTTCCAAATGTGGTAACTGTAGCTCTTACGGTTTCTGAGAAAAAAATACTTGAATGGGAGTTTTTGCAATTCCCATTAAAGTGGATGGGGAAATTTAATGCACTAATAAATCAATATCAAAAAATCTATCCTGACGCAAATGGACGTGACCTATATGGGGAGATGCGTCGTGACCCAAGGAATCCAGGTGAAAAGAAATTTTGATTTTAGGACCTACGGTTCAAGAGTTATAGGCCAAAAGGTAAAGTGGACTGTTATAGCGCCACCATGAGGCCGAATGGTTTAATTATTTTTTCAATAATTTCGGATAATATTATGAACCTTCCCTCCGAATTTGGTAGCTCTAGCTCTTACGGTTTCTGAGAAAAAAATACTTGAATGTGAATTTTTTCACTTTTACATTAAAGTGGATGGGGAAATTTAATGCACTAATAAATCAATATCAATTAAACTATTTAACCAATCTCTTAGCCCTATACACGCGCACGATTCCCGATTTAGACGGTCATTTTGATATATGGCACAACATTAGGGGATAAAACTGTGGGAGGAGATGCGCTGTAAAGTATTGTTTATCTATAAATAAAGAAATAAATAAAGAAATAAAGTGTATAGAGTACTATAGTCTGGTTGCCCTGTTGGGCAACCACACTAATAATACACTTTGTAACTCGTAAGTCTTCTGTCGCTGTCTTTATTCAGAGCGTACCGTGCGACGTAAAAACACTGTCATCATGTGAACACAATATTTCCTGAAATCCCCTCCAGGGATCAATAAAGGTTTATCCTATATTGGTTACACCATATTAGTTCCCGGATATGCTTTAAAACCTGGATGTTTCATGCCGGTTTGTGAATATATACCTACAGAGGCCTGGAATGCAGCCTGAACCGCATGCAATAACCTGGAAGTTCAAGTTCAGTCTAAGACCCCCCCGCCCCCACATGTACAGACAACACATATCTACAGAAAGGCTGCACACACAAAAGATACAAATATATGTAGGCAGGTCAACAAACGCGCACACACACACACACACACACACACACACACACACACACACACACACACACACACACACACACACACACACACACACACACACACACACACACACACACACACACACAGGGGTATAGTATGCACAAATCTTGACAGACACTACATGGGATGTTCAATCCTAAAACCTCCTGCAACTTCCCCCAGGGGACAAATGTGACTTTGAGCTAAGTCACCCCGCCAATCCCATAACCGCCACACATGCATGCGTACACACACACACACACACACACACACACACACACACACACACACACACACACACACACACACACACACACACACACACACACACACACACACACACACACACACACACACACACACACACACACACACACACACACACACACACACACACACACAGGATGTTCAATCCCAAAACCTCCTGCAACTCCCCCCAGGGGACAAATGTGACTTCGAGCTAAGTCACCCCGCCAATCCCATAACACACACGCATGCGTACACACACACACGCACGCACGCACGCACGCACGCACGCACGCACGCACGCACGCACACACGCACACACACAAAAAGACAGCATCCCCCGTCAGCACCCTCCAGCCCCTGTCCCGTAATCCTCCTTACAGTTGGCTGGGAATTCTCTTTCAGGTTAACATCAACTCACCGAGAGGCAGATTGGAACAGACAGAGACACATCAGAGAGAGAGAGAGACAGAGAGAGACAGAGAGAGACAGAGAGAGACTGAGAGAGACTGAGAGAGAGAGAGAGAGAGAGAGAGGAAAAGGTGAAGGGATAGTGAGAGAACAGTGATATGAGAGAATGAGAGAGAGGAAGAAAGGAGATAAATGACAGTCTTACAAGTTAAGCCACCGTCTCACCAGTCGACTACATAAAACCATCTTGTCCAACATAAAAAGACAGGTTTTAATAAGGGTGTGACTTCCATGTGGATCTCTTACATCATGTCACATTGATGACATGATGAAAAACACAACACAACACAAATAACAGGAATTAGACCCCATTAAATGGAAATAATGCAAAAAAAAGTCAACACAAGACAGGGTCTAATAACGCTGTGGACTACAAGTGATCAGTCTGTGATGTCATCATGAAGGTCACTACGGTATGTGACCTAAATGTTGATTCATTTATAAAGCAGAGGAAATGGTGTGAAAGAGTACATTATCATTTTTGTATGACAGTCTGTGATGCCAGTCATCTATTCTACAGTATGATATATCTTTAATGTACTTTAAAACTCCATACTTGGACATACTGGCATATGTACTGGCAGCATGCACAAGACATTTTGGGGCTTATCTGTCCAGTGGTTTGCGAGATTAGCACATATCGCAGCACAAAGTGGTTTCACCGCAAAGTCAATGTTTGTCCAAATCAAAAAATGCATCAATATTTGAATAAAGAACAATTATGGTGTCTACAGGTGACGTCTCAGGGAAACTCTAACAATATGTTGTTAATATATGAAGAATGCGGACCTAGCAGGCCATATGTGGTCTGTCTGGAGTAAAACCTTAACCCTCACCCTAATACCCAAACCCACACCCGTGAATAACAACCTGTCTGTCATTACAATGTCCCCCAAAGTGTGATAAGCAAGCGTGTGTGTGTGTGTGTGTGTGTGTGTGTGTGTGTGGGTGGGTGGGTGGGTGGGTGTGTGTGTGTGTGTGTGTGTGTGTGTGTGTGTGTGTGTGTGTGTGTGTGTGTGTGTGTGTGTGTGTGTGTGTGTGTGTGTGTGTGTGTGTGCGTGCGTGCGTGCGTGCGTGCGTGCGTGCGTGTGTGTGCATGTGTGCGCGAGTGAGTGCGTGTGTCACATATTTATTTAACTTGATGTCTCTCTGTGCATGATACCTTGTTAGAAGAAAAACAAGTTTAGTATTTGTTCGTGTGACATAACTGTGTCCTGTCCACACGTAGGGTGCTGTGTACCTTTATTAAAATCACATGTTGTGAGCACTATATGAATACAAAGCTTATTGTGCAACTTGCTAAGAATGGAATGTAAATTTAACTATAGATTTGCATGAGTGAAACATAATATGTTTCACTCTCTACATGGAGGTTTATATATTATATAACCCCCATGTATAGATTTCCCCAGACCGGTCTGACAATAAACTGAACACAGAGAAAGACTTCTTGACTCCTGTCTATTCATTTTGCCAGTGCCATACCATTAAGGAATCAACATTTCAGCTACAGTGATGAGTTAGCGAGGTCACAGTTAGTGCTGTCAGAGAAGCGTATCTTCTCTTCCTCTCTCCTCAGTTTCACTCCATCTGTGTCAGACTAGCTGATAAGAACACATTAACACAGATAGTGCACAAGTGTTGACTCATGTTCTTATCATAAAACAACCCTGATGACGGAAATGAACTATCACAATCCATTACAACCTCAACTGTACCCAACACACACAAACAACTGACACTGCTTGGGTCAGGATACCAAGAAACCTTTCAAACTGTATTTCTTGTATTGGCAAAAAAAAGTATTTCTAGAACATACTCAAACAGAACATTGTTTAGTGGCATAATGTTTGCTTGATGTGAAAGTGGCTGGATTTTGCTAATACATACAGTAGTACCGACTTAACAGAAACCCAAACAAACACTCAAGCGCCTGCACACGCCGCGCGCGCGCACACACACACACACACGTATGTGCTCTCATCACGCTCGCTCGCTCGCTCGCTCACTCACTCACCCCTCACTCACTCACTCACAGATGTTTGTGTTACTATACATGGCAGGATGCTCAGCATTGACCCTTCTGTTGACGACATTCAGACCCATAACCGCTTAACCCTAACTCTGAGTTTAACACAAACCCCTAACCCTGTGCCCCAATCCGCCCCCTAAAAAAAAGTTACAACCCGGGCAAAATGTCCTACAAGTACCCATCCTGTTACATACAACGCAACAATACACACAACACTCCATAGAGCAGTGGTTCCCAAATGTTTTAGCTCTGTTATGTCTCTCCGGGACCCATAGTGAAAATAGCCAATCGACTATTTTCACCTTTAGGGGATGGGGAAATGCTTAGATATTTTGGATATAATTTTATTTATGAAATAATTATATTTTATTTAAATTGAGAATTTATTTATATGTATTTTTTTGAAATAATATATATTTTTAGACCTGTTAAACCTATATGCCTATATGTCTTTAGACTGCACCTCCTGTTTGATGACTATTTAGATATATGCTTATCATGTTCTTTGAATAGATGCTACAGGCATGTTGTTTACTTATTAATTAGTAAGTGAATAGATTGGAGGTATTGTCACTAAGGGGAGAGAACATAGATACAGTACATACAGTACCTCTTTTTAAAAAACAAATAAATATCACTTAAACTTACACCACCTCAATGGCCTGGTACGAGAAGAAGAAAACCTGCAATATACTCCCTATGGACTGGAGTTGAGAACCACTTGAGTGTTGGGTTAAGTAGTGTTTGTGTATGTATATAATTTTTCATCCTGTTCTGTTTACTCATGAGTTTCCTGTGTTTTCTACAGTCTATGTGAACTCCTCTCGGACACTGAGCGTCCATTCTCGGCTGCCTATGACAAAGATAAAGAAGAACACGTCTTGGACCAACCTTGTTGGGGTCCTCCGAGTCTTCAGAATAGCAGGCTGTGAAGACACTGGGATACCTGTGAGTCCATCCCTGCTCTGTACAGTTCCTACTGATGCTACCTGAGAAAGACAGAGACAGACAGACAGAAAGTGAGACAGAAAGTGAGACAGAAAGAGAGACAGAGAGACAGAGAGACGACAAGTGGAAAGTCTCAGGTGACAAAAAAAAAGTAAAAAAGTGCCAAACCATTTTGTCTTGCTCAGTAGGATGTCACATGAATAAAATAATGTGTATTAAACTAACCCAAACCCTTAGTTCTCCCCAAAAGATGTAACGACAGTGCAGTGCTGTTGTATTAAAGCAATAAAACCCTTGAGGTTGTGCTTTATTATAATTATTGGCATGGTGGTGCGACATTCTTCGCATAATGCCTACGCCACAACACAGCTGTGCCGTTAATGCACGCCCTCTCTAAACACTTAAGCCCTATTACAAAAATAGCTAATATAGCTGATAGCAAAAATAGAAGATCTACAAGCTCACAACTCGCCGCAATGCGACGACAGTTTTCCTCCGCCTATAGTAACATGTGTATTAAACAAAGAACAAAACAGAGCATGTACTTAAAAAGTTACGTTATCACAAATTTGCAGGGACTGTGCTTTTCTCATATGAAGCCGTGTGAGAACATGTTGCTTCTCTGATCAGAAGATTCATTTCCACCTCCTATTCATAACGATGATGACATGAGACCCATCGTTACTGATCATTAGATACACAGTGTAACCTTGTATCTAATCCCACAACCCACAATCCAAAATTGCTTCCCCCGCGGACCATATTTCACAAAATCAATGTCCTTGTCCTAGTTTTGTGTGTGTGTGTGTGTGTGTGTGTGTGTGTGTGTGTGTGTGTGTGTGTGTGTGTGTGTGTGTGTGTGTGTGTGTGTGTGTGTGTGTGTGTGTGTGTGTTGTGCCTGTGTGTGTTGTTGACATGGGGAAGAAAGTTTGAGCCCCATGGTCTCTAAACCCTGGATCTTGTTTATGTGTTCCAGCTCTGCTCTCTTTGTGCAGAATGTTATTTGGATGCCAGAGGATGTCTCTGGATGTCTGGCTATCTCATGGGATGTGTGTGTGTGTGTGTGTGTGTGTGTGTGTGTGTGTGTGTGTGTGTGTGTGTGTGTGTGTGTGTGTGTGTGTGTGTGTGTGTGTGTGTGTGTGTGCATGCACATGCGTGTGCACATGCGTCCTTACGTGTGCCACGCTTGCTCACGTGTGCCGCGTGTGTGTTAAGGTGTGAGCGCTGACAGACGCTGTAAGAGGATTCATCGAGAAACATCTGGTAGATATTCACAGCTGTCGTCACATCGTTACACTTATTATCTACACCATCTATCCGCAGCTAATCTCAAACACTCCTGGACTGATCAGCATCAAACTCTGCACGCACACTCTCAGATGGCTAAGTGAAACAGACCTGAGTCGGCTCTGTACTTGGAGCGCTTTTTCCCCCCGTCTACACTAAATCTTTCGCTAAAAATATCCGATCTACAAGCTTGTAGAAGGGGGGGATAGAGGGGGGATGGATGGAGGGAGGATGAAAGGAGGATGAAGGGAGGGATAGAGGGGGATGAAGGGAGGATGAAGGAGGGATAGAGGGTGGATGGAGGGAGGATGAAGGGAGGGATAGAGGGGGGGATGGAAGGAGGAATGAAGGGAGGGATAGAGGGGGGATGGAGGGAGGGATGGAGGAGGTCAGAGAGGGGGCTGATGGGAGAGGAAAGGGAAAGGGAAGACGGAACACAAGAGCAGAGAAAAGAGGAGGATAGAGATAGAAAAGGATGAAAGTATGCACGTGGATCAAAGCAGAAGAAGAAGAACAAAGGGCCATGATGTGTAGGTGATGGATGAGGGGAGGAGGAGAGCAGTGACAGATGAGGTGAGATGGTTCATGGGGTAGAGAGGGAGTCAGCAGCATGTAGACCTTGAGGTCACAGAGGTTGTCTGGTGACCTTGCTGACCAACAGGATACGAGTCCCCAGAAACACAAAACTATTTCCTCTTCTTTTAATGGCCTCGGAACTGCAATGTGAACAGTTCCAGCACCGCTGACCGGTACAAAACGTTTAAAGGGCAATTTCACTTTCTAACACTCCTGGGGCTCATTGGGTTTCTGTGTGCATCCTAGACCAGGGGTCTTCAACGTCTTCAGGCCAAGGACCCCCTAGCTGAGAGAGAGATGAAGCAGGGACCCCCTCTATATTGTATAATATTGTGTTTCAGATAAACTTTTGCTGCTCTTTTTTCCCTTGACACCTATAACTCTTTGCCAAAAATAGCCGATCTACAAGCTCACAACGCCTCGCAGCACGAGGCGTTGTGAACTTGTAGATCTGCTATTTTTGGCTAAAGTTCTCCTCAGAAAAGTGATGCTAGGGTTCAAGTGGTTAATGTAAAAAAGAAAACATCATATCACACAAAGATTTGGCGGACCCCCTTTAGTAACTCTGAGGACCCCCTAGGGGTCCCTGACCCCCTGTTGAAGACCCCTGTCCTAGACAGATCTTTAGGTTGCTTGCTTCAATATTTGGATGTTTGATATTAATTTGACCCCCATCCTATTCAACCCTCCCGTCCATGCAACACCAAACACCACCTTAAAGTAACTGTATACACACATCCCTGCTTCTCATGACTCCTTCCTAATGAAGCATGCGTCTTCATTAGTTATTCTTATGAAGGCGTACCTGCAGAACGTAACATTGAAAATGTCAGTGGATGAAGTACATTTAGTTTTTGATCGTGACATTGTTATTCCCTGTCGATACAAGAAAGAATACAAAGAAGGAGCGCGCTGGCTCATTTGCAGGTTGATCCTAGGAGAGCGAGGATCAGAATGTGCACTTCAAAAAGAAATATCTAACATTAGACATTTACAATGAAATAATGAATCAAAGATTCAAGGTCAAAGCATTCATTAGAAGGACAATAACAGTCATTAGAAGCACGGATGTGTGTTTACAATGAGTCTAACACAGAGTTTGATGACGTCTTACATTGGATGAGGGGTGTTTGCTCAAATGAATATCAAATATCTAAATATTGAAGGAAGCAAATTAAAAAGTGAGTGAAAATGCCCCCAGAAGTTTTATAAAGTGACATTTCCCTTTAACTGGTCTGAAATTTGACAACAGCAGTAGATTCAGGAGCTGTTACTGTAGAAGGTTGCCGGTTCGAGTCCCCGGCACAGCTGTGGACATTTGGCTGGAGAAAGGGATTTGCACGTATGGTCTGCAACAGCCACTGTGCCTTTGAGCAAAGCTCTTAACACACATGGAAGGGAGAGCACAGTATGTCTCTCCCCAGAATCCAAGATAAGTTGTGTATGTCTGTGTGTGTGTGTGTGTGTGTGTGTGTGTGTGTGTGTGTGTGTGTGTGTGTGTGTGTGTGTGTGTGTGTGTGTGTGTGTGTGTGTGTGTGTGTGTGACCACTGGGGAGGGAGTCTTACCATTTTTTCCAAACAGATGGAGGAGAGCAGAGGGACAGGGCAGGACCATGACCTCATCCAGTGCAGCATTCTTCCAACAAGTGATGTTGTCCCACTCACCTCGACAACCTGGACACACACACACACACACACACACACACACACACACACACACACACACACACACACACACACACACACACACACACACACACACACACACACACACACACACACACACACACACACACACACACACACACACACACACACACAATAAGGCCACTGGCAGTAAACTATAAAATAGCTTCTTCCCCAGGATAATCAGACACCTGAACCTTTGTTTATTTTTGAAACTAAGTTCTTACATGACACGATCTAAGATTCCCCTATGGGAAATCCAATACAAGAAATAACGATGTGACCCAGGGGTAGTGGGAGTGACGTCAGGACTGTGGTATACGCAATAGATACACACGGAGATAGACGGGAACGCCCATTCGATTTTAGCTTGAGGAAAAACAGAACGATCTGCCTCATAGAGTTACATCATACACGATCGTTTGGATCACTTTCAGAGCTATTTTATGGACGATAGAAACCTTGTCAGCCAAGAAAAAAGAGGGACAGCTGGAACACAATCGTCCACTCGCCCTCGGAAAAATTTAGTTATTATTAAGATATATGTGACTAAAAAGACCAAACATTGCTAATCTATGAGCTCACAGGCGTCGGAACGCGACGCGTTGTAACTGTGCTATATTGGCAATGTTTGGTTTATGTTCCCCCCAGAATACGTAAGCTGGGGTTCATGTGGTTTATCAGAGTATTGCATGAGTCAAGTTTCAGCACAAGCACCACTGAGATCGGAGATCTGTTTCCCTCTTTCTATCTCCGTCTGAATACCAAAACACTCGCCCCAAAACACAGTCGCCGCGGGGCAAACCCGCCGGGATTCACCTGGTATTCCTAAACGTAACCTCAGTAAAACTATGCCTAAACATAACCGTATTCCTAAACGTAACCTCAGTAAAACGGTGCCAAAACATAACCTTATTCCTAAACTGAACCTCAGTAAAACTATGCCTAACCCTGAACTTATTTCAAACCTTATCCTCTGTAAAACAAATACAAGAACCGCTGGTCGGTGAAAAAAATGGGGGCGAGCGTGTTTTGGGGCGAGTCTTCTGGTTACCTCTCGTCTCCCTCCTTGTTACAAAACATGTTTACATATGCACAGTGTTTGATCACCTGGTAGAGACACCATTACAAGATATGATCAATTAAACTTACCATAATATCAAAACCTAACAGCCATTAAGTCATCAATAATGTTTATAGTGAATTTGAAGTACAGTTTAGAGACTGTTTTGTGAACGGCACGTACCGACACCATTATCATTTGGCGAAGTGCGCCATTTAATATCATGTAGGATTTACATACTGCTTTAGCTCCGTGTTCATTGCCAGATTTGGCTTGTTTTGTGTGTAAATCTCTGCATGTTGAACTGCGTTTCCAAACTGTAATGGCGTCGATGTCTCCTGTACTTGGAATTCACTAAAACGTGTTCTATAAACATCATTGATGAATGAATGGCTTTTGCTTTTTGATATTATGATAAGTTTAATTGATCATATCTATAGAAAATGTAAAAGTGTATCTTACAAGGCGATTAAATCAGATAACTTCGGGCCATTGTGTTGTGTTGAATCCTTTGTCCAGTCAGGACAACATTCCAATCGGAACTCTTGTTTAATTTGCTAATGTAGCGTTCCTTGTCGAGTGGCAACAAGGTTCTGTGCCTGTGATCTGGCAAGCCATGACATGGCCTGCTTTTTAAATTCGTATACTTTTACAGCATATGAGTTTGAAAACCCCACATCCTTCGGTCTATACCAGCTGGGGGAAATCTGTGTTTCCCCCCAAGCCGACTCCGCCCCCCTAGGTACGACCCACTGATGACACTACGCCATGTGCATGTATAGTAGTCTCACGTGGCCGCACAAAAATTCCACAATCTCCAAATGCTATATATCAGTGGTTCTCAAACTTTTACATGTCAAGGACCCCTATTTTTATTATATTTGGCTGCGCACCCCACCATCTCAAAGATATTTTGTGCCAGGGATTTTTCAAAAATAGCAGATCTACAAGATCATAGTGAGCTTGTATATCTGCTATTTTTGAAAAAGATTTTATTATATTTGGCTGCGATCTGCTATTTTTTTCAAAAATAGCAGATCTACAAGATCATAGCGCGGCGCTCTGTGCCGTGCTATGATCTGACCTATGATCTATCATAGATCATAGATCATAGATCATAGATCTATGATATGATTTTAGAATAGCCAAAGCATAAAACATGGTTAACACATTCCCTGCCAGAGTTTATTCATAAGGTACTCACCCACTGCCAGCGTTTTTGAGTTTTATAGCCTTTTGAACCGTTCACAAAAACATTATATCCATTAAAATCCGCGATCGGATGGTGTTTATAAACAGCAACGACGGACGTACGAGCCCTCATAATGTTTACACTTTTTTTTCTTTTTCTTCTTCTGTGGTATCAGCGGCGAAAAGAGGCTGCAAACGTCATATCCGTTTGGCTGTGACGTGGCTGTGACGTTTCCCCACCGGCCATCTTAGATTAGCTTAGCCTCCGATCGGCTATCAGATCGTTTTTAAACACAAAGAGGATAACCGTTCGTCGATCAAAGAAAAGAAAATACAACCGGAGCTTACCATTCGTTTTTTAAACCGTGTGAAAACCATGATCTTTAGCCAAAACCAGGGAAAAACTGCTTTTTCAAGATAAAAAACGAACCGGAAACGGTTGTCGGAAATTTTCTCATAGGATGGGTCGGAAGCGTCATGGGGGGAAAAAAAAATCAAGGATGGTACCAAAAAATGTTTTTTTCGTTATCAAACCACATAAAAAGACGATCCCGAGATATCTCGGGATACGCAGGTAACGGGTGGATTTAATGTCCCGAGATATCTCGGGATTGGCAGTATATGTGTTAAAGTAGTTAAAATGATTGTGACGCTATATTAACTAATTTTGCAGGGGAGCCCCTGGTACCCCCCCAAGGACCCCCGGGGGTCCCCGGACCCCACTTTGAGAACCAATGTTATAGAGTCTGGAACTACACCCTCCCGAATGCTGAGAAAGGAGCTGTCATCTGTTTGTCATTTCCATTCACAAGAATATATTTTAAATATATATGTTTTCATTTTCATTCATTTCTGCAAAGCAGCAAGCTATATATGCTTCAAATAGTTTGATTCACGGTAGTACAAATTTACATGACTGCAAAGACGAGACGGACGTAGGGAGGGTATCTTGGGAGGCAACAGTCTGGCTCGAGAGACTAGCGCTAAGGCCTACATAATGTGAAAGGAATTAAGACTCAAGACATGAACGTGGGTCCTATAAATGCAGTCTGAATTTGTGGTCATGAAACTGCAGCCTTTGGTACTGTCGGTATTGACTCTGTACAGCAGCTCCCTGCAATATTTTTAGAAATATTTTGTTGTTTTAATAACCTGGTAATACCATACTTTAACTTTATTATTGAAAAATGTAAAACCACACAACACTACTTGGACCTTGAACCTTAACTTAAACATATATCATTCATTTCCAAATTGTGATAAATCCTATTTATCACATATCCAGTAGCCTATTTATTTGCCCTGGCTGGGGACGTGATAAAAGGACAGAGAGGGCCATGAGGATGCACTGATTGGTCAGCTACCATATCTTCCCTATAGGGGTTATACGGCAGCCTACCCTAAACTGAATGACCTTTAACCACTTTCAACATGTCGTCCATATTCTGGGCATGACCTTAGTTACACTTTCAAAATGTTCAATAATGTTCAAATATTTTTATAAACGGATACAAAATGTCAGATTTCAGAAATATAAATAGATAAAGATTTGTTTTTAAAGAATAAATAAATCCCCAAATAGTTAAAATAGCAGATCTACAAGCACACATCGCACTGTGCTTATAGATTATCTATTTGGGTTTTTCATCCAAGTGTAGGGCTTAAGGGGAATGGTTGCTGCCAGAAATGGTTGCTACAGATGGATTGATAACATTCACTGGAGTTTATCCGGGTGCAAAGGAGCCAAAAGACTGAGTAATGATGAGGCCGATCGTGACTCCCTCCATCCCCACACTGTTGAGGAATGCCAGTGGGAACTATACCCTTTAATTCACTGTGGCAGTACTTTATGTAACGTGACAGTAATGTTAATCTATTTATTCAATTAAAGAGTTGATCCATATTTTCTCGTTGTGTTGAATAAAAAAGCTATGTGGTAAATTATTGCCCCACATTCATCGTTGCCCGTGGCAATTTGGCATCCAGACATTTTTCATGCCCAGGGTGACTGGAGTGAAAAAGGAGAGAGCTATATCTGATAACCCCAAGGGCTGATATGACAGTATCTGACCAATCAGTGTAAGCTCAGCATATCAAACATGGCTGCCATGGGTGCTGCGTTCTAAAGCTATTTTCTCCTCGTCTTTGTGAATATATATTTTTTTTACTGTACGTGATGAACGACCCACCTCCTGGGCATTTGTGGTTGCCTTCGGGAACCATTCGCGGACAAAAATGACGCACATCCTCCGTCTTTGGTGCTGAGCCAAAATGCAATCAGCAGAATCATGAAAAACAAGAAGGGGGCTCGCAACTCACTTTAAAGTGTAAGTAAAATAAAAGCAAATTTCTTGTTTCTCATGCCTTCGGGAACCAGCCTGGGGTTGGTGTACCACCGTTACGCCAAGCCTCGGTTGCATAACACTTGACAATGACTCTGAATGCAGAGATGATAATCTATTTAGTACTGTCCTAATGTGGAACTAAATTTCCTGTCAAAGTTAATCATTCTCATTACCTTTCAATTAAAGAGGATAGAGTTTTACAAACTGTGCAAAGGTTTAGGTTATCTCATAGAATGTACTGGAGCGCATATACATTTTATTTTAATCTTTAGCAACAGTTATTTAATGAAAGTGTCACACTTTTTTTATGATGGCTTTAGTGAAACAAAACTCTGCACCTTGTGTTTGTACAAGCCAGGTTCTCATGAAAACAAACATGCACACACAGAGCAAGAAGCACCTCCCTACAAAAAACACTCACGCGCATACTGTAGGTAATTTGTGAATGAGCGAAAGAGAAAAAAGATACAGACATACAGTGCACACACACACACACACACACACACACACACACACACACACACACACACACACACACACACACACACACACACACACACACACACACACACACACACACACACACACACACACACAGGCGTGGGAAAAAACCCACAGTCCACAAGCTGCGAATCGTGCAAATAAAAGCTCATTTCAGTGTAGCTAAACACATGCAAACACACACACACACACACACACACACACGTGTGTATGTGTGTGCGTGCGTGCACGCGTGCGTCCGTGTGTATATTCACATGGGCATTGCGTGCAGATGTGTGAATGCATGTGTACCATGTGCATTTCCTGTACTGTGTATGACCTGAAAACAGAAGTAGGTGCAGCAGCACTTGATAAATGATTGATAGAGTACTAGTCCATACCCGGGCATGTGTGCACCCAAACTATGTGCAGACTTTAGACTTACCTTAGCCTGTGGCAAAAATGTGCTTAAATTCAATTTAATTAGCCTATATTAATTTAATTTAATGTATTTGTCAAAGTATAAAATTGATTTAATTTAATTAACAAATACGTTAAATTAAATCAATTACATATCATTACAATAAAATCTGTTAAAAGTCGAAAAATCTGCTTCAATCCATTTCAGATCGATATCCCACCTACAGTAGTGTAGTGCAGTGGTTCTCGAAGTGATGTTCAGGGACCCTGGGTACCAGGGGGTCCCCAGCAAAATAATTAATATAGAATCACAATCATTTTAACCAATTCTTATATTTTATACTTTGACTATTAGCAGATGTACAATAGCAGATGTACAATTGTATAAATCCCCATAGTCAGAGAGTCCTGAGTTTGTGTTGGTGACACAAATGATGAGACTTTGCTGTGTGTAAACCACACACATGCACATATTGGTGCACCAAGACTACATTCACATACTTACTGTATGTATTATATGTATTAGTAGGCTTAACTGAGTTAACTTAACTGATGAATTGAGTGCAATGGACCACAGTGGAAACAAGCCCCTGGGCCTTTTTGTGTTATACTTTCAGCACAACCATTGACTGTACTACCTGTACTGTTAATAATCCTGATAATAAAGCATTCAATCAATCAATCAATCAATCAATCAATTCATTTGTTTCCAGTGTCCCATGAGGCCTTATACGCAAATTATGGGCATCATTTCCACAACCTGACAGAAATCAAAAAGGGTCATATCAGTCTGCCGTTACCTTCCAAGACGACGTTAAAAAGTGGCTGCATATCACAAGACATGGGTTCTATCAACAATGAAAGCTGTCATTGCAGGATCAGGCCCCTGTGGTACCTGTAGTCATGCAGCTGCAATCGGAGTAATGTAAGCAGGATTATGACTTATCCTACATGTTTTAATTAGATCTCCGTCCACACAGCTGATTCAAATGAATGATCAATGCGTTATTATCAAGCCCTGCTGGACCTGCTTAACAAGCATAATTGAATCCCCATGCATGGATTCATACAGTCATGCATACAGTAGCAGCAACAGCAATAATAATGAAACCCAGGAGGTAGGCTACAGCTAAGAGCAAGTGTCAAGAGCCAAACCAAAACAGATAAGTATTAAATAAAGAATAATACACAAGAGGCCATGGAATCACACCAGCCACGGGGCAAACTGTTGCACGAGGCAAAATCCACCGCAGCAATTTAACTGAGAGTCGTTCCATTTTAACACTCTCACAGTTACAAATTGATAAATGGACACTCAGGATTTTACAGTGTGAGAGAGAGAGAGAGAGACGCTATGCCACACTGCACGCACTTTAGATCTGCGCCCGACACCTTGCGGCTGGTAAATAATACAACTCTAGATCTCAAACATACAGGGATTACAGGAGTTGTTTGGGAAACAGTTCGGTAGGTAATGACTAGATATATCCTTCACTGTAGGATTTAACAACAGCGCATCTCTCAACCGCTCTGACCACTGAGCTCTTTCCTAGGGAGCTGAAGGCAATATCTATAGTCATTATAACGTACTGTTTCACAAACATATCCTGGAATCCCCATTACCGTTACCCTGCAGGTTTGAGATCTAGTGCTGTACCAACACATTTGTACCTGACAGACCACATTGTGATCAGATCTGACAGACCACATTGTTATCAGGTCATTAAAGTTAGCCAGGTGTAAACACACGGGCAAGAGCACATTGTTCAGTTATATTTTAATGCAAGGTGTAAATCTGTCTGTACACAGACAGACAGTGTGTGTGTGCGTGTGTGCATGCGTGTGTGTGTGTGTGTGTGTGTGTGTGTGTGTGTGTGTGTGTGTGTGTGTGTGTGTGTGTGTGTGTGTGTGTTGTTTGTGTGTGTGTGCATGCGCGTGTATATGTGTGTGTGTGTGTGTGCGCGCATGTGTGTATATGTGTGTGTGGGCGCGCATTCGTGTGAATGCGTGTATGTGTGTGCGCGCATGTGTGCGCGCGCATGTGTGTGTGTGTGTGTGTGCGTGCGCCTGTGTGTGTGTGTGTGTGTGTGTGTGTGTGTGTGTGTGTGTGTGTGTGTGTGTGTGTGTGTGTGTGTGTGTGTGTGTGTGTGTGTGTGTGTGTGTGTGTGCGTGCGTGCACCTGCACTATACAGTTGCTCTTTCTCCAGGTATAGCCGACACTCCTGCTCCGCTCTCTTCAGCTCCCAGTGGAACTGGCACACTGGAATTCCATTGGCCTGCGGACACAGGAAATAGGAAGTTAAACCAGGAAGTAGGATGAAGGATATAAATCACACAGCGTCAGGGAACTTCAAGCATAAATCACACGGCGTCAGGAAAGCTTTGGCAGCCCACCCATCTCATCACTTATCACAGCAGTCAATCAGTACGTGCGTTCTCAGAGCATGTTTGTTTTAATGATCAATACAAAATAATCTGATTCTGATCGATCTTGTTTTGCCAACAGCACCAACGTAGTATACTTTAAGTTCCTATTTATTTATGCCTTGTGAGCTTGTAGATCGGCTATTTTTGTTATTGGTCGTACGCCGATGTATATAAGGCTTAAGCAGTTAAAATAAAGTATTTAGCCGACACGGTTATCCAGATCCAGAGACTTAACAATGGCTCTTCTTTGGCTCATAATCATAGGGTAACCTCTTTTGATGCCTTATAGCACCCATCTTAAAGGTGATATAAAGAACCTATGTGCTATATAGCAGTGATAAGCAATACATGTTTTATTTATTTGAAACAAGGTTGATTTTTCAATGGGAATAATGGCATGAACCTGTATGAATGAGGTGTCAACTGTATGAAACGTTTCGTGCAAAATATTTGTATGTATTGTATGTATATGCATTTTCGGATGACTGAGTTAAATCAACACCTTCTAAGAGGTACAAATCGTATTAAATGGGGGTCTAAGGCCCAAAGCATAGCAAACTGGGGGTCCTTGAAACGGTTGAAAATGGATGTAGAGTCTTGCGTTTCTGTCTTGGGGCTGAGGGTGCCGATACCTGTTGGGTGTTAAGTGTGGTGCTTTTAGATGGATCTTGCTGTGCAAATTCCACATTTTTGACCGGCTTTTTGAGAATCCACCTTTCCATGTTGTACTAGTGATGGTAAATAAAGTCTCATTGGGTTAGAATTTACAGAAGCTATTGTGGTGTGATAGAGTTTAGATTTGTCACTTTAGATTTGGCTTTGTGACGCACTGTGAGCTTGTAGATCTGCTGTTTTTGAAAAATCGTGAAAATGTGAACATTTTTCACTCAAATCTTTGCTTCTGGGTCAACATATTTTGAGATGGGGCTACTCCTGGCTGCTACACAGCGCGCGCACACACACACACACACACACACACACACACACACACACACACACACACACACACACACACACACACACACACACACACACACACACACACACACACACACACACACACACACACACACACACACACACACACACACACACACACACAGAGAGAGAGAGAGCGGTTCTCTCTTCTCCTCTGCTGCCTTCTGAAAGAAAATAAGTATCGATATTGTACAAAAGAAATCTGGCGACCCACAGGCTGAGAACCCCTGATCTAGACAACCTTTTCATAACAGCAAAGCATAACATGGTTTACGCAACATATACCACAGAAGGTATAGGTTTCTAACAGTAGGTGTTCAGCAGTGGTGGAAAAAGTACTCAAATGTTTTACTTAAGTAAAAGTATCAATACTGCAATGTAGATGTCCGGAATTCAAAATTTCCTTGAGTAAAAGTACAAAAGTATTGGTATCAAAATGTACTTAAAGTGCCAAAAGTAAAAGTACTAAAATGTTTGAAAATAGCAGATCTACAAGCTCATGTAGTGGAGTAGAAGTAAAAGTACTGAAAACTGGAAATACTCCAGTAAAGTAAAAAATACCCAAATATTGTACTTAGTTACTTTCCACCACTGGTGTTCAGATTTCCAAACAATTTTAAAGGGGAGCAGAGGTCTTTCCTCCAGTCAAATCCTGAGTTCATTATAAAAAAAGAGTACAAATGGAACCCAAATGGACCTGTAATTGCAAAATGGACGCTTACGGGTCTGTAACCCCCCGAAATGTGCAGTCTCTGGGTTAAATAAACACGGAGGAATCGACAGCGTACGCTGGATAAACACACTCAGACAGGAAGAGAGACAGAGAGAGACAGAGTATGGGGTGTTGTAACGTTCTGGAAGTGGACTGGAATGGTTCGGCTCACAGTCATAAATTCAACACAGGAGGAGCATTTCGAAATCCACAACAGAAAAATGTGAAGGAACGGTCAGTCCTGTATTGTGTGTGTGTGTGTGTGTGTGTGTGTGTGTGTGTGTGTGTGTGCGTGCGTGCGTGCGTGCGTGCGTGCGTGCGTGCGTGCGTGCGTGCGTGCGTGCGTGCGTGCGTGTTCGTGCGCGTTTGTGTGTCAGCAGCTGGGAGGTCTGTTTACGTTAGGATTATTGCCACTCTCGGTTGCGTTTCAAAGCTGTCAATGTGTTTAGGTCTTACACTGGCAAACACACCATTCACACACCCACCCACACACACCCACACACCCACACACACACCTCGCTGCCTCGTTACCCCCCTCGGGAGTCATCCATCCCACGAGCCGCCAAAACAACCAATGAGAATTTCACCTCATCACCAAGTACCAATCACACACCACTACCACCACCACCACCACCACCACCAACAACTTGAACTCATTAGACAAGAAGGCGGCTGAAGGAACAGCCGGGGCTGGCTGGCTGCATGGGCCTTCTTCAATGTCTTGACCTTGGACAAGAAAGAAAGGGCATTAAGTTGTGCCATTAATGGACATGAACCCAGGAAAACGTCTGGGCAATCAGGTCGGGGCATTGTCCGGGGTTAACCTTTCACACATGTAGCAAGCAATGGGAGAATGTCTGTTTCAGAAGTGTTCACATGTCCTACTATAATTAAGGAAACCTTTGTCATCAAAGCGAACCTCTGTCATCAAGGGAACCTCTGTCATCAAAGCCAGCAGGGTTTTCCCCAGTGGCGTGAGCAATTGATCTGAACTTGCACACGGCCATTGACCATTAGCATGTGCGCACAACCGCGACGCCTGTTTTTCAATTTCAAGATTCACACGTTAGAATCCAGGTTGTGTTACTAGCACACATACATAGCTTAGATCAAACTGCTTAAACGTCAACTTATCATGGTTGTGGGAGAGAGAGAGCACATCCCTGGGTAGCGCAACAAAACAGGGGCCACGGACTCCCAACGGGTCCGCAAAACATTCGCTGGGGGTCCGACCTGCCTCACGGCTGCGGACATAAAACCTTCTCTCTGTTAATCACAACGCACCGTGTGTGTGTGTGTGTGTGTGTGTGTGTGTGTGTGTGTGTGTTGCAATTTGTACATCGACTCACAGGAACACACGCCTTGCCCATACATAACTAAAAGTCTGCAAATATATTGAGTGCGCACATCTCCGGGTAATGGACTAGTAAAGATTAATAGTCTGTTTGATAAAGCACACATTAAGCTACTCCCATTTAACAGCGTGATTAGATGCAATCTTTTTTTTTATTTCCTTCCACACCACATTGCAGTTTCCCATTGATGCAGCCATGCAAAACACAATTTTAATAATCATGTATTTATTTAACTATATGTCTCTATCTATGCATGATGATGCCTTGTTAGAAAAGAAACATGTTCATTATGAGAAAAGTCATGGGATATTCATGTGACATGACTGACTTTCCTGTCCACACGTAGGGTGCTGTGTGCACCTTTATTAAAATCACATGTTGTGAACACTATATGAATACAAAGCTTATTGTACAACTTGCCTAGAATGGAATGTAAAGTTAACTAGGTTTGCATGATTCAAACGTGTACTATAAACCCCTATGTAGCAGTGCACAGGGAAGCGTTGCGTTGTAGCTCGTTGTCTACATTACTACGGTAGTAAAGAAGCGTTGTTTGTGTTTTAACAATGTTTCACTTATGAGTTATTGATCACCGAAGTTTGTTCTGTGAATATTTCCAACTCAACCGCAAACATAGCCAAATGAACTAATTTTCAGTGATCTTATCTCACTCTCCAAACACCTCGGGAGTAGGGGAGGCTCATCTCTCCTCGACAATATAAGTGTCATCAACACGGCCACTTGCTCAATGTAAATTCATCTCGTCCATTCACACATGGGTTGAATCAGACATTGCAAAGACTTAACTCAGGGGAGCCGGCAGCGTCTGTTGCATGTCGCGTCCAACTGAGTCGGATATGTGCATTCATACACACAGCCACACTGTTTAAAGTCTGGAAAACGTCCATGTTTAAGTGCATGTGTGACTGCGGCTATTAATGAAGGGAAAGGGAAAGGGAATGAAAAAAAAGGTTACAAATGATATACAATATAAGAATACAAACATAGATTGTAATGTAATCAAACTCATCAAACGTAGTTGAGCTCACCAGCAGAGTCCTGTGGGGTAGGTCGCCAAAGAAAGCCAAACGATGGCATTTTACGTTTCTGCTATAGTGTTGTTTGACTGAAAACAGCCTCTCTAATCTTTAAAGCACATTATACATGAAAACACCTGTACTTCAGTACGATAACACAATAAACAAATCAACGGAACACCTTGCGGTGTTCCATGCAATTTAAGAAGCAATACCGCTTAGGGACCAGTAGTGTCTCCAACAGGCTGCCCGAGACAACTGTCACCAATGAGAGGTATAGCCATACACTGTCACTGTCACTGTCAGTTATAGTTGAAACATGCCACAGTAGGAACCATGGTTACATAAACACAACTTGGGGATGTGTTACGAGTGTGATTGTGTGGCTGTGTGTGGGTTTTGTTTGTATGAGTGTATGTATGGGATTGTGTGTGAGTGTTCACTTCCAGGCGCTGACCCTCGCCTGATTGCTGGCTGCCATTGCAGGCTATACTTAAGACTTCTTAACACCTGTGGTCTGTGGCAGCATTAATGATGTCCACACACACACACACACACACACACACACACACACACACACACACACACACACACACACACACACACACACACACACACACACACACACACACACACACACACACACACACACACACACACACACACACACACACACACACACAGTGTTCTTTTTGTTATTTAGTATGTTTTGAGTCCTCTACCTCTAGTCATTTCGTAATGTGCAAGCACTGGGCCACGGAAGCCAGCTTTTTGTATAAAGTCCTGTTTTGGTAGATGAGAGTAGAGAGAATAATTAGCAATGTGTTGTAACTTTATTTTGTGTTTGTCAGGTTAGTGGTTTAAACTCAAGGTTAGTCTTAGTATGCTTATTTCCCTGAGTTGCTCCGTGTATATGATTTAAAGTCTATTTAAATTAATGTAAATATCTTAAGTTATTAATAAAAACGGGGTTTCAGTCAGTTCCACTTTATGTTGCATTCCTTTTTCCCCTAGACGGGGACGTAACGGAGAGTAAAATGACTGCATAAAGTAAAATGATTGCATAAGAGTAAAATGATTGCATTGTTGTACAGTAGTGAACATGACTGGTCTCGACGGGGGAGAAGGGGATGGGGGGAAACGAGTCCCTTGGTCCAAGATGAGGCCGAGAATGTTAAAATGTGGACCCCAGACTGAAACCATACTCGATACAGCCCTTTACACCAGCGGTTATCAACCTTTTCGGGATTAGGGCCAACTTCAAAATTCCAAAAGATTTCGCCAGCCGCCCATCTGTCCACTTATCGGCAGCCGTGTACTGTTAAGTGGTCAGATGGGTGGGCCACGCGCATTTTCAGAGCATGTTTATCCCATTGAGACCTGAGGCGATTCTTAAAAATGTTTTCTAAATCCTAAGAGTTTTTTGAAAAGATTTTTTTTTTTAAATCACGATTTTTCAAAAATAGCAGATCTACAAGCTTTTATATCTGCTATTTTTGAATAGCCAAAGAAATCTAAAGTGACACAGATGCGTTCCAGGTCTTAATGGGTTATTTTAATGGTCAACCGATTATGTTCCGACCTGGATCAATGGAACTAAGGTAGTATACATTACGTTTTTATCGGTGTCACAATATAAACTCACGTTTTAAGGGTTTAAAGAAAATATACCATTACATTTTTTTACATTAATTTTTTTCTAAATGTTACTGTTATATTACCAATCTCAGTGTTTTGACAATTATTTGGGGGCCCACTTGCAATACCTTGACGGCCCACCAGTGGGGCCCACCCTATAGGTTGAGAATCGCTGCTTTACACCGTCTATGTAAAGACAAACAAGGCTGGTTAACTGTTGATACTAATTTACAGTAGCAGCCTTTTAATACTGTTTAATATATGAACCGCTGATCCCTATGACATACACACTTTAAATCACAAGAAGCAGTTTGTGCTGTTTGGCTGTTTAGGTCACATGATCTACTACACTCTAACAAGAATCTGTCACTGTGCCAGGGGGCAAAGTTCAATGTGCCATACCAGAATGTACACACATGTAGAGATTTGATGACTGATGCACGCACGCACGTGCACACGCACACACACACCTTTTGTGCACTCGCACAATACACAGCTTTTTACGCACAAACACACGCAATTGTGGATGCACACACAAACACAGCCTTTTGCACGTGTGCGCACACACACACACCGACTTTCGCGCAGTTGTTTTTAAATTAACCTCGGCAGATACGTTATTTCTCAGTACAATTTGTTTCATTCTCAAGATGTGAAACAAAGCCATTTTTCCCCTTCATTTTATTAACATTTTTGTAGAGCTCTTTTGTCTTTTCACACCTGGCTACATTTGGCTACACTGCCATTTGAATGTATTGGACTGTAAATATGATAGCAGTGCAGTGCATGCATGTGAAAAAAAGGCAGAATAAAGGCTGCATTGTTTTAGTTTTGTTCACGGCACAGATGGGTGCATTACGTTCATGATTATGACATTTTACTTGATTAATTGTTACTCAAATAATTTATAGTTTGTCATCAGAACATTATGGATAAAAATGACATTTGTTTTGCTTTTAGGGTTCGTAAACAATAGGTGCACAGAGCAGATATGACAAATAACTTACATAATTTAATAACTTTATACTTAAAAATGTATAGTGGAAATAGCCTCTACATAGCCTCTACAAGCTCAAAACACGGCATCATGGCACGTTTTGAGCTTGTAGATCTGCTATTTCCACTATTTTTGAAAATGTTTGAAAAAATATGAAAATGTTTCAATATGGAAAGGATTATGACGATCATACAAAAAAATATTTTAGGCGATCATACAAAAAAAAATTATAGGCGATAATTGTGACAGGCCTACACTGCCAACAAAAAACACTACCGATATTTATTTGGCCCTCTTTTAAAAGGTTTGGACACCCCTGTCCTAAGTTATAAATATCTATCTGTGCCCGTGTCCTTGGCATGGTGCAACACTTTAGGCTGCCTCTGTTGTTCTGACCTCAGACATGACAGTGGTGGGGAGGAGGGGGGCCACTAATGAGCTTCCACTGAGCACAGGTAGAGAAAAGGTGATGAAAAGGTGATGAAAAGGTGATAGTAGGTGTCAGGTGAGGTTGAGGTTCAAACCCTTTGCCCCACCCTGTCTGCTGTTGTTTTCGTAGGGAGCTGACAGACAAGAGAGACCCTCCGGCTGACCTGACGTGTCTGCGTCAGTACCTGCGTCATATACACCGGAAAGAAAACGTCAGACTCTGCTCTCAAGTTCAGCCAAAATGGAGCCTATCTCGACTGGTTCACTTCATGACTGAACAAATATACTTGAACTGCTACAAATGTGTAGACTTTCAGCTCATTGACAATTCTGCTGACAATGATTTAGTAGCGTTCACCTGGTTTGCCAGGTCTGACTAGACCCTGGTTAAACATGCATTTAGAAGGACAACCGAATGGGTCGTGACCCCACAGGGTGGCTTGCTCAAGGACCTATCTATCTATCTATCTATCTATCTATCTATCTATCTCTATATCTATCTCTCTATATATATAATATATGCCACATGGGGCCCCCACCTTCACTTAATGCGGCCCGCAGGTTAATATCGGAATACTGATACATTGATTTCAGCTGTTACAATTCCAAACATGACCTTGTCTATATTACAATTCTATTGTCTTTTTTACGTCCAATGTATTTGTATTTAAGTTCATAAAGTTACCATAAGTATAACTAAATACATTTGAGATTAAATAAAAATGTTACTTTTCAGGATTCCAATAAAAAAATAGGGGGAAAAAAACAGGATTCCAATTAAAATTGCTATTTTTGCTACTTTTGTGTGACATAGAATACGGAGATAAGAGGTGTCTGCCCGACAGTATGTGCAATGTGGTCCTCTGGAGTGAATGTGGAAATATAGTGACCCTCTCCATCATCAAAGCTGCCTACCCTTCAAGCTGGTGTACTATGTGAGTCGAGTATATACTGGTACTTTGTGATAGCCTTGAATAGCTGCTGTGAGTATACTGGTACAGTGCATTGGTGATACTCTTGCTCTGTTCCCTTTGCCAAAACAATTCCCTTGCATGAATCTTATACTTGGCAATAAAGCGTCCTTGTGTTCTGGGTTCTAAAGTATTATAGTATTTGGGGTCAGAGGAGCAACTCAGAGTTCTGGGTCCCATGAGAACATGTCACACTGGATCCCTAATATTTATAGGACAATAAAAATCCATAAACCAAGAGCCCCTGCAGCTAAGGGCCTCTAGATTCTACATAACTTTTCACCCTTATTTGGAATCTACATCTACATGGAAAATACATCTCTGGTATTTAGTCTGGAGAAGCAATTAGAGAGAGGTGAAACCCTAGGCTTATTGTGTAGTTTGTTTTCCAGTTCAGGTTAAAAAGGACAGCACGGTAAACATATGGCAGGCTGCATAAGGCTGACCTTATAGTACACCATGATGTAAGCAACACAATTGCAGATAATCAAATGAATGGTTGTGTTAGATGTAGTGACCGTGTCAACGTGCGTTCACAATCTATCCTTGCACATGGCTCTGGGGCACACCTAAACCTAACACACCTATTATTCATTTTATTAGCAGCAGCTGCATTGCCATGTTTTTAATCTGCAGTAGTCTTTATCCAGAACTGGAAAACTACAAAATAAGCCTACAGGGTTTCATGTCCCTTTAAGTATTATGTAGCATATGTTCTGTTCTGTTCTTAGATGACTGACTCCCGCTGGACTCTGCCAGTACATTTTGCATATGGATATGGACTGCTGGGATGTACACTACTGAACCACAACAGATGCCTGTTACGGATCACTGTTGCTGTTATATCACCATAATATACTGTATGTATAAACATATGAACTGTATGAACATAATATACTGTATGTTCATGCATAGAGTATATTCCCTGGTGATATATTGTACAGTTGTCAGACAGACCTAGCACAGATATAGGATCAGACTACAAAGGTGCGTGCATACAGGAGGCGAAGATTTTGTGCAGTGAAAAGGCGCAAACTGACGTGATGCTGCCTCGGGCGACACGAATGTGCGAAATTCACTTATTTCTCGTCTTTGCTTGTTGAAATATCGCAACTTGAGCGAAGTTCTCCAATTAAGCGACGCAACAACAATATAATCGCCTTCAGTCTGAACGCAACATAAGTCTATTTATTTATTGATTTCATCTTATTCTCATCTCTCCACTCTTAACTGTACCTATTCTGTGTTTTAGCATGCTGTTGCTGCTACATTATCTAGAAGAGTGGACATTTGAGAAGACGGGGCACTTTTATGTCTCCTTTTGGAACACTGGGCACTTGAGATAATTCATCATGGATTTTTGTTTGTTTAACTGAGCAGTGGCACTATTCACTGCCGGCCGGGCACTACTGGGATATTTGGGGACACTGTGCGCGCACGTGCGTGCGTGCGTGCGTGTGTGTGTGTGTGGGGGGGGAATAAAAGCATCAGTGAAGAAAGAGAGAGGGAAAAAGATGGTAGTCTGTGAGCAAAAGAGCAATAATCTGTCAATAATCTGGAGTGGTTTCAATATAGAAACGGGTCAGCAGTCAACATTTCTACGTCACTAAAACGGTGGAATCTAAATATAGTGTCATTTTTAACAGGGTCTTGGCAGCCAAGCCTCTATAATTATTTATAATGAATGCTTTTACACCAGGTTAACCCAGGGCACCACTCTACAACACACCGTTCATAAAAATATAAATGGCCTGCCTGCCCTGGAGCCAGGTTATGGTCACCTTGTGTTGCTTGCTTGTATGCCTACTATTGTATGCCAAGCCCAGAAATATATACTGTTGACATTGCAGGTAGTTCCTGTGTGATTAAAGCCATAGCTATTAAGAGTAATGGGATGGATAATTGTAGGCTGTAGCAATGATCCTGTTGATTTACGCACTTGGGTAAAAAGCCCTCTTATCTCCAAGAACACCATTCACAATGTTGACGCATGCGGAGTGCGTGTTTATAGTCCATCGATTTGACATGACTTAAAATAGCTGCTCTTCTGAGCACCCAAACATCTATAAACCTGTAGGGGAAAAATGACTGTATCTGATAGATCTCACACATCTGTCACCCTCAAACTGCTACTGTGTGGGTTACTGTTCAGATTTCTTAAACTATGTACAATGGTTGTGAGACACTCTGTGATCTGATGTTAGCCTATAGTCCGGGGTCCCCAGGAAAACAACTTTAACACACATATATATATATATATATATATATATATATATATATATATATATATATATATATATATATATATATATATATATATAATTTTGTAAACATTTTGACAACACACATCTTGTATGGGGGTCCCTGTAGGCACAAAATCTTTAGAGATGGAGGTCCGTGGCCAAATAATACATTTGGAGGGGGGTCCTTGACATGAAAAAGTTTGTGAACCACTGATATAGACTATTGAGCTATCTTACTCCACTACATCTCAGAGGCAAATATTGTACTTTTACTCCACTACAATTATTTGAAAACTTAAGTCACTAGTTACTAGATTTTGATTATTATTACAAAACATGCATTAACCACTTCAGAGTATGAATGCTTGTCTAATTTGAAAATAGCAGATCTGCAAGCTCACAATGGGTTGCTTCGCGACTCCTTGTGAGCTTGTAGATCTGCTATTTTCAATTTGATCTGCAAAATGAGTAGCCTTTTACTTTCAGTACTTAGGTATATTTTAAAGCAAATACTTTTGTACACTTTTACTCAAGCACATTTTTAATACCAGACTTTTATCTTCAACAGAGTATTTCTACATTGTGGCATTGGTACTTTTACATAAGTACAAAATGTGAGTACTTCTTCCACCACTGTCTTTAAAGAACATTCCAAGTGTATAGGAACCCTGGCTGGCACTCACCGTGTGAAGAACAGACAGCCCCAGCAGCAGCAGCAGAGAGAACCGGTGCGTCATGGACATTATGATGCTCACCGCCGCGCAAACAACATCTCCACCCGACCTCATGTAGAGACTCCACCGCGCACGGTGAGGTCGTTATAATTAATGAATAAATACACACGGCAGTAGTAGTAGTAGTAGCCTTAACACAAGTATTTACTTATTCCGGGAGAAAATAAATTGTGAGAACGGGAAAAAAGTAATTAAAAATCAATTCGGGTCACAATAACTAAAACAAATTTCGAACCAGCCTATATAGAGAAATGTAGCCTATATATAAACTGTCGGTTGGCCTCAAAGCAATAGAGTCCGCAGGTCGACACACAGCTGTGATGATGTTGGGTCTGTCACAGCTGGGTCTAGTGTGGTCTAATGAACTCCTCTCCCGTTACCTTAAGTGTAGCCTGGGCAGCATTCCATTTTCGGGTATATGATCCGGTCGAAAAAAAAGAAAAAGTGGCCGGATAGGCAGAACCGGAAAGACGTCTCACCCCAAAATAGGTCCGTGCTAATAAAATCCTTGATACGGCATTGTTTAGCTTATTTTTTAAATGTAAATGTGCGTGCACTATCCGGAGACTATTTAGCGTCGGTATTATCCCACGGGGAAATTCTATTCCATTTAAACCGCAAAACCGGATAGGCAGAACCGGAAAGAGGATTCTTTTTTCTTTTTTTTTTCAGTAGGCGTGGTCTAGACCGGATCATATGTTGTCTTCTGGAACGCAGACCAGGCTTTCCTCCGAGGTGGAAAGACTGGTGATGCGAGGTTACCTTAAGTGCGCAGCGCGCCTCCGACACTTTTCCCCCCAGCGGCTACAGCGAGTCGCGTCTCGCGCCTCTAACAGTTAGAGAGAGAGCAAGAGAGACAGAGAGACAGACAGAGAGGAGAGAGCTCTATGGGAGAGAGAGAGAGAGATTAGATTTTTAACAACTAATTTATTCATAAGAGTGTTTGCTAGCATTTAGAGCAACACAACAAAAGTGATTCCCCTATTGTTTACAGAAAAAAGTACAACTTACTTTTTTCATATTATTATTAGAGAGAGAGAGAGAGAAAGAGAGGGAGGGAGAGAGAGCGAGCGACAGCGTCCTCTTGCGGCTGAACCGAGCCTATCCTAAATTAAAGGTAGGGTATGTGATTTGCAATTATTGAAAACATTACAACATGGGTCTATATTGTGATAGTACTCATTGCTATAGAGTGTTTGTTCAGTAAAAGGAGTCTCCCATGTCTCTCCATCTCTTTATTAAACAGAAAATGCCTTTTCAGTGCTCTCTCCTGATTGGCTTAAATGTTGTCACCTATCTGAAAATGTACTTTATTCTCTTTACTAAAGAGCTGGAGAGACCCCTGTGACCGAACAAACGCTCTGTAGCAATCACAATATAATACTTTAACAATGTTTTACAATAATTAAAATCCAAAGAATATCACTTACCCTACCTTTAAAGGTATATATATATATATATATATATACATATATATATATATATATATATATATATATATATATATATATATATATATATATATATATATATAGTAATAAAATAATATATTTATAAATAAAGTTGTAGAACTGTAGTTCTTTGGTAGCCTGACACTCCTGACAATTTTGACAATTTTGACAATTTTCATTTTGTTTCACTCCATTATTGGCCGTATCTTTTTTAAATGGGAGTGGCTAGCGATTCAGGGGCTGGAGCCAGGCTAGTTGTTTGGTGTAATATAATAATAATAATAATAATAATAATAATAATAATATCATATATATAGCCTACATAATAATAATGATAATAATAAAAAATATTATTATTTTTAATAATATATGCGCTTGTGCACATCCAGGCAGAGGTGGAGGTGCTGGTAGGCAAGACAATGTACACTAAGACCTCCCACTGCTTCTCTTGATCAGGAAGGGACCGCACACTCCTTGAAACAAGCACGATGGACTTGGATAAAAGGAAGGAAGTCCGGACTAAAATAACATATATTTTTTTTCATGAATCTGTTATTAGTTGGCACTACATACGGATCCATGACTTGGTTTTCCCTCACAAGACCTGTGGGGGACAACTAAACAAACCAACAGTTGTTATGTGTTTTGCCAAGGCCTGGAAAATACGCCCTGAGATTGGCCAGTACAGTCACTTTGATTGGCAGTTGTGCAAACGCTCACCCCAAAACATGATGTACGAGACTGTGGCGGCTTGTGTGTGACAACGAAGGCATGGATGTGTGTGTAATGACAACTAATAACAGATTCATGAAAACAATGGAATCACTTTTGACCACAACAAATAGCTTAATAAGTAGAGATGCTTATGGGCTCCACTCTATGCTATGGCTTCTGCTGGGGAAACTGGACGACAGTGCCATTCTGCAAATAGACCCCATGGCCAGTCATTTGGGATCAATAGAAGTAGGAAAAAATACCATGTATTATTTTAGAACGGACTTGTCCTTTAATGATCAGTTGATTTTAATGTGCACCACGCGTTTCGGCGTCTTGGCTTCGTCAGGCACTATTTACACGGGTGTGACGGACTGATCACCGTAATTTATAGTGACATCCCCCGTGACAAGATACTCTCCACCCATCTATTAGTGGCTATATACTCCTTCAATTATTCAATCAATTGTTAGCTAGAGATGGGCAGGTAAACATGAGCAATACAAATACAAAGTGACAGACAGTACCAAATTCCTACACCAACTTGGAGAGAAAATATACACTCATATGCCGTTGTAAAACACATTTAAAAATGCCATGCTACACTACAGTATGTCGTCCAAGGTTAAAATCCATTAAAAATTGCCATGCTATGGTGGCCTAGTGATTAAGGCGCAGATCACATAAGCTCCATGAATCATGAGAGCAAGTTGTGGGTTCGACTTCCGAGCCCAACGACCTTTGCAACGAGTCGTTCCCTTCCTTGTTTCCTGTTACACTTCACTGTACTGAATCTGAATAAAGGCCCACAAGTATCTTAAAAATATAGCAGGGCTATGTAAAGCAATGACTACGCCACCCACACATATAGGAGTGAGGGATCCTTTAAACACATTAACCATACTGTATATATATAAATATATAGGACTGAACAAGGTAAGGTTCCCCAGAAAGGTACGGGTTCAGAATGAACAGAACCAGAGGCTGATGTATCAAATGTGTCAAGTTTATTCAAACAGTTGGTATAAAAAGTAGTCAGGTTAAAATACAGAAAGGAAGAAAGCGGTTAGTATTACTGGGAGTTCTGCAAAGGGACTAAACCCAAAAGGCAAAGGGGCAATAAGGGTAAGGGCTTCGGGGCCTCTAAAGTAAATATACCGAAATTAAACAAATCAAATCCAAATAATGCAAAACCAAATAAAGTAAATAAGAAAATCAAAACAAAATACAAATACGCAAAACCAAAATCAAAATCATGCAATTCTACTTAATGGCCCAGTATAGCTCTGTCCTCAGGTCAACCCTATTGCACACAGTCCAATAGCAAAAACCCGTCTAAATAGTATATATGGAGGAGAGACGACAGCCTCCACGTGGCCTCCTCCGCAAGTAACAAGAAATGGTGAGAGACCAACTTGTGAAACTAATGTCGCCAACCAAACGTCGAGCTGGCAGGCTTAGGACCAGCGGACGGGCAGTCATCCCGACCGTCGAAAACCGAGGCCTGTCAGTGCTTCAACTCAATGTCGAGGGCCTAACAACCTCCAAACTCGAAGTCCTGCGTCACCTGGCTGATTCCAACGGGGCAGCGGTTCTGCTCCTGCAGGAGACACACTGCACATCCGACAACATCCTCAAGATCCCTGGGTTCCATCTCGCTGGGTCCATCTACAGCAAGCAACACGGTGTGGCAACGTTCGTCCGGACTGAAATAAGCTGGTCAGCCAGTAGTCAATCCCCACCAGGCTCTAACATCGAGTGGCTGGTTACAAAAATCCAGGAAACATCAGTCGTCAACGTATACAAGCCCCCACCATCAGAGCTGTCCGCAACGTCACTCCCATCAATAACTGCACCCGCCATCTATGCAGGTGACTTCAACTGTCAGCACACAGACTGGGGTTACAACCACACAACACCTAATGGAGTGGCACTGAGAGAATGGGCCTCCAACACTGATGCTCTTCTGCTGTACGACCCCAAGGAGCCTCCAACCTTCTTCTCTGCACGCTGGAACACCTCTACCAACCCGGACCTGGCCTTCGCCATCTGCCACAGTAACGACCTGAAACCGGAGAGACGCGTCCTGGACAGGTTTCCCCGCTCACATCACCAACCATCCATCATTAAAGTCCCATAACTGGTGGAACCGGTACCAGGGAAACCCGTCAAGCGATGGAACTTCCGAAAGGCCAACTGGGAGTCGTATACTGAGGAGACTGAAAGAAGGTCAGCTGGCCTGCCAGACCCAGACTCAGCCAACCTGGATGTGGCCTATGCAGCCTACTGCCAGGTCCTCCTGGGTGCGGCAAAGAAGACCATCCCACGTGGCTATAACAGGAATTACATCCCAGGTTGGGACGAGGAATGCAGCCGCTTTCTGAGTGACCACCAGAGGGCTAGCTCCAGAGAAGAGGTGGACGTGACTGCAGCAGCACTGCTCCAGAAGCTGGATATCACCCGCAGGGCCAGATGGACAGAAGTCGTTGAATCAATCGACTTCACCCATTCTAGTCGCAAGGCGTGGCAGACCATCAACCTGCTCACAGGCAGAAATACAACACCCCACAGCTGCCCAGTCACAGCAAACGCCATCGCATCACAGCTCCTGAAGAACGGCCGCTTCCCGGATGCTGACAAAGACTTTGCCCGACTGACATCGCGTGAGGTGTCTTGCATCTCGGGAGCGGCCAGTGTCGATTCCAACCTCTCGGGAGAATTCACAGCAGAGGAACTCAGTGAGGCCATGAGCAAGCTCAAGCCAGGTAAATCCCCTGGCCGTGACAACATCCACCCGGAATTCGTCATCCACCAGAGCACAACAACATCTGACTGGCTCTGTGCTTTCTACACATCATGCTACCGGAGATTAAAGCTCCCAAAGACTTGGCCCCGTGCCTCTGTTATAGCTCTGCCGAAGCCAAATAAACCTGCAGAAGACCCCAAGTCATACAGACCAATCTCGTTGCTCTGTGTGCCATTTAAGATCTTGGAGAGGATGATTCACATCGAGCCAGTGGTGGACTCACAGCTCCCACGGGAACAAGCTGGTTTCCGTCGTGGAAGATCAACAGCAGACCAGGTAACACTATTCTGTCAGGACATCGAGGACAGCTTCCAGGATAATACGAAAGCTGGGGTAGTGTACCTGGATCTGACTGCTGCGTATGACACCGTGTGGCACCGGGGACTCCACCTGAAGCTGCTGAGGACAATACCGGACCGCATGGTGACATTCATCATGGAGACACTCATCATGGAGACACTTTCCAACCGCAGCTTCACCCTCCAGACCAGCAGTGGCCAGTGCAGTAGGCTCAGAAGACTGAGGAACTGAGACCGCTAAGACGCTGTGAATATCCACCCAAGCCCTGGTCTTCTCTGCAGCGGAATACTGCGCCCCAGTCTGGAGCAGAAGCCCACATGCGAGAAAGGTCGACGTGGCTATCAATACCTCACTCCGAATTGTAACTGGATGCTTAAAGCCTACCCCTGTGTCCCTCTTGCCAGTCCTTGCGGGAATAGCACCGGCCGGCCTCCGACGGGAGGCTGCCACCCTCGCCAGGAAGGCACAAAAGTATGACTGGCACATCCTGCACAACACCACAATAACAACAGCACCTCCAAGCAGACTCAAGTCCCGCCACCCCTACAACAAGGCAGCACAAGAGATGCTCAACTCCACCTCTGAGGACATCCCCAGAGATGCATGGTTGGCAGCAGCTTGGAAGGAGGAGTGGGAGTCAGCCGGGCCCTCCCGAATCCACCGTTACATCTGGGACCCAGGAGATGGCGCCATTGGAGGAGACGACCTACCACGCCGGCAATGGACCACACTGAACCGTGTACGAACTGGGGTCGGTCGCTTTAAAACATCAATGAAGACGTGGGGCTTGGCGGACAGTGCGGCATGCGAGTGCGGTGACCCTGAGCAGACCGCCGACCATATAATCACCATCTGCCCCTTATATAGACCACCCTCGGAAGCCAGCCTCTTTGACCTAGGACCAGAGATGCGGGCATGGCTACACGACACCGAGTTGGACCTCTGACGTTACACGAAAGAAGAAGTATATATGGCACGGTGGTAAAAACAGTGATGGTTAGTTCAGCTCCTACAAAAAATCAAATAAAGCATTAGACCAACCCTCCAACAATTCATCCCAGACATTAGGGCCCTATAGCAAGATGACAAAATACAGCAAAATAACAAACATACCCAATGAGTCAATATATGCTCATGGCTCCCATTGATATAGGCCTGCACAGACACAGGGTACTGCTGCTCAAAGGACCTGGAGGCTTCTGGAAATACAGATATATATTAGTATAATTAACAACAGGCCTAATATTGTCAGCCTACTCTTATATATATACTATTGCTACAATGAGTTATAAAAACCTTGTAATTTGTTTCAGATTGTCTTACCGAGAATTAGTCTGTACCCCTCATGCCTCCAGGTCTCTCTCACAAACACTCAAGCCAGGCTTCTGGCTAGACAGGAGGCCACAAACCTGGCCACCCCTCTTTATGCACTTTCCTTAAAGGGCCAGTGCTACAAAAATAAAACAAATGATATGCCATCCAATTTTACAAAAAAATCCATGGTACACTATGTCGTCCAATGTAAAAAAACAAAACATAAATGAAATGCCAATCTACCGTTCGGATATATAGCACTGAGCGCACTGGCCAATACAAACTAATACGTGAGTGCATTTCCGAACGCAACCTATGTTGTCCGATGTAAAAAACCTAAAAATTCCCATGCTACACTGTTGTCCAATGTAAAAAACAAAACAATAAATGCCATAGAGCACTATGTCATCCAATGTTAAAAACATTACAAAATTGCCATGCTACACTATGTCGTCCAATGTAAAAATATATATTTAAAAAATGCCATGCTACACTATGTTGTCCAATATAAAAAACGTTTTTAAAATGCCATGCTACACTATGTCATCCAATGTAAAAAAACATTAAACAAAAACTATGCCTATACACTTACACAAATATTAAAAAGAACCAAATACCAGAACCACCTTAATATATGCATGAGCCTCAGCTTAAGATGACAGTGTGTCTTCTAGACAAGCCAAGCTATACATTTTTACAAAAATGTTTAAACACCACAATATTTTGCCTACCCAAATCAAGGCCCCAAGCCCACATGGACAATAAAACAAATAGCTCTTTAACGCAGTGAAGCAATATATGGCCATGGAGTAGGCCAAGCAAGTCTGTAAATACAGCCCATAAAATGTACCGCAGTGCAACATATTGTATAAATGAGGTGATTAAGCCATATACGGATCATTAAAACCAGGTAATTATAAAATTTGACATAGATCTAGGCTTTCATTCAAGCCATATGGCTCCATTGAGTTCAAGCCAAGTGAAGATCCAGTATAATATAATATAATAAACTTTATTTATAAAGCGCTTTTTGAAACATGGTTACAAAGTGCTTTACAATGGCAATATAAAATACAGTAGACCAAGAACGATTCGGCTTAATCGTTTTTTTGGTGTTTACACTGAAGCAATTCAGCTTAAAACAGATGGTAAGACAAACAATACAATCATTACAGCAATAAACAACACAATAAAAACAATAAACAAAGTGATTTAAGAGAAAGCCATGGTATAAAAGTATGCTTCCCTCCGCAATAAAAGTGTTTTGAGGTGACAGAGTGACCTTCTCGATGCCAACAAATTTGAGTGTGGCTGCAGAACCATGGCCTCTCTTACTGTAATGTCTATGGCATAGCGTACTCCATTCTCCCATTTTCTATAGCTGCCTTTGTGTTCAGCTATTACATACCTTTAAATTGTGTTTAGTTTGACCAGTGTAAACCACACAGGGACACTAAATATAAACTACATGGGTGGTGTTGCAGTTAACGAAACACTTTCATTTTGTATTTCTCTCCCATATGTGGGTGATCGGCAATCACAGTGGTGATTGGCTGCCTGTCCGTGATGGACTATAGGAGCCAATGGAAACTATTGTTGTCGGGGGTTTATTGTCTTTCTTTCTTTCTCTCAAGCATTAACACAGGACACAACACAGGATATACAGCGCAATATGTGCTGGGTGGAATTCGCTATCAAATGTATGTAAATCTGGCCCCGCAAAAACATTTTCAAGTAGTTCAACTACATCGACACGTTGTGAGCTTGTAGATTGGCTATTTGAACTATTTGAATATAAACTGCTCACAAAATGTAAGGAAACTTGAATTTGGGCCATTATATCTCCCCTTTACTAATACCAATTAGTAAAGTGTTATATATCATTTTTATCGGTGATTAGTCACCTTTATAACGAGGTACAGCTTGTAAGCATCGGGCATTCATGGAATGAGCAACACAGGCAAACGTGTGGGTAGCGCCGAGCAAAAATGTGCCAAAATCACCCAATATGCTTTTGCTGGTAATCGCTCTTGTTTTGAGCGACCTGCCAGCACACACCTGCTGAGAGGTGGGTTCTGCAACTTTGCGTTCTGCAACATGGGTTCTGCAACTTTGTTGAGTTCGTGTATGCTCCAAGCAGCAACACTGCCCCCATAGCCTAGGGTCTGCCTGACGTTTCTTCCAGTTAAGAGGTAGTTTTTCGTTGCCACTGTCGCAAAATTGCTTGCTCAGGGTGGGATGTCGGGTCTCTTCTCTACATGTAAAGTGTCTTGAGACAGCTTGTTGTGATTTGACACTTTAATAAAATTGAATTGAATTGAATTGAATAGAAAGATGCCACGTTTGTCCCTTCAGGATAAGTGCAATAGGGCAAGTGAAGCTGGTGTTCCGTTACGCAGTCAGATTATGCATTATTTGATGTCAGCCCTGGTACCATTTGCAGGCAGGTGTGTGCCAGTCAAAGGTGTGTGACTGGCACCTGAGCATGGGCTCTGCAACTTTGACATCTGTCTTTGGTACCGTTGTCAGTGGCGGAGCGTCCGGGGAGGCAAGGGAGGCGGCCGCCTCCCGGCCCGCGACCCTGGAGGGCCCGGCCGCTGGGCCCTCCAGGGTCGCGGCCCCGACCCGGTCGCCGCGACCGGGCCGGGGCCGCGACCTCTCCGCGGCGCCTCTCCGCCTCTCATTTAATTAAAGCAACAACATAACCCTAACCTAACCCTATCCTAACCCTAAAACCGAAATAAAGTGACAAAAAGCCCCCCAAAAGGTGACCCGACCCGACCCAAACCCGCAAAATTTTCCGCGCGCTTCGCGCGCGGGATGTGCACCCACGCACGCGCGCGCAGCGCGCGTGCGTGGTGGCACGGGGGGGGGCCTGATCACTGTGCTCTGCCTCCCGGCCCGGCTTTCAGTTGTTCCGCCACTGACCGTTGTGCAAATCTTGCCTGTAAATCTATGCTTCCTCAGTGAAGCAAGGGGTCTGGGTTGTTGACTTCACCAGTCTCACAGAACTTAGTCTTAAGTTTGGAAATGGTACCAGGGCTAACACCAAATAATGCTGTCACTCAGTCTGCATAACGGAACACCAGCTTCACTTGCCCTGTTGCATGGGCCTTATCCTGACAAAAGTGGCATCTTTCCATGGGGGCAGTGTTGCTGCTTGGAGCATACACAAACTCAACAAAGTTGCAGAATCCATGTTCAGGTGCCAGTCACTCACCTGTGAGGCAGTCACACACCTGTGACTGGCACACACCTGAAGCCCATTGAATGTCATGAATGTTACGACATTGAATGTCAGCAGAAAAGTCTAACAGGCCATTTTGGCACATTTTTGCTCGGCGCTACCCACACGTTTGCCTGTGTTGCTCATTCCATGAATGCCCGATGCTAACAAGCTGTACCTCGTTGTAAAGGTGACTAATCACCGATAAAAATGATATATAACACTTTACTGATTGGTATTAGTAAAGGGGAGATATAATGGCCCAAATTCAAGTTTCCTTACATTTTGTGAGCAGTTTATATATATTTCTTACAGTAAAACATGGCAAAGAAGTTTAGGGATAATGGGTAAGGCACTGGAGAAAATATGGCCCTCATTGTTCTAACACCACAAACACCAAGGTTTTCTATCGCCCACTATAGGGGACAGAAATACAAGATAAAGAGTTTGTTAAATGAAACACCACACATGGGGGGTAATTTCTCCATTCCGACATCTCGCCACTCCGACTAGTGGCTTCCGCGTGCGGTTAGGGTTAGGTATAGGGTTCGTTAACGTCGGAAAGGCGACATGTCGGAAAGGCGACATGCACTCCACCCATGGTGTTGAAGTGGAATTAAAAGAGGGGTTTAGAAAGAGGTTGTGGGTGGGGTAGGGGGGAGAGAGACAGAGATGAAGATGGGTTGGGGAGGCAAGATAGAGACAGAGAGAAAGACAGAAAGACTAAGAAAGACAGAGAGAAATTGACGTAAAAAGGCAGAAGTAAGCATACAGACAGACAGACAGACAGACAGACAGACAGACAGACAGACAGACAGACAACCATGCCATTCCCTGTTGCCCTGCAGGTGGGTCGATCAAAATAGCCAATTTAGCCAACCAGAGCACTTAAGTAAAGTGTGACAGTGCGCAGGGACATGACATCCAAAGCATTTATATTCTAATCTGTGTCATTCTCTGTTCAGCATTAGATGGTGCAATCGAGGCAGCGTGATGCATCACTCTTAAGGTGGCAATTCAACTGCCTCAATTTGGAATGTCAGAATCCATTATAATCGATTTTTGGCTCGAAGTTAAATGTGGCACTTCTTGAAAATAAAGAAAATAAATGTGCTGCTGAGAACTTGATGAATAATTTGTGCTGTATATTCTATTAGTTCCTCCTGTCAACTTACTGTGACAACTAACTGAGTTAAAAGTATTTTTTTATGAATCTGTATTAAAATGGATTCATCACATAAAAAATAAATAATAAGTTCACGTTGACAGAAATGAGAAGTGTATGTTTCACAATATTTAGTTTATTAAAATTCATAAGCATTAAGCCAGTCTCCTAAGGTCATACAAAAAGGTGCACAAAGACAGACCCTATTGAGCCCCTTGCCAAAGGGTAATTATCCATGTGGCAATAGTGCTCAGCGTAGTAATACCTACAAGACCTCTTTTTTCGCATGTCCCCACACAGGGAAGAAGTTCCAAATTAAGAGTATCCCATCGCTTGTGGTTTACATGACTCATTGTCGTTGTGTACTGACTTATATCGGTAAAACATCTAGAAACAGAGAATCAGCTAGCACAAGAGCTCTATGCGTAGAAATGACCATGATTATCCTGTTGCTGTTCATTTTCAATGACTCAAAACATATTTGCATAGAATAAGTCAGCCTACCCAGAAGAGGTGGTAGTCATGATCTTCTGTTAAAACAACATGAAGCATACTGGATAGATAGACTTTTTTACAAACCCTTCACCTTAAAGGTCTTAATGATGTATTGTTACTCAATATAATGTCATAATTGTCATACCTAAACGTGTTAATTGGGGGTTTAACTTACCTCCTTCATCTTGTGAACTTCTTGCCTGGTGTTTGTGTGCATATTTGCATTCATGGTATTTTCAGTGTATTTCTCCACTCTCTGACAATGAGAATTGGACAGAGTGACTTTGTCTCTTAAATTTGTCATTTTATTGAGGTCTTCCTTGTAAATATTTTTTGTAAATTCATATGTATTTTCGTATTTCTTTGCATCATTGTAATTCTGTGTTCTCACACAATGATGTATGAGTATTCTTGATGTATGAGTATTCTTCAGCTTGTGGTGCTCTGATTATCACCACAAGCTGTACCTCGTTGGACTAATCATTGTGCTCAACCCTGATATGATAGGTTGATGCTGCCTGAGCTATGTAATACTCAACATGTCTGTTTGAATCATGCCTGAGGAAGGGCCGAAATGTTGCTTAATAAATCCTTCATGTAGGCTACCGTGCAAGTGGCACTGTTGCAGTGTACGGGTAATCTTTCAATGTTTTACAACAAGCATCAAGCCAAAAAGATGAGAACCTTCGTGAACCCACCTAGTAAGACAGTGGCCTGAAGAGGGTGCGCTCACATATTTAACTGAGGCCTCTTTCATTCAAAACCTCTAATGTAATGCACCTTTACAACCAGCTGGGGGCAGCACCAGCCCATAATGACATGAAGCCACACTCTCTTGTGAAACAACACCACACTGCATGTCTTCACAGGACCAATGATGATGATTATGGAGATGAGGACATAAAGGCTGTCGAGGACTCTTGAAGTAGTGTACAGCAGCAACTTTTTTCAAGTGTGTGTGTGTGTGTGTGTGTGTGTGTGTGTGTGTGTGTGTGTGTGTGTGTGTGTGTGTGTGTGTGTGTGTGTGTGTGTCTGTGTGTGTGTGTGTGTGTGTGTGTTGTTAAAATGTTTTCTTTTGAAAATAGCTGATGTATAATACAGTATAGGCTTCTTTTGGGCTTGTTTCCGTAGACCTGTCCGCTTGTTTCTTTCACAAAATGTGGCAACGCTGCTCCTGAGCCACTGCAGAGTGAGTGTTGGGGTCAGAGTGAGGAGAGTGTTTTGTTGTGTATCTGAACAGCTGTTGCGTTTAGCGGGGTGTGTGTGTGGAGTGGGTGAGTGCCCATCCCGCACCTCTCATCAACTAATTAGACATAAAGACACCTAATTAGCCCATTCATCATGTGAGGGAATCAAATGGCTGTGGCTGTACAGCAGTGTGTCTCACCAGGGGCCTTTACAGACTGTCAGGGTGAGAGGCATCTGCAGTGAGTGTGTGTGTGTGTGTGTGTGTGTGTGTGTGTGTGTGTGTGTGTGTGTGTGTGTGTGTGTGTGTGTGTGTGTGTGTGTGTGTGTGTGTGTGTGTGTGTGTGTCCAGTGGACAGTTATTGTGAATGATGAAGTGCTTGCACATCCCTCAGGTACCCTCGAACCTATGATGTGTGTGTGTATGTGCGTGCGTGTTGTCTACATGGCTGCTCTAGGGGCAGTACATCTTACTGACCTTATTTCTACCTCTGGTAAACACACAAAAACACACATCTACACTCACATCCACAGACAGTAACACATCTACACTACAGACAGAAGTGGTGCACAGTACTGTAACAAAGAACGTTTGCTTGAGTACTGTACTTACCGGTAAGTATATGTTTCGACCTGTACATTACTTAAGTAATTGTTTTTACTTTTACTCCACTACTATCACGACAGTACATCTCAAAGACAAATATTGTACTTTGGACTCCACTACATTTCTATGGTTGTTCATTACTTTTAAATATAGCTTTTGAATAGTTTGACCTGTCCCACCTTCCCACCCGTGGTGTAAAGTAACTAAGTACATTTACTAAAGTACAATTTTGAGGTACTTTTACTTTACTTAAGTATTTCCAATTTTAAATACTTTTACTTCTACCACACTACATCTCAGAGGCAAATATTGTACTTTTACTCCACTACAATTATTTGAAAACCTTAGTTACTAGTTACGTTGTAGATTTTGATTATTATTACAAAACATACATTAATCACTTCAGCCCTGCCATATATATATTTCGGACATTTGAAAATAGCCGATCTACAAGCTCACAATGTGTCGCACCGCGACGCATTGTGTGCTTGTAGATTGGCTATTTGTACACTACTTGATCGCTGGGAGGCTGGCCGTTTCATTCCTTCATGTGACATCCGCTCCTGTTCAACACATAGACTGTAAAACAATATATGGACGAAGGCAACGGTGACGCCACCCATTGTTTTCTACTGACCCGTTTAGAAGCCACTTTTTTGGAGTATTCAAATCCACCATCTTGGAAGTTCCATCCCGAAAAGCAACCGGAAACGAAAGCTGAATGCTATTGGCTGGAAAGGCAGCGAGGGCGGGTCTTCACTCAGTATAGAGACAGCATACCCTACTTTATTATCAATTAAAAAAATCAATGGGACCATAATTCACAAAAACACCTATCATGGTAATTGAAAGAAGTCTTTAACTCTTTAAGACCGGGGAAGTATCATCTGTGTCATTTTAAGATTTCTTTGGTTATTCAAAAATAGCAGATCTACAAGCTCATAACGCGGCACCGAGTGCCGTGCTATGAGATTGTAGATCTGCAATAAAAAAAAAAAAAGAAAAATGTGTGCAAATCTTGGAATATATGTTTTTTAAAGCGAACATTTGTAAAAAGGTAGATTTACAAGCTCATAGCACGGCACTCGGTGCCACTCCATGAGCTTGTACTGTATATCTGCAATTTTTTGAATAGCCAAAGAAATCAAAAGGGACAGGGAGATGCGTTCCCCGGATTGAATGGGTTAAACTAGCGACTGAAAGCATGAAGTATTTATGACAATGATTACTAAAGGTAATAAAATCAAGTGTAAGGTAATAAAATCAAGCGTAAAGTCCGGTCAAACCTTCATTGTAATCAATGGCCGTGGTAATCCTGCTGCAGCCAGCGAGGGAGGGGGGGGGGATAGCGACACCTGCTAGGCCATTAATGAGAACTGCAGGGAATCTGGCACTTCCTATTGGGCTTCATTTTCAAGACGGCATGCTTGCCACCTGGTTCAACACTTATCTCTGGTGGTGGCAGAATCTACCAGCAAGCATGTTTCAAAATGTACTATTTTCACTATTGTTATTATTATTTTTAATAATAAAAGGAATGGTTTGGACATACTGTATGAGGTTTTCACCTGACAGTGACCTTAATGTAGATGCTGGGATTCCTCTCAGAGTCACGGGGTGACAAATGCAAAGGACACGTTCTCCTAGAAGAGTAATTATGAACCATGGCTACTGCTCTTCTGGACCCCATCATCACACAATTTGATGCCCAATTTACCTCCCTACCCGTGAGCTTCTCAGTCCTGCTTGGGCCAGTTCCATCTGGCTCTAGTGCCAAGAAGGTGTTAGAGCAATCTCTTCTTCACAAATTAATTTGACATCACAGGAAGAAAAGAAAGGGCAAAATCAGAGGCACTCAAGAAGTGTGCGTGCGTGGGAGGTGACGGATGAAAGTGAAAAGAAATGACAATGGCTGTCCTTTTCGTCTTTTTGATTGCATTTCTATGCTGATCTTTATACAGGCGTTTCTATAATCTTTGTGTTGCATAGAATTAGGTGGTTTCAGAGATTTACAAGGTTCTGCGAATGCATTGTGAAAAGAATACAGCAATGTGTTGGTCAGTATCATGTCAGTAATCATGGTCAGAATCATGTCAGTATCATCACTATCATGTCAGTATCATGTCAGTATCATGACTATCATGGTCAGTATCATCACTATCATGGTCAGTATCATGTCAGTATCATGGTCAGTATCATGTCAGTATCATGGTCAGTATCATGGTCAGTATCATGTCAGTATCATGGTCAGTATCATGTCAGTATCATGGTCAGTATCATGTCAGTATCATGGTCAGTATCATGGTCAGTATCATGGTCAGTATCTGGTCAGTATCATGTCAGTATCATGGTCAGTATCATGGTCAGTATCATGGTCAGTATCATGTCAGTATCATGGTCAGTATCTGGTCAGTATCATGGTCAGTATCATGGTCAGTATCATGTCAGTATCATGGTCAGTATCATGTCAGTATCATGGTCAGTATCATGTCAGTATCATGGTCAGTATCATGGTCAGTATCATGGTCAGTATCTGGTCAGTATCATGTCAGTATCATGGTCAGTATCATGGTCAGTATCATGTCAGTATCATGGTCAGTATCATGGTCAGTATCTGGTCAGTATCACGTCAGTATCATGGTCAGTATTATGGTCACTATCATGTCAGTATCATGGTCAGTATCATGTCAGTATCATGGTCAGTATCATGTCAGTATCATGGTCAGTATTATGGTCACTATCATGTCAGTATCATGTCAGTATCATGGTCAGTATCATCACTATCATGTCAGTATCATGGTCAGTATTATGGTCAGTATTATGGTCAGTATCATCACTATCATGTCACTATCATATCAGTATCATGGTCAGTATCATGGTCAGTATTATGGTCAGTATCATATCAGTATCATGGTCAGTATCATGCCAGTTAGTACTTAAATTCAAGTAAAGATGTGACTGAGCAGCTCTGACTTGTACTGGAGTAATATCTGACCGGGAGTATCTACGTTTACTTTGACTAAAGTAATGGGGGTGGTGTACAGCACTGTGTCCACCAATGACCGACCGCAACACACATCTGCAGACAGCAGCAGCAGCACTCTTCATTCAGGTCCCTCTTCAACTTCAGTTCTGTCATTGCTGTGTGTGTGTGACTGACAGTTACTGTCTGGAGTTGGTCCGTCACAGTTGCTGTAACAGAAAAGAAGAGCAGACCCTCTTTCTGGGGAGAAGGAAATGTGATTCCCACTCTCATATATAAATATCACAGTTCAGTGAAATCCCCTGACCTGCTACTACATGCTGCTTCAGTATGAATGTAGCATTTAAAAAAAGGACACGCTGCCAGCACACAGGAAGCTGCCATGAATGGTGCGTCGACCACATAATCACAATGTCCCCTGTTCAATTCCTTCTGCAGACCTGCATGTATTTCCCCCCTGTCTGGCCTCAGTGCAGTGGTAGCAAACGTAATGAGATAAGCTGTGTCCCAATTCAGACCGAATCCTTGGCAGGCTGCCGCCTATACGAAGGCTGTGTAGGATTCAATAGGCTCTATGCACAGCAGCCATATGGGAATGAATTGGGCCCCTTCCTTACTTCCTTCACAGGTATTACCAATGATACTAATTAAAGCTCTGTTCCATTTAGTGTGGCACAGTGGTTGTCTTATTTTCAAGGACCCCCGTAACTCTCAGTTACACACCCTCCATAAGGGGCCATTTGGGAACCAAAATGGAGTGTTTCTGGTGAGCCAACACGCACAATATCAGCACCCTGACCAGAATGGAACAGAGCCTTCATTAGTATCATTGGTAACACCTGTGAAGGAAGTAAGAAGAGGCCCAATTTCTTTCCAATATGGCTGCAGTGCATAGAGCCTATTGTGAGGTACTTTTACTCTACTGTAGTATTTCCAATACTTTTACTCCTACTTTATTTCAGAGACAAATATTGCAATTAGTCCACTATAATTATTTGAAAACTTATATTACTAGTTACTTTTATTTTTACAAAACATACATTTACCACTTCAGCCCTATTTAAACTTTTGCTATTTGAAATCAGCCGATCTACAAGCTCACAATGCATCGTGATGTGACGCGTTGTGAGCTTATATATCTGCTATTTTCAAAATATTTCAATACATTTTAGACATTAACTTGTGAAACAGGACGTTCTGGATAATGAGTACTTTTTACTTTTGGTACTTTCCACCACTGCTTGTTAGTGAATGGTACTACAGGTCTACGAGTACTTTCATGTGATCATGTGATCGTGCAATGCAACTCGCTGCTCTATGTGCTCGGTGTGGGTGTGTGCTTCTATTTGTCAGTAAACTGTGCAAATAAAGAAACGCACAGTATACTGTATGACTACATACAATAACAAATATTATTTATGACAAAATGATTAGGCTACTGTTAATATAATTGTTCATCATGATAATGTGAACTGCAAATATGTGAATGAAAGGGATTCATTTTCGTGAAACGTTAAGTCTTGATATTTATTGTGAGGTATTTGATATACTGACCCTGACTGTGTAACATGAGAGCCTGTACAGGACCACGTTATTATAGTGTATTCATTATGGCCATTTATAGCAAAGTCAATGAATCCCCTTTCATACTGCTGTTTATTTACAATTAAGTGGCGAGGCATCATGATATGGTGACACTTATCTCTGGATTTTCACGTCATTTATTACGTATATTTTGTTTACATAACGCACTGTTCGTGTATTGAGTGGATATTCACTCTTTGCCTCACGTTTTTCATGAACTGAAGGTCCTCCTCTCTAATGAAAACTGATGAGTCATTCTGAAGCATTATTATTGTACACTATTGACCACCCAACGAGGGATTTATCGGGGGGGTCTGCGCCTCATATAGTAGAGGAATGCATAAATGATGTACTGTATAATAAAAGGGCACAAATCAAGCATGATAAATATTAATAAACACATGTTTGGATGAAGTCCTCCTGCTGTCACTGGAGAATAAGTTCCTGCGGTTTCCTCAAATGTCCCTTGAATCAAAGTAAACACACGCGACGGTGGCTCTAATATCTAATCTACCAAAAATGAATTGAAACCAAAGATTGCCCGTTGATAATACCCACAACCAATTATATCTCCCACCACAACAGAGACATCAGAGCCAGTGGCACATTTTAAAAGGACAAACCAAGATAACGCTGCTCTAGCTGGGTATACGCGAGCGATGCTGACCCCTGGCGACTCGTTATCCCCAAAAACCAGCAGAGCACATTTCAAAGTAGGATCTAGCCATCTAGATAAATTGACCACATAAATTCTCACCCCCCCCAAAAAAATCTTATAACTACATTCTGTGACACAACAGTAGTATTTGGAAATGTATAATCTCTCAAGACAGATTCTGCTAACAGCAGAATCTGTCAGCATCATCACTGCCTTAATGTTGAAAAATAGTCTTCCTTGACTACATTTGTCGAAATGTTGGTTGTACCTTTTAACACATTTTTGCATCGTGGCTAAGAGCTGTGCGGCCTCATCCTGCAACACTATTACCTGCCGTGGTCAGCACCTCATCAACACAGGTGTGCGCTCCCTCCTTTATGTTAGCATCACTGACTTAAACATGTAATGTTGAACACAGGAGCACCCGGGAGGAAGTGGGCTAAGAAAAGGGGAGGAGTGCTGCCAAACATAGTGCCTGTTTTACACCCCAAAAAAAAATGGTGGTGCCCCAGAGGCCGAATGAGTTCCCAGATGGTAAAATGTATAACTTACAGCGGTGAGTGTTTTCCTTCACCATTGCTCCTGTCGTCGGTTAGTGCAAAACACATTCTGGAAAGTAGGCTATTCACAGTCACACAGCTATTCTAGTCATGTAACCTGGTGTGGCAAGGAATTTACTATTAAATGATAATTATGCCGACTACGCTGCCTTGAAGATGTTATATAGGAAAATGTATGAGTTTGTAATGTGTGTATAAATTGTGTTCCCCGAAAAACAATTTCGAACAATGAGACCTGAGATTTCCCCAAACACATGGAAGTTCATTTACAACAGTTAAAATTGACACAATCCATATACTGGAGTACAACAACATTTATTAAATTCCTAATTAAAATTACAATCACTCACGTTCAATGATTAAATACACAGATCACGGAAGAACAATATAGCCAACAGTACTGAATCACAATGGACTTGTTAAATGCAGAGTCAACTAGCCAGTGGGTGACTGACCACCATTAGCAGGGGAGTCTAGAGCTACAGTATGGGCTAAAGCTAAAGAACATAGGCTACAACAAGTTATACCCAAGTGAAAAGAGTGCATGCATTCACAACAATAAAACAAAACTTAGACCGCGGGCTACTGTGAGACCTATGGTGAACCGCTGCAGCAATCGACTACACCACTTGGCTCTCTCTGTGACTCTGGATCAACAGCACACTCGGTATTGGGGGAAACAAATAAAGACAAAACATGAATAAATACACAGTAAGAAATAGCTCAAATAATCAAATCAAACACTAAAACCAGGCGTGGCGATCTAAAGGAGGGGGAATATAAAATAAACATTTTAGTACACTACACAGTCAACTAACCAAATGACCAAAACAAGTTCTTAGTTTGTGTACCTGAAGTTGGGTTGTGTTCTGTCATAGCCCCTCGCCACATGAACACCTAGGCCATGAACTCAACCTGAATATAATAACAAAATGTGGTTATAATACCAGTCAATCATCATGATTAAACATACTAGCTACATGCGACATGTTACTCACCCTGGCAGAGCAGATAAAACATAAACATGCAAGACCCACAGCCAGCAACCACCAAGCAATAGTAGATTGCAGGGCATTTAAATACTCACACTGATTGCCAATGAGGAAGTGACAGTGCAGCTGTCCTACGGTGGCCCCTGAGGCTCAGCTCTGACTGGCTACACTAGTATAATAGATTAATAGTAAAACATTTTTTACAAGCCAACGCAACATAACAGTATACATCCAGAGATTGCTGAAAACAAGTTTGTCATGGGAGAAAAATAAGAGTAAAACTGTCATGTGGCTGGGCGAGAGAGAGAGAAAGAGAGAGGGAGGGAGAGAGAGAGAGAGAGAGAGAGAGAGAGAGAGAGAGAGAGAGAGAGAGCGCAGCAGCAGGCAGACAGACAGACAGACAGACAGAGAGCACTGGTCGGCCTTGTAACTATGGTGTACGGTAACTACAGATATGCACGCACGCACACCTGCAAGTAGCCTATACACAAGAAAGGGCATGATGAGACATTCCTTCACGAACAGACACGGAAAACAACAGAGAGACAGAGGGAGAGAGACCGAAAGAGGGAGAGAGAAAGATAAAATAGAGACTGGGGAGGGCAGAGAGAGAGAGAGAGACAGATAGATAGACACACGCCCAGCTTAATGCACAGGCTTTAGGGACTGCAGACCAGGGCATGTGTGTATGTGTGTGTGTGTGTGTGTGTGTGTGTGTGTGTGTGTGTGTGTGTGTGTGTGTGTGTGTGTGTGTGTGTGTGTGTGTGTGCGCGTGTGCGTGTGCGTGTGTGTGTGTGTGTGTGTATCGTTGCTGTTGTGTGGAAACCTCACACTGTATGTCAAAACTGCTACTTTTTAGGATTCTAATTAAAAAATAGCCGATCTACAAGCTCACAACTCGTCACATCGTGATGCGTTGGGACCTTGTAGATCTGCAATTTTTTTCTACTTTTGTGTGACACTATTATATGGAATGACGAAGTAGAGACTTCATTTCTAAAAAACATTAAAAGTTCAAACATGCAAGGTTTCTGCCCGACAGTGACGCTATATGTATACACAGCACACACAGCGTGTGAGAAATGAATAAAGCCTAGCAGTTTTTTTTCTCCTACCCACCTCATCCTCCTGGGTGTGAGGTGTTGCATGGAGGAGAACAGCACAGCAGCAGGATGAAGCCAGAAGCCAGCGTCAGAAGAACGTCAGAGATCCTCAAAGGAACACATTCAAAGCAAACATTAACCTTCCTGTCAGAGAACAGGGATCACCTGGTTCAAAGACCCCGCAGCAGGGGCGTCACGGCCATTCACTGTGCGTACGACGCGACACCCTCACTCTCACAGATCCGTGATTTCATACCCCCCACTTTAAAAAAAAAATAAAAAAAAGTTTTGATAATAAATCGGTAAAATCTGGCAAAAATAAGAATTAAATAACCTAACCCTAACCCCGAAATAAAGTATCCAAAACACAAAAAAAAACTAACAAAATCCGCCCAAAAAACGCAAGATTTTGAAAATACAAAATGTGTTTACATTTGACAGTTACAAATGTTTTTCACGATTTTTCAAAAATAGCGCGTAGCGCGGCACTCGGTGCCGCGCTATGAGCTTGTATATCTGCTATTTTTGAATAGCCAAAGTGTAAAATAAGGGGTATAGTCCACCGAAAGTCCATCCCCCCCACCTTCTGAGAGCCCGTGACGTCCCTGCCCTGCAGTCAGAATGTCTGAGATGAAACGCTAACACATATGGTACAGTGTGTTCAAACTTATTGGAAAACAATATTTGCAAAAAAGTCTCATTATTATTATTATTCATTGTATTATTACAGGTAGGGTATAAGGGACAACTTCCGATATACAGTACATACTAGTTCATACACCTGTGCGTACACCTGTTTCTACGCAACATTATTGATTATGGAAATGATTTAAAAGTTCTCCATAACTGCTGAAAAAAATGCTGTTCGGGTATGAAGAATCACAACATCAAGTGGAGGAAGTTGTATCGACTGTACTTGGTATATTAGCCTTTAAAAATATTATTCTAACTCGTGTTATATTAACTCGTGACAGTATATGGAAACCTCTCTACTGTAAACTGTGAAATTAATTGTATATTGATGATGTAAGTATTCTTGTATTTGTTTCGGAGCTCCATATTCACCATTCCCAGGGTGGACTTCTTCCACTCCTGACATAACAAAAACATTTTTAACAACAATACGGAAAAAAGAAATATAAATAAATAATGAATGTTCAAGATATCTTTGGTAAGTTCTGAAATGTGGATATGACTTATTATTTAATGTAAACAAATAAGCCCTTCAAAGTACACATAAGAAACACATAAGAAAATATCCATTATACTGATTTATACCTTTTATTTTTCAGGTGTTTCTTGGTGTATAGTTTGGGATAACAAATTGTGTGTTTCTGAGCATGACGCGTTCCCCTGAAGCGTGGCAGGGATCTGAGCCCCTTTGCCAAGATAAAGTAGCTGTTTAAATTTGCAATCATATGCTAAATTGTCCTCCAAGTGTTCTTGCAGATGATTCAAATTTCATTACAGTTCGGCTCATACTGTTTAATTTTCTTGACTTTTATAGTTTGGAGGCAATAGGGCTAACCTAACCATGATTAAAATCTCATTCCTCTAACCTCTCCTATACTGTACCGTACATGCACCCAACGCCCTCTGAAATGGTTCCATCTCATTGTCTCCGCAACGCTTTTTATGAGAAATCAATCAATTACACACAACGGGGTGCTGGGGCCGTATTAATTGCTTGTGTCAATCAAAGAAAAAAACGACTTTCAAATGGAGGAGTCTGGAGAAGAGAAGAGAAGGTAATGTCTGTCGACACCCTGTCCATCGTTCAAGCATCCTACTCTTCTCTCTCCTGGCTCCCAAGCTGTTTAATGGCCTCTGAACCCCCCACCCCCAGACTGCTGACTTTCTCCCCATTTTACACCGCAGTCTGAAAAGTCCCCTCTTCAGACTCTACCTACCCCCCCCTAGACCCCTCATTCATTGTATCACTCCGTGTTGCTTGCCTTTTTTTTATATACGCTAGTACAGTGGTTCTCAAACTTTTTCATGTCAAGGACCCCCACATTGACACTTATTAGCCCGCGGACCCCCATTTGAAAAGATAAGCCAGGGACCCCAATAAGAGAAGGTTTATACGGCTTTCTAGCAGTGATTCTCAACCATTTTAATGTCAAGGACCCGCAGTTTGACATGTATTAGGCTACGGACCCCCATTTAATGGCATTTATACCTCTGGGACCCGAATTTATATTATAAAATCAATGTTAATTTAACTCTGGGAGTGTACAAATGGACCCAAATGGACCCGTTCCATTTGGGTCCATTTGTACACTCTCAGAGTTACAGAACCATAAGGGTCCATTTGGTTCCTATCCATCATTTAGCTGGGGGTCCCCGTACCCCACTTTGAGAACTAATGCGCTAGCAGATACTATACAAATGTATGTTGGGTACTTACGTACTCACGTACTGTATGTTACGGTTTCGAACCCTGGCTTCACCTCACCTAACACTTCGGGAGTTCCTGTGCACAATCCAGTGCGCCGTCTTCACTCTGCCACCTAGACACTCAGGTTCCCCTCAGCATTCTCCTCCCTGGTGTTGAGCTGACACCTGTTGCAACACCAGAGTCTTCACGAACCCTGTCTCCCCCCCACTTCTCGCCAGATCTTCAAATACAAATACCTGGCAAGTATATAAAAAATACAAATTCAGTTGTTTGACATTCTTGGGACATTAAAACGCCTGCCAAGGCAGTAACCCTTTTCTGTCTCTTGAATGATTCCATTTGGGTTCGAAACAGAATTCTTCTTAAAACTATATAGTCCATGAGCCAGACAAGATTTCATTATCGAAAGAGTGGGCAAAACCATATATTAAATTGTTCATAGGGTCAATACGAGTAAATAAATATCTGATAACCTTTCCACAGGAGTAGCCTTTTCATGGTTATCACACATTTTGTTATTTTCCCCATACGTATGACAGGTGAAAAAATTACAAAATTTAAAAAAGAGTTATCATAATGAAACTTCCTGAGTTGATTACTTACATGAAGACAATGATTTATCGTATTACAAGTTTTCTGAAATTGTATATTTAAATATGCAAATTAGGATTTAGGAAAATATGCCTGAATTTGCATAACTTTCCAGAATCAACTTTGGAACATTGGACAAAGCCAGAGTCAACATTCTTATTTCATTTTGTTAAGATGTTGGAGTCAAAGGTTTTTAACAAGGGAATATTCAATATCTGGCTCAATTTTGGGGCTCTGGCTCATGGACTAAATGCCTAATTTGCATATCTAAATATACAGTTTCAGAAAACTTGTAATACGATAAATCATTGTCTTCTTGTAAGTATTCAACTGGGGACGTTTCATTATGATAACTCTTTTTTAAATTTTGTCATTTTTTCACCTGTCATGTACGTATGGGGAAAATAACAAAATGTGTGATAACTATGAAAAAGCTACTCCTGTGGAAAGGTTATCATATATTTATTTACTCGTATTGACCCTATGAACAATTTAATATACTGTAGGTATGGTTTTGCCCACTCTTTCGATAATCATTGGTCAATTTTGGGGCTCTGGCTCTGTGGCTCATGGACTAATAGTGCAATTCTGATGGGCAATTACTGTTTGCTCCATGACAAATGATAGCAATGTTATTTAGGTAGCATGTTTGTACTCTAATAGGTTTGATGTTTACCTGGTATCCTAGTTACGTTTTACTTAATTGTTTTCTTGTCACTCTATGTAGGTGACCATTTACCATCATTTGGTGACTAGCGTTCTTGCACTTTGTAAGCCTAAATGCCTAAATTGCAAGGGAGGAGTGGAGAGGAGAGGACAAGGCAGGAGAGAGGGAAAGTCGATGCCCTTCAAAGCAGTGATGTACCAATGTGATTTTCCACTGCTTTGAAGCCATATCCATATCATTAATGGAAATCGCCCAAACAAATAGAAAAGAAATAACACTACAATCAGTGGTTCTGGCTTACCTGCTGGGCAGCAATCAACGGTGAAATTGCACAGGAGATGGGCATAATTCTACCATGCTTTCTACTTTCCACTTCAATGCCCCCACATCTCGGTACAAGAAAAAGTACAATTACACACCAGCATTTTCATTTCTGCTTTGCTCTTTTCAGCAATCCAGGAGGAGCGTTGCAAAAAATCATGTTTTCAAACTGAGAGTCCTATCTCCGCATCATTGAAGGACGGCGACCAGAACTGCAAATGTAGATGCATTTGCATGTTTCATTCTTTGCATGACATACAGACCAGGGAATGAGTGTCTGCATGGTAGTAATGGCTCAGTTCCTCCCATGGTACTCGTGTGTTCAACAAGTTGGAATCCCTAAAACATCCCTTCCTTTTCACTCACCTACAGTACGCTCTCTCTCTCTCTATCTCTCTCGCTTTTATATATGAGTTTCCAAAACGTTTGCTACACAACATGTTTGGAGCATTTGCACGGCACCAGGATTTTCTCTTGTCCAAATTACTAGCTGTGATTGGCTAAGCCTGGCACCCACTGAGTATTAGCTTTTGGGGATTTGCAAATAAAATGTCCCAAATGATACACAATGTTCTGGTAGCAAAGAGCATAACTTCACACTGCTCTATTATAGAAGAGAAGAGACATAAAAATGATTCCTGTATAAATATAACAATCCACATAATTTAGCATATAAGTGATATCTATCATGCTGTATTACTGCTGTCTTTCCTCGAGAGCCAGGCTCACAGCCTGGTTCCATGCTGGAGAGAGGAGGGCTCTCCTTTTGGCACAGTGAGTGTAATGAGCTGTGCTCAGTCTGCCAGACAAGGAGCTTCAACCCTGTACAAGTTCATCAGCCTCCCTGCTTCTAATCCCTGGCTGTGGGGCTAAAACCCACAGCAGAGGACAAACCCACTGAATCATCCCTTATAATACTGAATGAATGGAAAAAGCAACTCACTGAGCCCTGCTGAGCCTCCGCCTTAAACCCCCTCCACCCATCCAACCCTGACCCCTCCATCATCCTGCACCCCTCTATCCCTGACCCCTCCATCCTTCTTCCCTCCATCCTTCATCCCTCCATCCCTGACCCCTCCGTCCTACACCCCTTCCATCCTCCACACATCCATTCTCCGGCCCTCTGGAAATTCATCCCCCCATCCCACCACTCCCACCCCTCCATTCTCCACCCTTCTATTCTCAATCTCCCTCCATGAGATGTACCCCCCCACCCCTCTCTCTCTCCATCAAGTCTATCCTCCTGCAGTGGTACAAAAGTACATCACTCTTCCTCTTCCTCTCTCCTTTCATCCGGGCTCATCTGTTCAGTGATTGGCTATTTCCTCTTCATCTCTTTAAGCCGCCACAGAACACAAGCTTTTTGAACGGCAGGCTTTTCGCTGGTGTTTCTCACACACACACGCGAACACACACGCGTACACGCACGCACAAACGCACGCACGCACGCACGCACGCACGCACGCACGCACGCACGCACGCACGCACGCACGCACGCACACACACACACACACACACACACACACACACACACACACACACACACACACACACACACACACACACACACAGAGAGAGAGAGAGAGAGAGAGAGAGAGAGAGAGAGAGAGAGAGAGAGAGACAGAGAGCCTCCACAGCCCGCTACAGCAGAGTAAACCCTTCACACTATGTAAGCACACGAATCCTCTGTTGAAGACCAGCTTTAAATCCAGATGGGAACAGTACATTCTGAACATTTGTTAGCCGTTTGGACGGTTTAGCAACATGAACCTTAGGTGAACATTCGGCGAAATTAAGAAAACATTTGGTAAAAAAAGAAAGAAAAAAAAAGATCTAGTAACCTACGCCATAATCTACACCAGGGGTTCCCAAATCTTTTCAGCTTTGAGATGCCGCAATATTCAAAATAACAGAATCAGAATCATCTTTACTGTCAGGAGTACAGGTGTAAAACAGTGTGAAATTGTTTTTTTGTGCGAGCTCCATCGTTTCTCTTGTTTCCAGAAAGGGGTTGGGGGTGCATACTTTTTTCTTTTCTTTTTTTGGGGTGGGGGGGGGGGGAAATGTGCACTTGTGCTATATACAGTACACTTTAAACAATGCATCTGGTTCGTCCAATGTGATTGTGATGTCCATGACAAACAAATAAACATAACATAACATGGTACTTTCTCTGTCCGCATGTGGAATTAGAAATTGACTTGGTTGTTTTGCAGCAATTCCACAGATGGACTTCGAAAGCATCTCACCACTTTGTGAAAAACTGGAGGGGCATTCTGGCTGGAAGCGAATCTGACAGATTGGACTTGGCACATGGAGTATTAGATGCACGCATGCCTCTGTCCAATTCAACCCCCCTTTCCTGCGAATTGTTGGTGTCGGGGGGAAACCTCATACTGTATGTCCAAAACCGTTACTTTCCAGGATTCAGGTTTGAGCTTGTAGATCGGCTATTTATGCTACTTTTGTGTGACATTGTAGTATGACGAAGTAGGGCCAGGGTTGCCAGATCTGCTTATTATTTATTTCCCCGCACGACTTTATTTGAAAATAGCTGATGTATATGTTAAAGTGCTCATGTGGCCCTATAGTCGCTTCTTTTGAGCTGGTTTTCCTAGACCTGGTTGCTTGTTTCTCTCCCCGAATCTGGCAACACTGAGTAGGGCATTCATGTAAGGGGGGGGGAAAAATCGTAAAAAGTTAAAATATGGAGATAAGAGGTTTTTGCCCCGACAGCAAGGAAATAGAAAAAAGCATTGAAGGGAAACGAGCTGGCCTGAATGGGAGATGGCGTGTGTTTGATATCATTTGATATTGTCAGGCTGGTTGTCGGGTAGACTCGAGGGATGCAGGCACCGCAGTGTTTGCCGATGTCACGGAGACAGGGATGATTAAGCTCGAGGAAGAGAATGCGAGCGCTCGTCATGTTGAATAATTCACAGTCACACGTTTATCGGGTGCACTATATGACTCACCTTTAAGGCCGATTCATACTTCGTATGAGGATGGTGTCACGAGCCTAACATAGCCAATCTATAAACTAGTAGTAGGTCTATAATTTTTCAATAGACCTACTGGGTTCATGTTGTAAAACTGTCCAAACGGCTAACAAAAAATAAAAAAATCTTCTATTCTTTTAAAGCGAACATTTTTTACTCAAATCTTTGCTTCTGGGGGGTCCCTGGAACAACATATTTTGAGATGGGGGTTGGTGGCCAAATACAATTTTCTTTACAATGACTTTGCATGTAATTGTGAGTTGTTGTGAGTGACAAACACCGTTTCAGGAGAAGTGTGCTGTGTCTGTCGACTTAACACTCGACAATGTCTTGGGGCATCGTCCGCATCATGTGGCACGTTGTAAGCTTGTAGATCAGCTACTTTTGGTGTGCGACACCGCTACACCAGATTATACGATAATCACATAATTCACATCAAATTCTAGTGGTGCAAAGTAACTAAGTACTTTACTTAAGTACTGTATATCAGTACAATCTTGAGGAATTTGTACTTTACTTGAGTATTTCCAATTTCCAATACTTTTACTTCTACTCCACTACATATCGGATCCTAATATTGTACTTTTACTCTTTTACCACATTTATTTATCTATTTACTTTATTTGAAAACTTTAGTAACGAGTTACTTTGTAGATTTTGATATTATTACAAAACATACATAAACCACTTCAACCATATATACATTTCGGCCAACATAGCCGATCTAAACATGTCGGGTTGCAAGACCAGTCTCACACAAGGTGATACCGATAAATTCTATTTATCGGTATCACAATGAAAACATACATTTTTGAAATAATGTTATACCATCCTTCAAATCTGAATGTTTCGCCAGGGGGACCACTTGCAATATCTTCATGGCCCAATGGCCCACCAGTGGGCCCCGGCCCACAGGTTGAGATTTCCACACAGTCGTATGCCTTTCAAGGACAGGAGGTCAGGTCTTCATTTCTTGTTGATAGACACATCAATGGTCGATACGGTACATTGTATATGAGAAGATCCTCCACCTGCCCAATCAAATCAAATCAAATCAAAAGCAAGCGTATCACCACTGTTGGAGGTGGAGCTGTGCTGGGCTTTACCAAGGCTATTTGCATTAACTTCTCCTCCTTTCACCAATAAATCCAAAAATAGTGTGAATACTTCGTCTTCTCTCAATCTCTACCATGTAGCACAGGGGCGGCAAATTAATGTAATAAAAACAAGACCAGCCGGCCCGTGTGTCACACCAAAAGTGGTGATCCGTTGAGTTGTATGATTACACAATCACCACAGACTGCTGGCCTGGTCACCGATTTCTGTGTAACACCCGGGACCATGCAAGTCTCCCTTGACAGAGACAGCTTGTTCATTGATCAGTAAACAGCGCAAATGCGTCGGATGGATTTTCATTTCCCTTTGTGACAATAAATATAGGTCTTAAATGTAACGAAGTAACGCCATTAATTCGGGGAAAAAACTACCCCCCCCCACAACACTGGTCGTGAGCACAACATGCTTCAATCCCATGTGAGTCCCACTGCTGCCCCTGTGCTTTTATTAAAAACGTAAACAGATCAATGCTGTCACTGCAACCTAACATAACATCAACGTAGCATCAATGTAACCTACATTAACCTAACATCAACGTAACTTCATCCTAAATTCAACCTAACATCAACATAACTTCAACCTAACATCAACGTAACTTCAACGTAACTTCAACCTAACTTCAACCTAACTTCAACCTAACTTCAACCTAACTTCAACCTAACTTCAACCTAACTTCAACCTAACTTCAACCTAACATCAACGTAACTTCAACCTTCAACCTAGCATCAATGTAACTTCAATGTAACTTCAACGTAACTTCAACCTAACGTCGACCTAACTTCAACCTAACTTCAACCTACCTTCAACCTAACATCAACCTAACTTCAACCAAACTTTAACCTAACATCAACCTAACTTCAACATAACTTCAACTTAACTTCAACCTAATATCAATGTAACTTCAACCTAACATAACATCAACCTAAAATCAACCTAATGTCAACCTAACACCAACCTAACTTCAACCTATCATCTATCTTGGAAACACACTAGATTTGGTTTTCTCAAAGGGTATAGATATCAACATCTCATCGATTTCTGAAATCCCTAGTACTATTTCTGATCATTGCTGTATATTTTTTAATACCACAGTTTTAACATCACAAGTTCATTCTGAAACAGTTTTTAAAAAACGCAATCTTGATGATACAGCCATACCAAATTTTACTGATTTAATGAGCACTTTTACTCCCTCAAACATGACCTCAGTTGATGATCTTGTTTATAATTTCAATGACAAACTGAGGCAGTCCTTAGACACAGTGGCCCCTTTACAATTTAAAAAAAGGTATAAAAGCCATAAAACACCGTGGAATAATGGCGCCCTCTGTCAGCTAAAAAGAAATTGCCGCAAAGCTGAGCGACAATGGAGAAAAAATAAACTAGGTGTTAATCTTGTAAATTTTAACGAACACTTACATAAATATAACACTGCTGTCAGAAAGGCAAGGCAATCTCATTTCTCAAACATTATAAATGAAAACAAAAATAATCATAAAGTCCTTTTTTCCACCATAAACAGTCTTTTAAATCCTGCGCCAGTTGCAGTCGTAAATGATCAAGCACTTGCCCTAAAATGTAATGATCTTGCCTTATTTTTTAGAGATAAGATTGTAAAAATAAGATCTGAAATCACTAGTCCTGCTCTTACTTCCACACAAATAGCCACAAATTGGGATCTCCCTGGTCAGGGGCCTGCATCCAAGATGACGTCATTTGAGCCTGTCAATGTTGACTATGTCAGCATTTTGATAGGAAAAATGAAGCCATGTACTTGTGCCCTTGACCCCATCCCAACCAAGTTTTTCAAAGCTACCTCCCATTGTCTCTCCCAGGTTACAACCAACATAATAAACTTGTCCACACAATCAGGTATTTTTCCCAAATCTTTTAAAATGGCCCTGGTAAAACCTCTGCTTAAGAAGCCTAATCTGGATAACACTGACCTGCACAACTATAGACCCATATCAAACCTCCCTTTCCTCAGTAAACTCCTTGAAAAGACAGTCTTTAATCAACTCAGTAATCATCTTGAAAATAACAATATCTTAGACAAATTTCAATCCGGTTTCCGATCTCAGCACAGTACTGAGACAGCATTATTAAAAGTAGTCAGTGACCTGAGACTAGCAAGTAATGTAAATAAAGTGTCTGTCCTCATGCTTTTAGATTTAAGCTCTGCATTTGACACAATTGATCACTTTATTTTAATTGACAGACTAGAGAAATGGGTAGGTCTCTCTGGTAATGTCCTGAAATGGTTTACATCATACCTGGCTGAACGACAGTTCTCTGTCTCCCTAGGCGATCTTAAATCTGATCCAGTTGAGGTTGAGTATGGGATCCCCCAAGGAAGTATTCTAGGACCCATCCTTTTCTCATTATATATGCTGCCACTAGGTCACATAATCAAAAGTCATAACATTAACTACCACTGCTACGCAGATGATACACAATTACACATAGATATCTCACCAGACGATCCAAATGCTTTAAGTACTCTCGTTTCATGTCTCAATGACATTCAACTTTGGATGTCCAAGAATTTCCTCAAGCTAAATGATGGAAAAACAGAGATTCTCCTCACAGGCCCTAAATCTGAGAGGGAGAAAGTACAGTCCATGCTTGGACCTTTAGCTGGACAAGTGAAAACAGAAGTCACAGACTTGGGTGTGATTTTAGATTCAGATTTAAATTTTAATTCTCATTTTAATAAGGTCACAAGAACAGCTTTCCTTCACCTAAGGAACATGGCTAAAGTTAGACCTTTTTTAAACCAAAGAGATGCAGAGGTACTTACCCACGCTTTTATTACAAGTAGATTGGACTACTGCAACTCCCTTTTTACAGGACTTACAAAAACGTCCATTCGAAAACTCCAAGTTATCCAAAATGCAGCAGCCAGAATTTTAACTAGCACCAGAAGAAGAGAGCACATTAGCCCAGTCCTTTCAACACTGCACTGGTTACCTGTATCTTTTAGAGTTGATTTTAAAGCTCTTTTATTTGTGTACAAAGCTATTCATAGCTTGGCACCATCTTATATTAAAGACTCGATAAATTGGTATACTCCACCCTGAACACTCAGGTCCAGCACCGCTCTCAAGCTAGATGTTCCCAAAGGTCCTCATAAAAGCATAGGTGAGGCCTCTTTCTGGGTTTATGGCCCCACATTATGGAATACGCTTCCTCTGGAGCTTAAAAAGGCCAGCTCTCTCACTGTTTTTAAAAGTAAGCTGAAAACCTATCTTTTTAATATGGCTTTTACTTGAATAATTATTTTGTTTTTAGTATGTTTTTGCATTGTACTTTCATCCTATTTTATTTTATATGTTTTGGTTGATTTATTTGTTCTATTATTTTGTGATTCACTTGTGCAACTGTGACCTCATTGACTTGTTTATTTCCTTGAACAATACTGCTATGCTTATATTGTTCTCATGTGAAGCACTTTGGGCTGCATTTTATGTATGAAAGGTGCTATACAAATAAAGTTTATTATTATTATATTATTATTATCATCACCTACAGTAACACCAACCTAACTTAGCACAAGTACTGTAACACACACACACACGCACACACACACACACACACACACACACACACACACACACACACACACACACACACACACACACACACACACACACACACACACACACACACACACACACACACACACACACACACACACTTCAACGTAACTTCAACCTAACATCAACGTAACTTCAACCTAACATCAACCTAACATCAACCTAACATCAACGTAACTTCAACCTAACATCAACCTAACATCAACCTAACATCAACGTAACTTCAACCTAACATCAACCTAACATCAACCTAACATCAACGTAACTTCAACCTAACATCAACCTAACATCAACCTAACATCAACCTAACATCAACCTAACATCAACCTAACATCAACGTAACTTCAACCTAACATCAACGTAACTTCAACCTAACATCAACCTAACATCAACCTAACATCAACGTAACTTCAACCTAACATCAACCTAACATCAACCTAACATCAACGTAACTTCAACCTAACATCAACCTAACATCAACGTAACTTCAACCTAACATCAACCTAACATCAACCTAACATCAACCTAACATCAACCTAACATCAACCTAACATCAACCTAACATCAACCTAACATCAACCTAACATCAACCTAACATCAACGTAACTTCAACCTAACATCAACCTAACATCAACCTAACATCAACCTAACATCAACCTAACATCAACGTAACTTCAACCTAACATCAACGTAACTTCAACCTAACATCAACCTAACATCAACCTAACATCAACCTAACATCAACCTAACATCAACGTAACTTCAACCTAACATCAACTTAACTTCAACCTAGCATCAACGTAACTTCAACCTAACATCAACGTAACTTCAACGTAACTTCAACCTAACATCAACCTAACATCAACTTAACTTCAACGTAACTTCAACCTAGCATCAACGTAACTTCAACCTAACATCAACCTAGCATCAACATAACTTCAACCTAACATCAACCTAGCATCAACATAACTTCAACGTAACTTCAACCTAGCATCAACGTAACTTCAACCTAACATCAACCTAGCATCAACATAACTTCAACGTAACTTCAACCTAGCATCAACGTAACTTCAACCTAACTTCAACCTAACATCAACGTAACTTCAACGTAACTTCAACCTAACATCAACGTAACTTCAACGTAACTTCAACCTAACATCAACGTAACTTCAACCTAACATCAACTTAACTTCAACGTAACTTCAACCTAACTTCAACCTAACTTCAACCTAACATCAACGTAACTTCAACCTAACATCAACGTAACTTCAACCTAACATCAACTTAACTTCAACGTAACTTCAACGTAACTTCAACCTAACTTCAACCTAACATCAACGTAACTTCAACGTAACTTCAACCTAACATCAACGTAACTTCAACCTAACATCAACGTAACTTCAACCTAACATCAACTTAACTTCAACGTAACTTCAACGTAACTTCAACCTAATATCAACCTAACTTCAACGTAACATCAACGTAACTTCAACCTAATATCAACCTAACTTCAACGTAACATCAACGTAACTTCAACCTAATATCAACCTAACTTCAACCTACCTTCAACCTAACATCAACGTAACTTCAACCTAACATCAACCTAACTTCAACCTAACATAACATCAACCTAACTTCAACGTAACATCAACCTAACTTCAACCTAACATAACATCAACCTAACTTCAACCTAACATCAACTAAACATCAACATAACTCCAACGTAACTTCAACCTAATATCAACGTAGCTTCAACCTAACATAACATCAACCTAACTTCAACCTAACATCAACCGAACGTCAACCTAACATCAACAATCTTTCCGCTTTTTGGTGATAGTTCTGTCTTCTTTCACAAAACAGAAAAAGTGCACAACTATGGCACCACCCCTTTAAGTACAGTACTTGAGTAAATGTACTTAGTTACTTTACACCACTGCATGCGCACGCATGCACGCACACACACACACACACACACACACACACACACACACACACACACACACACACACACACACACACACACACACACACACACACACACACACACACACACACACACACACACACAGAGCTCCCGTGATGTGTGACTTTGACAGGCACACACACAATGCAACCGTTGCCATTGGCCGGTCTCCAAAGAGAGAGCGTAGCGTGCCGGGCTCTCAGCTGCATGTGCTCTCCATGTCATGTTGTCAGACCACAGGGTAATTACAGGGCTCCCCTGGCACGCCGTGGAGAGAAGGCGTGTTCCTCCCCCGGCGCATTGTAAACAATGAAAGCGAGACAGGAAGCAAGCCAACGTGTACTTCCTGCATTCCAGAAGGAAAACAAACATGCTCCGTTGACGGCCAGACAAGTGTGGTCCAGGGGTGTCGCTGACCCACTTCAACCAAACATCTGTGCTGGGAGGGGACCACTCGGGTAATTAGTCCCAATGATAACATCTGTAACCGAGCCCCCTTCTCCTCTGAACTTTTTTTAAACAGGCACACAGTGGTGGAAAGAGTACTCACATGTTTTACTTAAGTACAAGTATCAATACAGCAATATTAGAAATACTATGTTACAAGTGAAAGGCCGGAATTCAAAATGTACTTGAGTAAAAGTACAAAAGTATTGGCATCAAAATGTACTTAAAGTACCAAAAGTAAAAGTACTCATTATGCAGAATGTCACATTTCAAGTTTTCAAATGAATAAACATCTTTTGAAAATAGCCGATCTACAAGCTCACAATGCGTCGCATCGCGACGCATTGTGAGCTTGTAGATCGGCTATTTTCAAATGGTCGAATTGTATATAGGGCTGAAGTGGTTAATGTATGTTTTGTAATAATAATCAAAATATAGTATATATATATTATATATAGTAACTAGTAACTAAAGTTTTCAAATAATTGTAGTGGAGTAAAAGTACAATATTTGCCTCTGAAATGGAGTAAAAGTAAAAGTCCTCTTACTAGTTTACTATAATTTGACAGCTATAGTTACTTACTAGTTACTTTGCAGATTTGGAAAGGCTCAGGCCGCTATACGCTGTCCTCACAACTACGTAGCAACGCCGGTCCGACCGATATGCCTATATGCCGAAATGTATGGAGACCTCTGAATCTGTCGCCCCATGTCCCTTTAATGCCCATATATGGAGATCCCTGGTGTCATTAGTATATGCCCATATATGGGCATGTGATAGGGTTAAGTCTGAGCCGGCTGGCCTCCATATGCCTTGGCTATTGCTTTGGTAAATAGCTGCTCTACAAGCTCACAATGTGACATGTTGCAAGCTTGAAGATCTGCTATTTTCAGAATGTGAGTACCTTTACTTTGGTTCTGTATTGTATATTTTTATGCCAATACTTTTGTGCTTTTACTCAAAATCAAAGTTTGAATAGGCTGCAGGCTTTACTAGAGTATTTTTACATTATGGTATTGTTACTTTTACTTGCAGTAGTTCTTCCAGCACTGCCTAAGATAACATCTGCAACCAAGCTCCCTTCTCCTCTGATGTCTCCTTTTTAAACAGGAGCGCCTCTCAAACGTCACAGAGCAGAGTTATGTCCTGTATTTAACGTCTCCACCCTGTGTTCCAGTGGATAAGAACACCCTGGCCTCTGAGAGAGACAGAGAGGAGTGCCATCATGCAACACGTAGACCTTTCATCGTCTAGGGCAGGGGTCTTCAACGTTTTCAGGCCAAGGACCCCTTAGCTGAGAGAGAGATGAAGCAGGGACCCCCTCTATATTGTATAAAATTGTGTTTCAGATAAACTTTTGCTGCTTTTTTCCCCTTCTACACCGCGAGGCGTTGTGAGCTTGTAGATCTGCTATTTTTGGCTAAAGTTATCCTCAGAAAAGGCATACTAGGGTTCAAGTGAGTTACGAGAGTGTACAAATGGAACCAAATGGACCACCCATACAATTAAATGAACACTGTGGATTGGAGTCTAAATCAATGGGGTACTTGTATACTAATGCAAACTGGGGGTCCTTGAAATTGGAAAGGTCGAGATCACTGATGGAAATGACTTATTAGCATAATTAGTAGTCAGAGTGTCCCAGCAGTGTGACCCACATCTGATGAGCTCTTCTCTCAGTTTTCATTTAATCAGTTCCATAAGTGTCCAGAATGACATCTCTTCAACTGAAAGTGTTGAGGCCTTTTCAGTAAGAATACTACTGAATATCGTATTATACTGTATAGGACTATATGACACAGGTTTTTAAGTGACTCTTCTTCTTTCGGCTAATTCTCATCGGGGTCGCCATCATCTGTTTCCATCTACTTTGGGTTCCCTGTGTCTTCCTCCGTCACTCCGTCTTCCTCGATCACTTGAGTGATTCAAATCACTCAAAAGGCAATTCAACAAAATGTGATATGTTCCAAAGCCTGTTGTGGAGGAAAACATCATTGGTCTCGCAGCAATCACAACACATTAAAAACATTACATTATACACATGATTTAGAAAAAGTAGTGTTCTCAGTTCTCAAATGGCAGTTTATGAACTGAGAAGTTTGGATTGTTCATGATGTAGCACAAGATAAGAAATGCATTTTGAAGGAGAGAGAATAAGATTAGAAAAGAAAAGACAAGAGCGGGCATATTGTAATCCAGTTGTGTCAATCTGGTGTCCAAAGGGGTCCAGGCTGGCCTGTGTGTAACACTTGCGCGTGTTAGCACAGTAACCAAAATAAAACCACAGTTAAGATTTGGACCAGTTACTCTCGCTTGCTGGAGCAGGTGGGTAAATGACACCACATGCAAATTATACTTATTCAGCTGAATTGTTTTTTACAGCTACCATGAACTATAAAGTAAGCTATAAAAAAAAATACACATTATGTATTTGTATTTAATTACGCACCGTGACAAATCCAAACAATTGAAAAGAGCAGCTGCTGTTTTTGTCAAGGGGTATCCAAACTAGTGTCTGTAGTCTGTTCATTCAAGGTACTGTACATGAAATGATAAATGTTATGTGCAGACGCACATGTTTTGAAAATCAGTGGAGGCTCTCTGTGACTGTGACACATGTAAGCTGTGGAGGACGGAAGGGGCAATGTCCACACGCCTCAGCTTCCATAGGAGATAGGTCTGCTGCTGGCACTTTCTGACGCACACACACACACGCACGCACGCACGCACACGCACACACGCACACACACACACGCACACGCACGCACGCACGCACGCACGCACGCACGCACGCACGCACGCACGCACACACACACACACACACACACACACACACACACACACACACACACACACACACACACACACACTAACATTCACGTGCACTAACATTCACGTGCACGTACACTTACACATGTATGTGTGATTTTCTCAATCCCCTCTCCCATGCACGCACGCACGCACGCACGCACGCACGCACGCACGCACGCACGCACGCACGCACGCGCACACACACACACACACACACACACACACACACACACACACACACACACACACACACACGCACACACACACAGTACTGGTCTAAGTGCAGTCCATTGTATTGAGCCTGATTTGTGCGTCTGTGTGTGTGTTATAGCCTTTGTGGGGTCTGGTGGGGGGGTCTCATGACTTTGATGGAGAGGGATTTAGTGAAAAATGGTTGGTCCAGCGTTTTCGCCTCCACTGATATATTGAACAAGCTGGAACAGAGCAGAACAGCGACCCATGGTTCAATAGAAGGTGCAGTGTGTGTGTGTGTGTGTGTGTGTGTGTGTGTGTGTGTGTGTGTGTGTGTGTGTGTGTGTGTGTGTGTGTGTGTGTGTGTGTGTGTGTGTGTGTGTGTGTGTTCTGTCTACAACTGTGCAAGTTTTATCCAGTTGTGCATGCAATCTAGTTTTTCTGTCAGCGTACATGATTGCATGCACGTCGTGCCTACTGTACGTGGTCGTGTGACTGTGACTGTGCGCGAGTGTGTGTGTGTGTGCATGTCGGTGTATAATGGTGCCTCTAAGCGTACATGATTGCATACACCTTGAACTCGTGCCCGCGTGGTCGTGTCTGTGTGCAAGTGTGTCTGTGTGTATGCTTGTGCATGTCGGTGCATACTGTAATACCGCCCGTGTGCCCCTCATGACCGCGAACGTGCGAAGAAAATGCATGGCTTGCAGAAAGGGACTCATGGGCTTACAGTATACGTGACAACGGCACAGTAAAGGTTTGCACAGTCAATACTCCACTACACCCCAGGACAATCACTGCACCCGGTGCATCAGAGCAGTCGTAGCGTTGGCCACCGTCCCTTGACATACGGAATCGTTCCTTATTTGGAAACTAAAAGACGAGTACCTTATTGAACTGATAAAGGGATCCTTTTGGGAATCAATCAATGACACACATCTTACAAGTTCAAACAGCCCATATGCAAACATGACACGTTGTGGGCTTATAAATTGCCTATTTCCACAATTGAGTTTTTACATTTCATACTACTTTAAACTTGAATATGAAAATGGGTGAAGTGTTCCTTTATGTGAAATATGTTGTATGTATGTAATATGTGATGTATGTAATAATGTATGTAAATATATGTTAAAGGACAACTTTGCTTTTTTACAACCAAGGTTTATGTTTTAGATTGTAATTAAAGTAAATAAAAGATGAGTGTTAAAATTTTTTAATTTACTGCTTTCTATAGTTTTAGCAATTTTCACAATCTTTTTTACAGTGTTTTCACAGTGGGCGGGGGCATTCTGTCCGGTGGCTAAATATGTATTTTTTTAACACATTAACCCGGCGTTTTCTTTATTATTATTTACAGTTGCTCTTCTAGCCCCCAATAACTCACATCTGGCCATCTCAGACAGCCGGACCTTTTTTATTGTGTAAAAAAGGCATATTTAGCCACCGGACAGAATGCCCCCGCCCACTGTAAAAAATATCGCAAAAAATGCTAAAACTATAGAAAGCAGTAAATGAAAAAAAAATTACACTCATCATTTATTTACTTTAATTACAAGCTAAAATATAAACCTTGGTTGTAAAAAACTAAAGTTGTCCTTTAAGGCACTGAAAATATTTCTGTGGTAAAACATTAAGGCTGCAGTGAAATGATGAGAATGTTTGGCTTTTTGCTCTGTTGTAAATACACATGGAGTTCATTTCACTTCACTACCATTTGAAATAATATGAGATTAGAATTAGAAAAAGAAAAGTAAGTTAGCTGGTGAGAAACCAACAATATATGGCCTTTATCTGAGTTTGTGGTAAATCGACACAGTGGGGAGGTGAAACAGGGGAAGGTGAAACAGGGGCAGAGGGGAGGTGAAACAGGGGCAGAGGGGAGGTGAAACAGGGGGAGGGGAAACAGGGGCAGAGAGGAGGTGAAACAGGGGGGGGGGGAAACGAAACGGTGGTTTGGATACTAGGCGCTCATAGTCCGGTGATTTCGGTTAGTAAAAACACAGAGATTTGTTGAGGTGAGCGGTGAGTCGCTTATCGCCGCGGCTCAGTGACGTCATGTTGTAGTTTTCAAACCACCGCGGTGAGAGGGTGAGCACCGAAAATGGCAGCATGCGCCCCCCCTTTACAGGTTGTGTCAGTAGGGAGAACAGCACTCTAAACTAAATGTTTTATTTGTATTTTTTAATACATGATGGACATTAATGTGCACGTTGTCAAAGTTGATGAGAGCAAGGTGCAGCAGACATGTGTTTACCACAGTGTGCACTCAACAGGTCCTGTCACCTTGTAGACGGTCAATAGGCTTTATGCACAGCAGCCATATTGTTGAGAAATTGGGCCTCTTCTTACTGCCTTCACAGGCGTTACCAATGATACTAATGAAGGCTCTGTTCCATTCTGGTCAGGGTGCTGATATCGTGCATGTTGGCTGAGGCTCGCTAGAAACACTCCATTTTGGTTCCCAAATGGCCCCTTATGGTGGGTGTGTAACTCTGAGAGTTATGGGGGTCCTTGAAAATAAGACAACCACTATGCCACACTAAATGGAACAGAGCCTTAATTAGTATCATTGGTAACACCTGTGAAGGAAGTAAGGAAGGGGCCCAATTAATTCCCAATATGGCTGCTGTGCATAGAGCCTATATAGAGCAGGTTGTATGGTCAACACTTCACCATTTCAACGCCAGTGTCCCTATTCCGGGACAAACAATCAGTGAAAATAACAGATCTGCAAGTTCACAATGCACAACTTTGCGATGCTTTGTAAGCTATTTTCGGTGTCGAGATTTGGTTTAGAGGGGGGGGGGGGGGGGGGTGGACCAAGTACAGAGCCCACCCCAGTCAACTAAGTGTTTGTTTATTTGAGCAGGAGTATCTATACTTATATACTGAATGTATCTCCACTTCCTGCAGCACCAAAACCTCAACCCACAAAACAACTCTACAACAAAACAACCTTTCTCCACAAATCTGACAAAATGGATGTTAATTGGGGGTGCAATACGTTAGTCCGACAGCGCATTCCTCCGACAGCGCAGTGCTCCGACATTAAACAGTAAACCCGAACCAAACCCGCACCCTAACCCTAACCGCACGCGGATGCCTCCCGTTAATTGGGACGATGATAGAAACAAGAAGTGGAGGAAGAGGATTAGTACAGTACTAAAAAAGACTTGTAATGTATTGGATACAATAAAAAGCTGAAGGTAAAAATGACACAAAACTGTGAAGGAATCCTAAAATAATTACATGGAGAATAAAACGGAGCACATGAAAAATGAACATTATTAAAAGTTTTTTTTGGGGGGGATGGTTTTCAACTTTCAAACTAGGCCGCTGGTTGGAGGCATTTCATCTAAAGTGTCTCACAGAACCATGTTTTTGTAACAAGGTCATTCCTGCTGGGAAATAAACCCCCAAACCAAGGCAGTGATATGGCCATGCTCATGCTCATTGAGCTAAACATGGGGAATGCAATGTATAACCCTGTCCCTTGCAGTGTAATGTACCATGGACTGTCATGTGCCAAAGGGGAGACCTTTCGTACTGTGGAGAGAAGGTGAAGACATTGCGCACCACAGAGGGAAGGTGAAATACCAATGCACAGCAGCCATATTGGAAAGAAATTGGGCCTCTTTTTACTTCCTTAACAGGTGTTAACAATAATACTAATTAAGGCTCTGTTCCATTCTGGTCTCAAAGTGTGGTCCAGGGTTCCTTGAGGGGGTTCCAAATGGCCCCTTACGGGTGTGTAACTCTGAGAGTGTACAAATGGAACCAAATGGAACCCTAACCCGTAAGGGTCCATTTGGGAGTCCTTGAAATTTCCTTCCAATATGGCTGCTGTGCATATAGCCTGTATCTACAGGCCTTCAAGAGCAGGGGTTAAGCTTAAGACCTATACATTTGGTGTCTTCCCATGACCCAAACTTAAACAAAAATACATTATGAAGTAACCACTTCAATAGTGAAAATAGTGAATCTATACCAGCTCACAACACGTCGAGACATATTGTAAGCTTGTAGATCTTTTATTTTAACTACTTCTTCAAAGTTTGTATTTATTTATTTGTCTCTGATTTTTTTTTTCTAAAATGATTTTGAGAAATGTTATTACATTTTAGAAAATTGCTGATTTGTTTTTATTATTATCATAAAACAGCCCACGTTGACCCCCGTTAAGTGGCAGTTTGGCCGGGGGTATATTTTGGGCTGTTACACCTGTAACATATCTATAGAGTCAGACATCATGGTTAAAGTGATATTGTTTTGTTAAAACAAATAGTTTATCGTGAAAAAGTTAAAGCTCTGTCTACAGTATATTCAGATAGCAATCATTGCCATACAGTGTTTGTTCAGTAACAGGGGTCTCTCCAGCTCTTTAGTAAAGATAAAGTACATTTCTAGGTGGGTTACAAATATCATTCAATCAGCAGAGAGAACCCCACAAAGATCACCAGCTTGTGTTCATGTTCCAATTTGATTTGCTAATTTATCCTCTCATTTATTTGTTTCATAACTTCCAAATTCACATGAGTTGTGACATTTCTCCTGATTGAACGAAATTGGTATCCGGACCTGAACAATGTATGTACTGCTCACTAAAGAGCTGGAGAGAAGCTTCAGATTCAGAAAATTCAGCTGGAGAGAACTTCACCTCCCTGAGGCGATGTTCTCCAAACTTGGAGTCTTAGAACGAGCTCATTAGGGAAGTCAAAGTCTCGCCCGAGGCCGTTTCACAGGGCAGGCGTACGACTTGAACCCGGACCTTCCAGCGGTGGGAAGGCACGTCCTGTAGCCTTGCCAGCTCATGAAGTCTAAATAGGATATTGAACCAGTTTGAGGTGAGGTGAGCTGCAGGTCACAGAGAGCGAGGCCAGTGCTCAGCGTGATCCCCTGACTGGAGCCATTTCTCCTCTGGTTACCACATCAAAGACAGAGAAAGAGGGAGAGAGAGAGAGAGGGGATTGAAGGTGTCACGAATTGCGGAAACAATGTGAATACATCACGCCCATTGAGAGGGTGAAGACGTCACATATTGCAGAAATATACGAGACGTCTTCACTGAAGACATCATGTATCATTGAGGAAGGTGAAGCTGTCATGTATTGCGGAGAAAGGGGAAGACGTACGTCACATGTCATGAAGGGATGGTAAAGACATCTCGGAGGCAGACCACAGAGGAGGTTCCAGAAGATAATGAGAGCAGCTCCGTTCTCAGTTCTCCCTAGTGTAATTGTATTTAATGATATGTTTATGAATTGAATACCAAGGACCCGAATGGAAACAAGACCGCAAGGGCGTTTTTGGACATACCTTTTAGACAAAGTGTTTGACTGAACTTGTGCTGTTTTTACATTTCTGCCAAATAAAATATTCAATTCAATCAATGACGGCCTGTGTCACTGCCCTTTTCTTGGGAGAAATAGGCCTTTTATTGCGTGGTGAAAATGGGCTTCAATGTTTACCATACCAGTTCACAGAGAAAGACAGTGAGAATAATTAACGTTGCACTCCAATGCGCTCAATGCTTTATTTATGCAATATTATGATAGTGTATTGATTCCTGAGGTTCTTTTTCCACCACCCGGCAAGAAGGGCTTAGAGCGGTGATATTTAACTGGCTCCGACCCCTGGGGAGCTTTCTTGTGGCTCCATTCCAGATTCCAATGTAAAATGTATTATTTTATTAAATTTTCGGTGCGAAGGTAGCGGTACAGCCGCCGTGTTACAAAGCTGCTACTGCTTCATGATTTCTGCCCAATTCTGCCTTACACCAGTGGTTCCCAAACTGGGGGGTCCCCAGATGATTAGCTTAATGTGCAACATTGTTTTCTCACTCAACAATAAACAAACCAACATACAGTATAAGTGTATACAGGGTACCTGCACATTTCCAAGGTTACAATTTCATTACTTTTAAGTCCTTTTTAATGCATAGTCATCCATAAGAAAATCACTTGGGTCAAAGTGTTGTACTGTAGTTCACATGTACTTAAGAAAAGCATCAGGTGTTAAAATGTTTTTCAGTCTAATCTAATCTAATGTAAAAGTTAAAGACCTTTTCATTGTACAAAGAAACAAAACAGCAGGACATGTTGTGTTCCATTACTTCTGTACGTCGCACTACTTTCAGAATTATGTAGCTTTCAAGTAGTTCAGCGATTTATTTTATTTTGTATGTTACTGGCAAAAGCTACATCGCTAAATTTCAGTGGCACATCAACATAAAAGACACAACAGATGAGTTTTGAGTGCAGTTTGTTCACCACATTTGTACTGTATGTTTGAGAGTTTTGAGAGGATACATCTTTTTTTTCATAGTTTTTTTTGTAGGGTAATTCACAAATGTATTTATACACTTTCAGGCTTACAGACAAGACATACTGCACATACTGTACAAACATTCACATACATATATACCCTCCGCCCCCTTCCCCATAATACTTAAAGAAATAAGAATAAGAAAAAGAAAAGGAAAATAAATACAATACAAATAATTACAATACAAATGTAAAAGAAATGGGAGGATAATGATTACAATACTCATATACATACAGTATACTTCAATCCGTTTTCAATAGGTGAGAAAGAAATGGTTGCCATATTCTATCAAACACTGTCGTTTTAAGAGAAACATCATATCTTATACTTTCCATTTGTAACAGATTGGTCATTTATTTTCTGCTAGCCATGTTTTAAAAGAGGGCACATCTACTCCTTTCCAGACGGTTAGAATATACCTTTTTGTGATAACCATGCCATATTGTATAACTTTATGGTAATGACACAGAAATTACAAGTCTTAAAATTCACCTAGAAAAGCACAATAGGGGTTTGAGAGGATACATCAAAGAAAGAATTCTCCATCTGCAGCTTAGGTCGTATGTTTTCGTTTTGAGTGGATTTTGTCCATCTTCCATCTTCTCCATCTTCATCCACTTGAAGGTTATACACAGTATGTTTCATTCGTCCTAAATTGCATCCTGGGCTGAACGATGGTCTAACAGTTAGACCATCGTTAAGCGCGCATGCGTGTCTCCGTGTCTGCGTGCCCAGTCTGCCCACCTCAAGTCACTTTTTGACCGATGCGGCCCAGACCCCAAAATGAGTTCGACAAGCCTGGTCTAACTCTCAACTGAAACCCATCATAAGAGCTTGTGCTCTCATTAGCCGGGTGCTCAGACATAACAAAAATGCAAAAACCTGTAAGAACATGTAAACACTTCACCTTGCCAGTCTGCCTCCAATTCTTTTCTCACAAAGACGCTTCCATACCAGGGACCCGTGCACAGAATATACTGAAATATCTACTTCCTATTTTCTTAATATCAAAAGCCTGCACACTACAAAGGACTGCCACAGATATCAATATCAAAACGCATGAATGCAGTATGAAGCAGGCCCTAATAAGTTACCATAATGGACATAATATGTCCATTGGTGTGTCCTATCGGACCTATAGCACACACAAAAAAATTGTCACAGTCTTGTGGCCCCTGACTTCAAGTAATTTTACAATTGTGGCCCCCTGCTAGTGCCTACTCTAGTCGAATACCCCTGGCTTAGAGTCTTCGAACTAGCTCATTAGGAAAGTCAATGCCTTGCCCAAGGCCATTTCAGGAGGGCTGGCATGGGACCTGAACCCTAGATACTTCGGTGGTGCAGGGGCGTGTCGTGCTGCCTTGCTACGTATCTTTACTTTCAGCTCACACAGTCTAAATACAATATTGAAGCAGTTTGAGCTGAGGTGAGCAGCAGGTCACAGAGAGTGAGGCCAGTGCTCAGTTTGATCCTCTGACTTGAGACATTTCTCCTGGTTAGCACATCAAAGACAGACAGAGAGAGAGAGAGAGAGAGAGTGAGCATAGCCGTGGGAAGATGTTTTTAGTAGGGGTGTGGGGGTGTTACTTTACATTATGCTGCAAACACGCAGTGGCATCGTTTGCTGGTGCGTTTGTCCATTTCAGTATTGGTGCACAATGCACTCCTTTGATACAAACATGTAGGCTACCCTAAAATCACAATATATATCATGTATAGATCCTATAGACTATCCCTGTGCACTCTTTAAGCACCACGGACAGCAGCGCTGTTGCTAAGTGCACATCAACCAAGTTTTAACCCCTCAATGAATTAGTTGACAGTTTTTGAGAGACAAGAGAAAAGCACTAAATCTCTCTCACATTCTACTACCACGCTACTATGCGTGTCTTATGCCTTATGACAAATCTTATTAGGCATTTTTTCTCTCTTTTTTTGAAAAAATGAAATAGTGAAAATAGCCGATCTATAAGCTCACAACGTGTCGTTTTCTTTTATGCATCCTAATGTCATTGTATAATTGTGTTTCCGTCCCATCGATTCTTCCTCCACACTGGGAGGAAAGTTTAATGGGATGCATGCGAGTGCTGTGACCACTTTTCCATTGCATCTTATGAGTCGGGTTCTTTTGGTGCCGGCCTGCGTGCGCATAATAGTTTTTTTATCAGTGTGACGTTGTCTGACAAGGAGTCTATGGAGTAGTACTGTCCCAGTACTCAGAAACACACACAAACACAACTGTTAAACTCCTAATGGACATAAAAACACACACTCACTCACTTGGAACTGTACATACACACATATCCAAAGACATACACACTTATAAACCCCACCACCACCACCACCACCACCAAACACACACACACACACACACACACACACACACACACACACACACACACACACACACACACACACACACACACACACACACACACACACACACACACACACACACACACAATGTCCTTGGGTGCACAAGGGGCTCAGGCAGGCACGGAGGAAGGAAGCTCGTACGAATGAACAATACTCAAGTTCAAAGAACAAAACAGAAGGAGTGGAGAGCAGAGTGCAGATGAACCACACCATCTGTTGTTTATACCCTGTTCATACCTCGCGGCCTTCCTCTGAGAGGACAGCGAGACAAACAAGCCTTCTAAACACTTCAGCGGAGGACCTTCGATTACAAAGACCTGTGTTTTTCCCCCCGACTGAGTCTCGTTGACGAGTTTTCCCAGTCGTTGGCAAGTTCAGTCGTTTCGCTCTTTGCCCACGCATCCGACGGCTCTGCAAGAGCGAGCAGCAGCAGTGGCATTTGGCATCATTTGTAGCATCTCAACATTTTTTTTGTTTGTTTTGTTTTGTTTTTTTTTCTTTTCAAAATGAGTAAAGTTGCGCAGATGTTGGCGATTCATGTGGATTATCCCCTGGGAGCCGTTCAGAATTTCTCAGCGTTCCACTGCACAGCTTGTGGCAAAGGTCACAGTGAGCATACGTTTTGAGCACGAGAGTGTGCTGTGCGAGACGCGTCTGGAATAATTGTGTTCCGCACGCAGCGCGCTGTAGTAGACCTATAGACCCTTTTCACAGCACGTTTTACTGGTAAATGCTGCTGAAGGTAGGCAAATAACTTTAAATGTGGATATGTTTCATTCATGCCAGGAGAGCCCCTGTACAGTTAACTTCAGGCTGACACACGGAAAATGAAACACACCCGCCACCATTAATGTTATTACCTTCAGCTGTATTTACCTGTCAAAATGGCTGCTGTGAAAACTGTCCGCTAGAGCGCTGGAGGCGACAGATCTAAGCCTGGCAACTACAGTATATCCGGTCATTTTTAAACACACACATTTGCCCCAGTTGAAGGAGTTTAAGTATCTCGGGGTCTTGTTCACGAGTGAGGGGACGACGGAGCAGGAGATCAGCCGAAGTGTGGGTCATGACCAAAAGAATAAGATTGTGGATACAAGCGGCCAAAATGAGCTTTCTCAGACGGGGGGTCCGACCTCTCCCTTAGAGATAGGGTGAGAAGTTCAGTCATCCGTGAGAGACTCGGAGTAAAACCGCTGCTCCTTGACTTGGAAAGGAGCGGGCATCTAGTACGGATGCCTCCCGAGCGTCTCCCTATAGGGAGATCCTCGCTGCACGTCCCACTGGGAGGAGACCCTGTGGCAGACCAAGGACCAGATGGGGGATTACATCTCCACACTGGCCTGGGAACGCCTCGGGATCCCCCAGGAGGAAGTTGCTAATGTTGCTCTGGAAAGGGAAGACTGGAAATCTGATAAATCTGGAAATCTAATAAAAATAATTAATAAAAGTTAAGTACGATATAAGAGAAAATAATAGGCTCTATGCACAGCAGCCATATTGAACAGAAATTGGGCCCCTTCCTTGCTTCCTTCACAGGTGTTACCAATGACACTAATGAAGCCTCTGTTCCATTTAGTGTAGCACAGTGGTTCTCAGACTTTTTAATTTCAAGGACCCCCATAACTCTGAGAGCGTACAAATGGAGGGTCCATTTGGTTCCATTTGTACACTCTGACTCCCTGACTCTGTTTGACCAGAATGGAACAGAGCCTTCATTAGTATCATTGGTAACACCTAGAGGTAAGAAGAGGCCCAATTTTTCTCCAAAATGGCTGCTGTGCATAGAGCCTATTGGACTGATGCTTGTGTTTCTAGCGCACATTTCAAATATAAGGTTAAAATAGGTATTGTCTGATACGTGTCTAAAGGTTTGTCATGCCCATTCTTTAGAAAATGAACTGGGAACTGGGAAGAAAAGATGATTTCTCATAAATCATTGACTAAATTGAAAGGCAGCATTGGCATGGATGTATTGGGTGGCTACCGTGTTCAGGTAATGTTTTGCAACCAGCTACACCGCACCCACTAAAAAACATCATCAAGTTTACTATCAGATAAGGGGTCTATAGGCTCTATTCACAGCAGCCATATTATGAAGACATTCACAGGTGTTACCAATGGTACTAATGAAGAATCTGTTCCATTCTGGTCAAACAGAGTCAGGGTGCTGATATTGTGCATGTTGGCCCACTGGAAACACCCTGTTACACCAGTGGGTCTACAGTTGGGGTCCAGGGACCCTCATGGGCTTCCAAATGGCCCCTTACAGGTGTGTAACTCTGAGAGTGTACAAATGGAACCAAATTTGGTTCCATTTGTACACTCTCAGAGTTATGGGGGTCGTGGAAACCACTGTGCTAGACTAAATGGAACAGAGCCTTCATTAGTATCATTGGTAACACCTGTGAAGGAAGTGATAATATGGCTGCTGTGCATAGAGCCTATTCAGACTGGTTTTGACCCCTGTGTGGCTCACTAAGCTGTAAGCCGTGTCCCTTTTCTATAACACACATTGTGTTTGAACCTGCTCTGCCTCTAGCTGTCTGCACCTGGGTCATATTTAGCCAGAGCTAGGTCCTATTCTCCTGACACACGCCGTGACAGAAAAGACGTTTTGAAATCAAGAACCTTCAAGGCAAAGTAAACATTCCATCCATACGTTTTATGTCATAGATGTGAATCTGACCAAACACCTACCACTCAGCCAAGACAGAATCCCTGCTTGGCCAGGAGAAATATAGTGCTTATATGAGCTTGAGGCAGTACGTTTTCTGCAATCAATAGTTGTCCTGACACACCAGGGTCCAAATTTCTCAATGGAAGAGTAGAGAGTGCAAGTTATACAGTATTAAAGGAGTAGTTCACGCAAAAAATAAACTTATTTTCTATCAATTTCACACCCCACAAAGCCTTGAATTCATGGAGATTTTGATTTTGTTTTGGACGCATTGCATGGAATCGTCTGCCCCAAAGCATCTAATCGAAACAATTCATAACAAAATTCCTTAAAAAAAATACATCAAGAGATATCTTGCCAAGTAACTGTCATTTGTGTATTTGTTTAATTTGACTGGACTTTTTTTATTTGATTTTATAAAGTTGATTTGTCTTTGTGTATTCCTTTTTTTGTTTTTAAACTTGTGTGTATCATTTTTAATTGCATGTCTGTATTGTATTTGCTTTGTTCAGGACCCCAGGAAGACTAGAGGCTCATTCATGTGCCTCTAATGGGGATCCTTTAATAAAATAAAGTAAACATGAACACGTTCGGATTGCAGCTTGAATAGTCTCTTCTCTGCTTGATGTTTCACCACAGTGATTAATCCCAGCAGTTGTTCCTCTGTTTCAATGCACTTGTTTTGCTTCTCCACATTCTCCTCAGCTTGATGTGAGAAATGCGCTGGCGTTTCCTTCGACAGCCTTGCGAGTCGATCGCACGCAGCGCGCGAATGCAAAACGCTTCCAATGGGAGCACAGCATCAAAACTCCGACAGGCACAGTGGCGCAGGCCTAGGGAGAATGAATGACTTGTGAATGTGATGAGTGCAGTCAACATTTAAATGAAGCCAAGCCGTAACCTAGCAACCAGCCCCATGCTAGCACAGTTCCTGGAACGGCATGTGGATGCAAGACACACACACGCACGCGCACGCACACGCACACGCACACACACACACACACACACACACACACACACACACACACACACACACACACACACACACACACACACGAATATACACACACGGACAGACATGCACACACACGCACTGCACTATGTTATGCTAAACTAATTAGCCTGTCATCGCTCCCACCTGTGCTACAACAGCAGGTATCAAACGGATAAGAAAATTGATTTTCTTATTCGTACATGGTGAATTCATAAGCAAAGTGAAGGTCAATTTCTACGCCTGTCATATTTCACTTCAATTAATCGTCTCTGTTAGATGCGCCAACTGGAGGCTGTTTTAACTGGAGTATTTTTTTTCTATTTGGAAACAATATCTCAGAAATACATGCACATGAATTAATTTGCTCACACCCTGCAAGCATGATTAGCTCTCATATTACTGCAGTGATGTGTGACACTGGGATTGAAGCAAAGTCACTATTATGGACAAAATTATTCTTGATTGTGTAATTTCACATTAAATGTTGAAAATATTTGCCTATAATAAAATAAGGTTGAAAGTAGTTAAGAAACATGTCAACAATCCTCATGCATTATTTGAGAGTTTTTCTCAAAGTGGTGGCATATACATGACTATTACAGTTTAGTCATTTGGCAGACACTCACAGAGAAACTTGCATAAGATCAAAGTAAGAGACCTCCCCATTAGTCCAACCGCCCATTATTCTGATATCCCAGTAGTCCGAAACATATTAGGTTAGTGTGAGGTTAGGATTAGGCCTATGCATCACTAGTGTTTCTGGTCATATGAATATATACACATTTGGCCATTATTCATGATGTTAGGAACATTCCATAAAGAATGTATCCAAGTCAAGAAAAGTCCATTTCCAAATTCCGATTTGCCCCCAGCTAGAGTGCGTATAGGCCTGGATTAAATCCCAGCTCAGAGTTGCATATCATTCTTCTCTCCACTGCCTAATACTCTAACAGAGCAGGCATGAAAGCACATCGATCTCCCGACCTGAATTGCACCTTTGCTCCCTCCTCTGCGTTTGAGTGAAACACCTTCTCCTCTAATCTTTTCAAATATTTAAGTTCTCAGCTGCCGGCGTGAGGATGTTCCCTGAAAGAAAAAAATTGATATTGCTTTTATTCACTCGGCTGAACATTGTCACCCAACGCCACCTCCTGCGAATGGGAGCCATAACTTTCTCAGCGCCGTGGAGAACCGATCTCTTCTGCTGCTAAACTGGCGAGGAGCCTATACTCCACCGCCCGGCCCCTCTACCTTAGTCCAGGAAGCCTCTCTCTCCTGCTGTAGTTGTACTGCAAACATACAGCTTACCCTGACACGCACTGTAGGCTACTGTTCAATTATGTCATGCAGTTCTTGGCAATAGGCTCTATTCACAGCAGCCATATTATGAAGGGGAGGCATGCGATAATCCGACAGACCTTTTCTCCGACTATGTGGCATCCGCGTGCGGTTAGGGTTAGGGTGCGGGTTTGGTTCGGGTTTAGTATTGAAACGTCGGAGCGCTGCGCTGTCGGAGGAATGCGCTGTCGGACTAACGTACTGCACCCATTATGAAGACATTCACAGGTGTTACCAATGATACTAATGAAGGCTCTGTTCCATTCTGGTCAAACAGAGTCAGGGTGCTGATATTGTGCATGTTGGCTCACTGGAAACACTCTGTTACACCAGTGGGTCTACAGTTGGGGTCCAGGGACCCTAATGGGCTTCCAAATGGCCCCTTACAGGTGTGTAACTCTGAGAGTGTACAAATGTATACATTTGTACACTCTCAGAGTTATGGGGTCGTGGAAACCACTGTGCTACACTAAATGGAACAGAGCCTTCATTAGTATCATTGGTAACACCTGTGAAGGAAGTGATAATATGGCTGCTGTGCATAGAGCCTATCATGAAGGTTCAGAATAGCTATTATTAAGAATTATTAGTATTAGTATTAGTATTAGTGTTAGTATTAGTATTAGTATTATTGTCATTGCGAACACTGACCATTCTGACTGAAAAGCTCGGTTGTCTGAGTGTCTCAATAATGGAGGATGAAGTCATCAGTCACATTATTCAGCAACATGCATCTACCTGACAAAACAGTTAATAATCATGTTTATACATGGGATGACATGAATGAATCTTCAGCAGTGACAACACACCAAAACAATGTGTGTGGCGAGGAATCAATTGGCATAACGACTGAATTGGGGGTGGTAAAGGGTAAAAAGCTATATATATATATATATACACACAACCCAGGTACTTGAGTCAAAGTATAGATACTCCCGGTCAAATGTTACTCAACTTACTAAACTGGGGTTCCTTGAAATGTTTAAGAACCACTGATATATAAGTGTATATGTCACAGGGAGATTGGCATTCCAGGGAGATTGGAAGTGGAGCGCTTGTTTTTAGGCTCGGGGCGGGGCTGCGATGCGAGGACGGCGACGAAGACAACAACATGGATATACATACATACCAGCCTCAGTGGCGCACTTCGATAATCATTGGACTCCCCATCCACTACCACTGGGAGTCTGGGTTTGACTTCCGCTTGGGACATTACTTTTTCAAACAACCGCGGACTACTTTTTTTCGCCGACAAAGTATAGTTTTGGACCATGACGGAGGCACGCCGACTCAGCAGACCTTGAGGCCGAGGAAGTCGCGCCCGAGCGCCCCCAGGCGCGAGCGCCCCCAGGCGCGAGTGCCCGCGACGACCGGCTGATGGTCTGCTAGTCCACTGAGCGCCGTCCGAGTTATGTACCGATAGGCACAGAATCGTAAATGATGTTGTGGGGACTGCGTTTGCCCCTCTGTGGTTTGCCTCTATGGGTTTGCCCCAACTGCCACTCACTGCACTAACATAGCCCGCCAGCCCGTCCCCGCCCCCTCGGGCGAGCCTGTTTGCGTGCTCGTTTGTGCGCGTGTGCATGCGTGCGTGTGTGGTGTGGGACTCATGTCTGCCTTTTATTGCCCTCTAGCGTTGGTTCTACAGAATTGCCTGGGGGGCGGACGGGCGGTGAAAATAAGCGCTTCTTTTCCATTCTCCCTGGAATGCCAATCTCCCTGTAACATATATACCACGCGTGCGTGCGTGCGTGCGTGCGTGCGTGCGTGCGCGCGCGCATGTGTGTCAGTCCTCAACAGCCACTGCCATTGCCATTGCCGGAGAGCTGTGAATAGTCCTTGGAGGGTGTTAATTACCTCCCTGACCTGCTATCAATAAATATGTGTAGAGAAAAGAGCGAGTGGTCCCTTGAGGGCTTTCTGCCAGTTTAACTCGACACCGAATCGCAGCACCACAAGGAAAATAATACTTGTTATTAGGAAGAAAATTCCTTATTTTCTCAAAAGAGGGTATGCGTTTTAATTTTAGATGGTTGTTGTGTTATGATTACAATTATTCAGGATATTAAACACATAGGTGACTTTATGCATGTGTGTGTGTGTGTGTGTGGAGAGAGAGAGAGAGAGAGAGAGAGAGAGAGAGAGAGAGAGAGAGAGAGAGAGAGAGAGAGATCATTCCACTACACCTTCTTAGACTAGCTGATCATCGTGTTTTGGTACCCATTGCCCGGATTATTCCGTGGGTGAAATAAACTCTCTCTGCCTCCCCGGGTTATCAGGTGGGTGAAATAGGCTAGTCATCCTTAATATAAGTTGTCCTTGTTGGTACTGATATGAATTCCATAAACTGTGGAATGCAGTGGGTACAAGGGCTAAATATCCACTACCTACAAAAAACTGGGGGCATCGATTCTGTGGGGACTCCCTGTGGCCTGAGGACAATGATTGACAACACCTGAGCTACAAGGGTCGGCATACATGGACATTGCACTATGGCGCTATGTAAATTAGAGCTTGGACTCATCCATTTAGTGTATTTATGAGTCACGAGGACCCAAGTTATAATCCTACTCTTGTCATGTCTCGCATGTTCTCCCTTTCCTCTCTGAATTCCCTTACCTGTCTTTCTACACTCTAATAAAAAACTTAAAAAATGCTAAAGATAACAAAAATCCAGTCTATCCAGTGTATCCAGTCTACTGTATGACGCTGGGCGTCTATGTCAAGTGGTTATCTCTGAGAGAGGTCGGGCAAGTCCCATTGACTTCCAAAGGCACTGATTGGATTATCTTGAAGACAAACACGCCACACACAGAGACACGGAGACTCACATAGACTGAACCTATAGACGGCTAGCCTCTTTCAAAGCCAGTGTTAAAAAAATAATGCTCCAACTGAAAGTTTTGCTGTTATATAATCCTGTCCTTGTTTTGACTCCCCAGTTTTTTCAGAACAGTATTGTGGCTTCCGATTTCTGAGACACTCCTCAGCCTGAAGGCTCATCCAGAGGTCCATCCAGAGATTGATTCTGGAGTTGCCTATTCTGCTCAGCCAAATCCTTATTTTCATCAGCTAATGCTTGTCTCCCCTTCCCCAATTTCTCTTGGTCAAAGTACGAATGAAGCTCTTCAGGTATCAGCTCTTCTTCCTGGATTAGATCCAGTTGGTTCTGGAGTTGCCCATTCTGATCAGCCAAAGCCTCATTTTCACCAGCTAGTCCTTGTTGCTCCTTCCGCAATTTCTCATCGTCCAAGAACGAGTGAGGCTCTTTGGGTCCCAAGTCTTCCTGAACAAAGCCCATTTGGTTCTGGAATTGCCCATTCTGCTCAGCCAAAGCCTCATTTTCACCAGCTATTCCCTGTCTCTTCTTCCCCAATTTCTCGTCCAAGTTTGAATGAAGCTCTATGGGTCTCGGCTCTTCCTGGATGACGTCCAGTTGGTTCTGGAGTTGCCCATTCTGGTCAACCAAAGACTCATTTGCACCAGCTGGCGCGTGTCTCTCCTTTTCCCATTTTTCCTGCTCCAGGTACAAATGAAGCTCTTTGGGTCTCAGCTCTTCCTGGATGAGGTCTAGTTGTTTCTGGATTTGCCTATTCTGCCCAGTCAAGCCCTCATTTTCACCAGCTATCCCCTGTCTCTTCTCCTTCCCCAACTTCTCCTGCTCTACGGGCCGAGGTTCTTTGGTTCTCAGTATGTTCTGGATGAGGTTCAATTGTTTCTGGAGTTGCACATTCTTCTCAATCAAAGCCTCATTTGCTCCAGCTAGTCCCTGTCGCTCCTTCCCCAATCTCTCTAGCTCAATGCTCCAATAGGCCTCTTTGGATCTCAGATCCTCCCCGATGAGGTACAGCTGGTTCTGGAGTTGCTCATGTGTCTTAGCCAAAGCCACATTTTCTTCAGCTAGACCCTGTTTAATGGTGGTGATCTCCTCGTCCTCCCCTAACCTTTTCTCACTCATGTTCTGTGCCGACTGTTTCCTTTTCAGACTAGCCCCACTTGTGTTCTTCCATCTGAAGAGCAGACACTTTTTGAGACCAATGATCTCTTGCTCCTTTTCCTTCAACCTGTTTTGGAGCTGTAGGATGTTGTTTTGCATAGCCTGGAATTGGCAGTCCCTCTCTGTGCTCTCTTCCTCCATGGCTTTGATCGTTTGCTCTGCAACGTCGCTGCTCTGTTTCATTGCAAGAACCTTTTCCTTGGCCAGTTCTAAATGCTGCTTAATGACACTGAAGTTCTGATTATACATGTAGACCTTTTCCTTGGCACGCTCTAAATGGTGTTTAATCATGATGGAGGTTTGATTATACTTGTGCTCTAAGGTCTGTGAAGGACGTATCAACAAGCTTACTGTCCTCCGGATATAGCAATGTCATTATATATGCCTTGGGCGTGACGTAACACAGACGTAACCCTTCAGCACATCGACACTCACGGTTACCAAAGTTTGTACACAATACTTGTATTACGAAACATAGCCATTGTCCAGTGATAAGCTTTTTACTACAGTGCCAGAATCTTTCCAGCAAAATAAATTGCATAACTTTGGTATGGCAATGGGAGAGACCGTTTTCACATGCCTACCTTGGCAGCAATTCATTATCACTGGTACGCAGCGGTTAACAGGTTGAGTTGGCAGTTAGCTAGATCTCATCAGGCTCGTTGTTTTAAACGGCCACATTAAATCATACAATCAAGACAGCTGTGAGTGTACTGACGTAATCCCTTCATTCAGTGTGCCTGCTTTTCTCTCTCACCCCCTCTGCCTATAAATGGAGCTTTAACTTACATTTTAGGACAAGCCATCTTCTTCAGGCAACACATGTAAGTTTCACCTTTCTCAGAGCCTATTGTCAGCTTGCTCTGAAGCATTTTTGTCACTGAACAGTTTTGGCTACAGGTATGTACAGGCACTCACTCTCTTGTTGACCAATGCTCGCTCAACCACGATGACCGTTAGAGCACTCTCTCACTCGACACTCTCCTTTTCTCTTTGTCAACGTAATGACGCTATCCCAGTGCTTTGATTTGTAGCGTTTTCACTACAGGGAAAATGTTATCCCGCCAGCACATTCCGGAAAAATGACTAGGAAGCTGATGAATTACACTGCTGAATGAAGACTTCCCTGCCTTGGCCGAGATAACATCCACTAGAGAAGATCTAAATCTGTTTGACGCGATGCTGGCATGAACAAACTCCTGCTCGTAACTGAATGCTTCTCGACAAAGAAAGAAGCAACTTTTCACAACTAGAGTTTTGTGGTCCTCACACTTATGTCGCCCTTCTGTTGTCGTGGTCCGCCGGTCGCTGCCATATTTGGTCACGAATATCAACCCAAACTCCATATATGGAGCTGACTGATTTGTTTGCACCTGATGCCGTGATGACAAATGAGGTTAGACAATACACTCCATATTTGGGCATAGCTGCATTGGGAACTCCTAATATGGTCATGGCTGAGTCATAGTGACATGAGCGTGATGCCGTGGTACACCGGCCAGCCATCCCATTAGCCACTTTTTTACAACTTGAGGTTTATAGATAAGATGAGTTTTGGTCTGTCCTGCTGTAGACCATTTATTTTGTTCAGATTGCGGCTACTTAATTTAACACATGCCACAAATGATGCTAGTTGGTAGCATAGCATCACTAGTAAAGTGTTGCTATGAAAGGGCAGGCTACATTTTCAGACGGAGACGCGGTGAACATTAACAATCGACGATTATGATGATGGAAATGTACAGTCCGTACAGTCAAATACTGCCATCAAGGAACATTGATGTCGCTGAAATGTCCAGAGGCAGTCCATGTAACACGTTTTTTTGTTTACCACAAATGGCACAACACCCCACCCCCAATAAATAAATACAAAAAACAAAGGCTTGTTTGTAAATACCACCAAATGTTTGAATCCTAAAAAAAAAGCCCTTTGTGGCTAGCCCTAGATGGGTCAGATACTGGCATATACCTGTACAGTTGGTGAATCAAAATGTTTAAGTAGCCTACATTTTTCACACAACAAAGAACAAACATTGATTTAGATTTCATGGGACCTTTAAAAACAGAATGTACTCAATGCAGTATGTGAATAAATATGGGTTCATTAGGCTATTTGCGTCATGCAATTGAACTGTCATTCTGTTGTTGCTTTACATAATTATGTGACCCAATAAATATCTCCTGCGACTTAGGCCACCGGCACATAGTTTGTGCACCGCTGATCTAGGCTTTATCTTTATCCTGATACTGGTAGCTGATAAAACCAAATGTACGTGATTATTAGTCAGTATCAAAGAACGACTGCTAGAGACCGTGCAGCTTATAGATTCAGTGTATCTTTAATGGATCACCAAAAACAGCTTCTTGTGCCATTGTCCTTTGACCGTTGACGTATGACACAAGCAGGAACTACAACAGGAAGGTTTACAGCACTGACAAACACACAGGCACAGTAACAAAGAGCTTCATCTCTGCCTCCAACACCTTCAAATGGTTTCTGTCCAAAGGAACATACAGTTGTTTCAGGTCAGAACAAATATTATCTTTGTCCCAAAATAATGGATGGACGGAATATATAGCAATTATTGTACAAATAAAGTGTTGAAATGTGGCAAGTTCCCCCTCAGTGGTCTTAGTGAATAGGCTCTATGCACAGCAGCCATATTGGAAAGAAATTGGGCCTCTTCTTACTTCCTTCACAGGTGTTACCAATGATACTAATGAAGGCTCTGTTCCATTCTGGTCAGGGTGCTGATATCGTGCATGTTGGCTCACTAGAAACACTCCATTTTGGTTCCCAAATGGCCCCTTATGGTGGGTGTGTAACTCTGAGAGTGTACAAATGGAACCATGGTTCCATTTGTACACTCTCAGAGTTATAGGGGTCCTTGAAAATAAGACAACCACTATGCCACACTAAATGGAACAGAGACTTAATTAGTATCATTGGTATCACCTGTGAAGGAAGTAAGGAAGGAAGGGGCCCAATTCATTCCCAATATGGCAGCTGTGCATAGAGCCTATTACTATATTGTATCAGGTCCCAGAGTTAGTCGGTGCATATAAAAAACAAAAACAAATCATAGAACAGAACTGTGTTCACATGCAAAACCCACATGTCTGTATCATCTGTGATGATGAGTCGGACAGTCACCAAGGCAGTCACCAGGGATGTATTATAGCTGGACCCCCTGGGGTGTCCCCAAATTATTTTGTGGGGTCCCCAGATGATTAGCACCTCGCTCGAGTGAGCCTCACAGGGCTCAATTCCAATTCTGACGGCACGCCTGTCTTGTTTTAAATCTTTTTAGCAAACACTTTAACCTACTGTATTGACCTATTTCAATGGTTGTGCCTGGAGAGAGAGGATTTTTTGCCAACCAAGCAACGGGAGGCATGCGTTAATCCGACAGACCTTTTCTCCGACTATGTGGCATCCGCGTGCGGTTAGGGTTAGGGTGCGGGTTTGGTTCGGGTTTACTGTTTAATGTCGGAGCACTGCGCTGTCGGAGGAATGCGCTGTCGGACTAACGTATTGCACCCCCAAGCAACAACAACATCCAATGGGAACAACAACATCCAATGGGTGTGAAAACGGGTGGGACTTCACAAAGGGTCAATTACGAGTTGTAAGTGAGAACGGCACTTCAGCATTCCAGTGGGCGCGATTACTAGCGACGCAATAGGGGAGTGCTGTCTCGTCAAACGGGTGACTAAACGGGTGATTTTGCCCTTACTCTTCACTATGGTACGACCTGAGAGTGAGAATATGCTGATTTTGGGCAGGTCATCGTAGGCAAAAATACCTGATGTGGCACGTTGTACAGCTTGTATTTTTGCCATGCAACATCATCGCACAACGAAGTAGGGCTTAAGTGTTAGGACCCTGTTATGTTCCAATTCCGTTATGTTGGAATGAGTTTAGGTAAGGGTAAAGACATTAACATTGAGAAACAAAACAAAACAACAAATCCATGTCCTGCTGCCACCACCCTGTTACTTTTCGTCATTCAAAACAACATCTCCATGGCAATAAAAGCCCAAGGTTCAGAGGTGTGTTAAGCCCCATTCATGTGTTGTTGTATGGTCGGTGTCACGCTCTGAAAATAGCTGACCCACAAGCTCACGACGCGTCGCACCCGCGCAGTGTTGTGAGCTTGAAGGTCTGCTATTTCCGTGGCACACGGAGCATAAATGAGGCTTTATGGAGATGTCTCACCAGGTGCCTCAGGCGCTGTCTGTGTGTTTGTACACTCATTAAGGGCATGTGTGTTACCGTCCAACACTGAGCAGTCTGGCTGTGACCTAAATTACTGCCTCTCCTTCAGTCCACTGTGTTTTGTTGTTGATGGAGACAGGCAGTAGGACAGTGGAGAGGGAGACAGTGTAGGAGAGACAGACAGAATGAAAGCTGAGAGGGAGACAGTGTAGGATAGACAAACAGCAGGAAAGCTGAGAGAGAGACAGTCAGTGGAAAGTTGAGAGGGAGACAGTGTAAGAGAGACAGATAGTGGGAAAGCTGAGAGGGAGACAGGTGAAGGTGAGAACAGGTGGTTCATTCTTTTTATTATGTCTGAATTCAGAAGTGTAGATTCCCGTATATATTAAAGAATGTGGATCAATTTCAGATCAATCTGAGCATGTATACACTAATGAGGCACTGGTTTAAAATTGCAGGCCGATGAAGAATCCAGATAGACTACGGATGAGCTTCTGCAGGAAGTCATTATACTGTACCCAGGCTGCTTTGAACATTACATTAACCTTGGTTTGTACGGGGAGGTTGTTCTCAATAGTGGTAGAAAATTAGCATTTTGCATCAAAACAACTCTTAGAATGATGCCTCGTTCATACAAGTTGATGCTTTTATTGGTGGTGAAAAATCGTCCTCGTTCCAAATACAAATTGTGCCGCGCAATAATCCCATTGTGTGCGGATGTAGGTAAACAGAAAGAATATATATTTTTGGGTAAATAAATCCCACGAGTGCTTAAAGCTGATTACCAGCCTTGTGCAAATACTACACTTTAGCAATCACATCGAGCCACAGGAGGTTCGGGACGCTATGCGGGCCCTCACATCTAGAGTTTGGCCCTCACACCAACGTTGCACCACCGATCAGAGTTGCCAGATCTGCTTATTATAACTTCCCCGCAAGATTTTATTTGAAAATAGCCGATCTACAAGCTCACAACGCGTCGCGATGCGCCGCGTTGTAAGCTTGTAGATCTGCTTTAACATATACATCGGCTATAGCCGATGTATATGTTAAAGTGCTCATGTCGCCCATAGTCGCTTCTTCTGGGCTGGTTTTCCTAGTCCTGGTTGCTTGTATCTCTCACAGAATCTGGCAACACTGCCGCCGATCCGACTGATATGCCCATATATATGGAGATCCCTGTATCTGTCAGTCCTTGTCCCATGCCCATATATGCCCCCTTTTTGTGCCCATATATGGAGCCGACTGATTTATTTGCGGCTGCTGCCATGACGACACATTGATGTATAGACGACACAACTCCATATTTGGGCGTAGCTGCATTGGGAACTCCTTATATGGTTATGGCTGAGACATGGTGACATGGGCGCCCATTAGCCAATTTTAATATAGGATTACGCTCTCAGACAGCATGAGGTTAACAGAGGCAGAGTGAGAATAATTCAATAACATACAACAACAGTCAGATTTACCACTATTTTACAAAATAAAAGTAATAGCAGACATTGAAACGACTGCTGGCACAAAATGAAAACAACATTGTGAAGGGGAAAAAAAACACTTTTCTCGAAGGATAATGATAGTATCCTTTAGAGCCTTTAGAACAGCTTTAGTTGCAAAAACAATGGCACTTTTACAAACAGGATGTCGTGAACGACGAAGTGGCGAGCGCGGATGTCTCCATTCAATCCACTTTGTACAAACAGTATAGCTACTGGAGGACGAGATGTCTCCCTTATCTTTTAAAGCACACACACACACGCGCACACACTGACAAAATGAAAGTATTCGTGTCATCAGAAAAAGGAGTTGTATCAGAGGGAAAGTACAATCATTCTGTACACGATGAAGATATATTAAAAGAGTTGACCCTGTTATTTATCTCTTATTGTAGAGACTGTACAAATGGTGATTGCTGCAGCAGTACTAGTCTCTCAAGCCAGACTGTTGCCTCTCACAATTTTCAATGCAGTCTGGACCACAGAAGTGCTGAAAAGGAAAACCGGGGGTAAAGCGGATCCCCCCCAGTGTCTTTGCAGTCACGTAAATCCTACTGTAAATCAAATTAGTCGAAGCTGAAATGTAGTTCCAGACTCTATAGCATTCGGAGATTGTGGAATGTAGTCTGGCCACGTGAGACTACTACTGTACAGTACTAACAACACAGACGGTGGAGGAAATAAACCATCAACGGAAAATAAATCCACGTACTGTACTGTATCATACTGTATGTGACTGTGAGAAAACTGCTCACAAATCCATGCATTCATTGGAGCCCTGCGGAGCGCCCGCCCCCACACACACCCACAGATGACCCTTTCACATACATGCGCACGCACGCACGCACGCACGCACGCACGCACGCACACACACACACACACACACACACACACACACACACACACACACACACACACACACACACACACACACACACACACACACACACACACACACACACACACACACACACACACAGTGGTGGAAAGCACTATGTAAATTTATTCATGTACATACAGTACTGCACTCAAGTAAATTTTTGCTATTTTTACTTTACCCCAGTATTAAATTCTGTTTTAAATACTTTATACTGTACTTCTACTCCAATACATCTCAGAGGCATATACTGTACTTTTTATTCCAATACAATTATTAGAAAAAAGTATTTCTACATTGTGGTATTGATACTGTTACTTGCAGTAAGTAAAAAATGGGAGCACTTTTTCCACCACTGAACACACACACACACACACACACACACACACACACACACACACACACACACACACACACACACACACACACACACACACACACACACACACACACACACACACACACACACACACACACACACACACACACACACACACACACGTAATATCGAACATTGTTATGGAACACTTGCAAATGCACACACTGTTAATACAGCCATGCACACGCACGCAGAAACACACACCCACACCCCACGTACATACGTAGATCAAAGACAGGATGAAGATGAAGGGAATTGGAGTGTTTGTGTGCGTGCTTGCGTGTGCGCATGTCCGTGGGCGGGCGGTGCTGTTGAACCCGGTCAAAGTTGAAGAGTCCACCATCTCAACAAACTCGCGAGTATCCAATATCAAAGTTCTTCAGTATTATTTCTAAAACATTTTTCAAAAGTAAAGTCCTGGGGAGACAACAAATGTATCGTTCGGCTGAAACAGTTTGGGAATCAATATGTGAAGCATCCATACAGAACCATGGGAACGGTGCAGACACAACTAAAACACAACAGATCAAATATACAAGCTCACAACGTTGTTGTGCGTTCTGAGCTTGTAGTTCGGCTAGTTATGGCAAATATATTTAATGTAGAGCGAATACCAGTATGGGACATGTCTTTTATGAACACAATCAATAGATTAACCACTTGAAATCCAACATCCATATTCTGGGGGAACATTGGCCAAAAAAAAGCAGATCTACTGTACATCTCCCTAAATTACATGGTTTAAAGCAGTGGTTCTCAAAGTGGGGTCCAGGGACTATCAGCGTTCCTTGAGGGGTTTCCAAATGGACCCTTACAGGTCTGAAACTCTCAGAGTCTTTGAAATGAAAAGGTTTGAGATCCACTGGTTTAAAGGCTACGGTGGATTCGGGTTTCCAGTGGCTTAATTCCCATTTTTCATGGGGTTGTGTGTAAGATGATCAATAGTTCTTGGAAGGGCAAACCAGTCAGAAAAGACATAATTGGCATGAAGACTCACTAAACAGAAAGCTCCGTTCCCACGGATTTGTGTTAATGTTTATACCGTCTATACTGTAGAGTTCCCACTCAGAAGGCTTGAAGAAGGTTGCTATACATAAAAAAAATGTACAGTGTCAGCATAGCAACTCAATCCTACTTCTAAAGACATGTCTACTTAAACACCTGTGCTTTTGGGGCATGTCAAAATACCATGTAGGCCTACCATGTGTACATGGCACAAATAATGTTGTGCACAGATTGCACTTGTATGTGCAATCTGTGCATGCGTGCACGTGTGTGTGTCTGCTCATATGCAAGATTGCATGTCTACAGTATGTACATACTGTACGTGTGTGCATATGCATGTACACAGGGTTTGATTTGTAAAAAAGGAGAAAAAAAAGAAAGAAAAAAGACACAGGGGGAACCAATTTTCAAGCTCACGTGTCGCATCGCTATTTTGAAATAAAAAATTGAGACATTTGGAATAAGTTCCCTAAAATAGAGGTGCCAGGGTTAATGTGGTTAACATACATTTCTTCATATATTTTCTTTTATTGTGATATCAGACATAAATATCAAACATATCAGACAACAGTCTACATTTCCCAAAAGCAAATGTATGTATTTAATTCAGTCTGATCAGAAGCAGGGATAAAATATATATCCCCACCGGCAACCAAAATGAACGACAAGAGGCTGGATATCAAAAGCAGAGGCATGGATCCCCCCCACCGAAAATCCAACCCTGTGTATACAAGTATGTGTGTGATTTATTCCAACAAATCCCTCAACAAACACACGCATCTCACTGCAGAAACCATGGTGAGGGCTAGGAGAAGATGACAGTCAAAGAGGTCAAAGCTCTTCACAGCTCTGATGGACACGCGCGCGCACACACACACACACACACACACACACACACACACACACACACACACACACACACACACACACACACACACACTTTTACTGACAGACTTCTACCAGCCCCCACAGCTAAACAGATGCATCGTCGATTGTGTGTGTGAGTGAGTGTGTTTGTGTCAGACCAAAACTGTCAATACCATCTGTGTCTTGAGTGTGTGCTGATGTGTGTGTGTGTGTATTAGACTAAACCACAGAGTCAAAGCTGATAATACAGTCCTGCGGCCAAATATTCAACAAGGTCGTTCTTACGTCTTTCTGTCCATACGAATGGACGGAACAGAGCCCGGGGGGGTTGTCAGGGTCAGCAAAGCATCATGGGAGGCTGAGGGCGGATCGTATGTGTGCACACGTGCGCGCGCGCGCGTGTGTGCGTGTGTGTGTGTATTGTGTAACCGACGTCCAATAGTTTCCCAGACTTATTAAAAAAAAATGACAGATTTGATTACCTAATCTGTCAACCAGTCTTTTTGTCATCTTTTCCTTCTACTGTCCCTCTACCTATCTGTCTATCTATCTATGTATCTACCCATCTATCTCTCTCGCTCTCATAGTCTCTATAGTTTCCTCGTGGTGCCTGCGGATATGTGTTCAGTCCCTGCCACCTCAGCGGAGGAGTCCCATCCTTGAGGAGGCACAGAGCAGGGTGGACCAAGATGGAGGAGATAGCAGGGCGGTCCGTCCGTCCGCTCTCTCTCTCTCCCCCTCTCTCTCTCACGTTCAGCCGCAGGAGATGACGGTGAAGCGCTTGGAGATGCACGACATGTTGTGCAGCACGATGCCCAGCAGGAACAGGAGCACGCACGCCACCAGGATCACCGTGCACACGCCCGACCAGGTGGACCCCTTTCCCGTCCCGCCGACCCCCACCACCGCCCCCCCCGCCCCTCCTCCTCCTCCTCTCCTCTCCCCGCCGTCGCCTCCTCCTCCGACCCCCCCGCCCATCCCCATCTCCAGACCCCTCATCCCCCCCATGCCCCCCATGCCCACGCCCTCCAGGGCCATGCCCAGCCCGAGGGGCTGCTGCTCGGCGGGCACGACCGCCACCACCGCCAGGCCCTTCTGCTGCATCCCGGCGAAGCGGCAGCCCCCCACCATCATGTCCCCCCCCGGCAGGCCGCCCAGCAGCGCCCGCTCCTTGGCGGCGGGCAGCGGCAGCATGTAGCAGCCGTTGCTGGGCAGGCGGATGAAGACGGGCGTGTGCTCGGAGGCGTGCGGGATGGCGATGACGGCGATGACGTCGGGGTCGTCGGGGAGCTGCGACACGGAGAGCCCCGCGGGGAGCCGGGTGACGCTGCGGCACCACGGGCAGCGGATCTCCTTCTGGCTGCTCCGCATCTGGGTGAGGCACACGGAGCAGCAGGTGTGGCGGCAGTCCAGCAGCTTGGGCCGGCGCCGCGGGCTGTAGTAGTTGAAGCAGATCTGGCACTCCAGGATGGAGTCCTGGGACAGGGTCTCCATCGTTTCAGGAAGGGGGGGATGGGCAGTTCGAGGGAAGGCTGTAGGGGTGAGCCGGTCCTTTTTTGGATGGCCTCGATATTGTTTTATTCAACCCCAAACCTTGGACATTTGATGACGAAGGCGATCAGTTTGTTTTGAGAGGTGGGAAGGGCTCGTAGCTGCTCTTGGGGCTGATGCTGATCTCAAAACACAACTCGAGCCCAAAACCAGGACATTGGTTGATGATAACGTGATTGAAGAATATTGTGTGTTATATGCGAGGCCTGGCGTCACTCCAGGGCAGGTCAAGGGGCGGGGGGAAGTGAGCTCACAACCCTCAGAGGGATGTCACATGTCTGGGTGCCTCATGCTGTCACCTGCAAAAAGAACAGAAGCAGAGGTATGAATGAGATGAGCGTGAACACATGAAGCATGGTATTGAGAACGTCTTTGTGAGCGTGTGTCTATCATGTGTGTATTATGTACACTGTACAGAATACGGCATGGTGTGTGTGTGTGTGTGTGTGTGTGTGTGTGTGCCTAAATTTTAATTAACCTCTTAATTTTACCACACTGCCTGCCTGCCTGCCTGTCTGTCTGTCTTTGTGTGAATTATGATTGCATTAGTAAGGCTCAATGGGAACAGCAGTATCACAAAAGACAGTCCATAAAAGAATCCCGTAGCGACAAAGACGTCTTTGTTGAACACATTATGACACGTGGACACCGCCGCTCTAATAGTGACCATTCTCACATCTTCAGTGTGAGTGGTTGGTTCAGAACCACGTTCATTTATTTGAGCACACGTCTAAAAGTGACGGGAGTGGACCTTTCATTTTTAACCAATTGAGACCGGGAACGCGGTCAACGAGTGCCGCGCTATGAGCTTGTAGATCTGCTATTTTTGAAAAATCGTGAAAATGTGTGCAAATCTTTGAATATATATATATTTTTAAAACGAACATTTTTAACTAAAATCTTTGCTTCTGGGGGTCCCTGGAACAAAATATTTTGAGATGGAGCTCCGCGGCCGAATACATATCATTTTGGGGGTCCTTGACATGAAAAAGGTTTGAGAACCACTGAAGTAGCAACATATGTTTTTTTCATAAAACTTGTATAATCAGCCTCAGGTCTTAACTCATTAAGACCTGGATCGCATCTCTGTCACTTTAGATTTCTTTGGCTATTCAAAAATAGCAGATATACAAGCTCATAGCGCGGCATCGAGTGCCGCGCTATGAGCTTGTAGATCTGCTATTTTTAAAAAATCTTGAATTATTTTTTTTTTGATTTTTTTTTTTTTCCCAAAAACTGTTAAGATTTAGATTTTTTTAAATTATCGCCTCAGGTCTTAAAGGGTTAAGATGTTTGAAAACAGCAGTTGGTAAATTCATTTGACACTTTGGGATGGAACACAGCTACTGACTGCATCACTTTCCTCTCCACTCCTGTTTGTCCTCTAGCGCTTTCTCCATTTATTCATCATCATCATCATCATCATGACATCCCCATAACCAACACTGTATGTCCAGGTAGATAAGACGGGCAGCGTCGCGTTGGAGCCGTTTTATTCATTAACCTTACTTCTGGAAGAACGGGACACTTACAGTATGATATTGTTATTGCATTTGATCCACAGCTTTGGCAAACTAGACATTCAAATGTTCTGGACACGTTATTTCATGTCGTGAAAACGTCCATATAGACGTTCTATCCGGTAATACCCCTTTTGTTTACAAACATTCAGATCTGGTCTTGATTGATTTATCTATCTCCATCAATGCTTTCTCTTTCTCTCATCTCCACCTCCACTATCACCTCTAACGGGTACCCGTGTCTCTCTCTCTCTCTCTCTCTCTCTCATATCACACCATCTTTCTCTCCACACAGCTTTTTATCACCTCTCTCTGTCCCTCCATCTGTTTCTCTCTCCCTCTCTCCCCCTCCCTCCCTCTCTCCTCATTCACACCTCTGGTTCTCAATGTCAGGACCACCAGGGGTGGTTCCTAATGGACCCTTACGGGTCTGTAACCCGTACAAATGGAACGGGTCCATTTGGTTCCATTTGTACGCTCTCTCAGAGTTAAATGAACACTGAACATTTTTTCTCAGAGTTACAGACCCATAAGGGTCCATTTAGACCCTGTGGTGGGCCCTGGACCAGACATTGAGAAACAGCGATTTACAGTGTAAACTGGACAAGCTGAACCATAACAGACAGGCTGTACCAAAAACAATAGCTGTGAGGCCTAGCGTGGACATCTTGGCCCCTACAGGCTACCATCATATCATGTCATATCATAATGTATTGTATTCAGCACTATTAAAGAGGTGGTGCCATGGTTTTGCACTTTTTCTGTTTTTCATGTGTCTATGAGGTTGATAGAACTTCATTAAGCCCCCTGGTGGTGTTTTATGTCTTCTCTGACTATTTTGAGTTTCTTCCTGGAGGCTGAAACCTTGAGGGTCAAACGTGCCAATAGAAATACAGCACTTTAATGACACAGTAAAATTATACCCCCCCCCCCCCCCCCCCCTCATTATCATAACACAACAGGTGTGGGCATGAGGAGGAGGAGGGACTAGGACAGGTGGCTTACATATACATGTAAACAACCATAATAGCATAACATAAATTCTTCCTCGGGGGGGGGGGGGGGGGGTATTGTACACACATCCCCAGGCGTATTGACAGCGTTCCACCGGGGCTGCCTGTACACACCCAGTTAACCCAAACCCACAGGGAGTTCACATTGCCCCGGGCAATCAGCGACCCCCAGTTAACCCTTTCAATCCGGGAACGCATCTGTGTCATTTTTAGATTTCTTTGGCTATTCAAAAATAGCAGATCTACAAGCTCATAGCGCGTGCCGCGCTATGAGCTTGTAGATCTGCTACTTTTGAAAAATCGTGAAAAATGTGTGCAAATCTTTCAATATATATATTTTTAAAGCGAACATTTGTAACTGTCAAATGTCTCAACAAATGGCTTCATTTGTCTGAAAAACTATTGTTGCTATATCAGTGGTGCTCAAACTTTTTCTTGTCAAGGACCCCCAAAATTATGTTCTTGGCAGCCGATCCCCATCAAAGCAAAGATTTGAGTTAAAAATGTTGTTTTCAAAAATATATATATATATATTCAAAGATTTGCACAAATGTTCCAGATTTTTCAAAAATAGCAGATCTAGATCTGCTATTTATGAATAGCCAAAGTATAAGATAATGGGTAAAAGATGCTTTCCCGGTCTAAACGGGTTAAACAGAGAGGCACTTGTCATGCACGGTGCGAGATGAACCCACACATTATTATGTAGAGAGCCATCCATCGCCCACATGCGACAGACCAACTGCTGGGATCACATCGTGATTGTTCTACTGTGATCATGGTTATTAGTCAGAATTATTTACTTTTCATTTTGGACAGTTTCCACCCGACAGCGACGATATGAAGGAGAATATAATGCCTGAGGTTAAAACAAAGAACACAGAACTGTCTGACAGAAATGATACATTTTAAAAGCATGGGAATTGTGTGAAGAGAGGCGACTCATTTTGTCAGTAGTGGAAAAAGTACTCAAATATTTGACTTAAGTAAAAGTACCAATACTGAAATGTAGAAATACTCTGTTAAAAGGAAACGTTCAGAATTAAACGCAGAATGTATCAAATTCATAAAAATCCTTTGAAAATAGCCGATCTACAATCTGTATGTTTTGTAAGGGCTAGGGTAAAGTAAAAAAAGTCAAAATATGTCAAAATTGTATTTAAGTACAGTACTTGAGTACAAGTACTTTGTTACTTTACACCACTGGATTTTGTAGCAGCTACAAACATCGCACGCAAACATATTTATCCACTCCCATGTCAATAAGAGTACTGAAGGCTTGAAAAATATCCCTTTAAGGTAAGTTTGAACAGATAAAAAAAAGTGATTAATCATGCGATTAATCGTGATTAAACGTTTTTATCGTTTGACAGCACTAGTTGTTTGACGACACTCTTGTCCATTTGGTTACATTTGTACACGCTCAGGTTTACAAATGGATAAATGATTTTACTGTGTACTTGTGGCTTCACCTCTCTATGACCTCAAGACCGTGTGCTACATTAATTTCCACACTTCAGAGTTATCATCATCAACCCCCGGGAAAGAAACGTCCTCCCTGACTAGGTGTCACACACACACACACACACACCTCTGACCTAGTTCCTTAACACAGACACGCACACACACTCCTCTGACATAGTTCCTTAACACACACACACACACACAGAGAGAGAGAGAGAGAGAGAGAGAGAGAGAGAGTACCATGACAAGTGCAGAACAAATCCGAATGATTCCACATTGGAAGAGAAACTTAAAAGGGAGACTACTTGATGGATGGAGAGAGAGAGAGAGAAAGAGAGAGACAGATGCAAAGAGAAAAACGGAGGGGAAAAAAATAATTTATGAAGGGGGGGGGGGACACGTCACAGACAGATACAGACCCTGGGGTTTTACCAAATCCCCTTTTCTCAAAGATAAGGCTTAGCTTTGATCTGACATAAATGCTTTGTGACTCAATATTCCCCTTACCCCCTCCTCTCTCTCTTAAATCCCCCTCTTCTCTTCCTCTCTACCTCTTTCCTAACTGTTCTCCATCCTCTACTCCCTCCCCCCTTCTTCCTCCTCCTGTGTGACAGAGATCTACATGTCCGTCCGTCTCCAGATCCATACAAATGTTATCCATGAAATAAAATAAAAAACACACGAAAACAAAAGTCCCCCTTTGCTTAACCCATTCAATCCGGGAACGCATCTAGATCATTCTAGATTTCTTTGGCTATTCAAAAATAGCTCAAGCTCGTAGTGCGGCACCGAGTGCCCCACTATGAGCTTGTAGATCTACTATTTTTGAAAAATCATGAACATTTGTGCAAATATTTGAATTTTTCTTTTTTTTTAAGCAACTCAAATCTTTGCTTCTGGGGGGCTCCCTGGAACTAATTATTTTACAAATGTTCACTTTAAAAAATATACTGTATATTCCAAGATTTGCAAAAATGTATATTCCAAAATTTGCAAAAACCTTTTCAAATGAAAGTTAGTCTGAAAAGGTGGGTTTCGAGGGAGGCTTTGAACACGGCAAGGGTGGGGACGGCTTTGATGCGAGGTGGGAGTGGGTTTCAAAGGGAGGCGGCTGCAACTGAAAAAAGCCCCGTCACCCCATGGTGCGTTTGTTTGTTTGTTAGCATGCACTATATGTAGCATCCTGGGATGAATGATGGTCTGCCTCTCAACTAATGAGTCATACAGGGGGAAAAAGAGCGGTGCCCTTGGGGTGCACAAACATAAACAAAAAACAAAATCCTTTTCCATTCATGCAAACATATAGTAACACTTTCAAGGTGCTTTCACCACTCTTCTCACAATTATGTCCAACATAAAACTTACGTACTGTAGCTTTAATGTGAATTCAACAGTGGTGGAAAAAGTACTCAAATGTTTTACTTAAGTAAACGTATCAATACTGCAATGTAGAAGTACTCAGTTAGAAGTTAAAGTCCGGAATTCAAAATTTACTTGAGTAAAAGCACAAAAGTATTGGTATCAAAATGTACTTAAAGTACCAAAAGTAAAAATACTAAAATGTTTGAAAATAGCAGGTCTATAAGCTCACGTCGCGATGCGTTGTGAGCTTGTAGATCTGCTATTTTCAAATACCGTAGGTATAAAATAGGGCTAAAGTGGTTAATGTATGTTTAACGTAATAATTCATATCTGCAAAGTAACTAAAGTTTTCAAATAATTGTAGTTGAGTAACAGTACAATATTTGCCTCCTGTGGAGTAAAAGTAAAAGTATAGGCAATTGGAAATACTCCAGTAAAGTAAAAGTACCTCAAAATTGTACTCAAGTACAGTACTTGTAGTAAATGTACTTAGTTACTTTACACCACTGGAATTTAACAATATCTCGTACTTTCCTCATCCTTCTTGGAGCGAAGAAGGTCTGAAAAATGGAACCACAGTCTCCTACCAGACTCTTCCATCTCAGTGGGTTTCGGCGGAGATGCTCCCAAAACTGAGACAGGTGTAGCGAGGTCGCAGAGGGCCGCGGCATGCTAACACAACACCGCCAACTAAACAATGTGATTTATCGGTCCACCTGAGCCATAACCGGGGCGACACCGTTTTCCGCGAGGAAGCTCAATTTGTGACCCATTTTCCCTCACGCCGTGAGACCGAGACAGATGCGCGAACACATGAACAAAAAAACCTAAACCGCCTCCAAAGCTCTGGAGATGCATCACAGAACAGCTTTCTGTAGCCAGACTGGGGGAGCGGAGAAAACGTAGCCAAAGTAACACATCTAAAATTGGAAGTTGTCCTGTACAGAGGCCCCCGCGGCGAATTCACAGAGAAGCACATGGTTTGCTTTGGAGGGCCAACGTTTAACCGATATCCTATAACAAGAAAGCAGTGGTGGAAAGTAACTGAGTACATTTTACTTAAGTACTGTACTTAAGTACAATGTTGAAGTATTTGTACTTTACTGGGGTATTTCCAATTCCCAATACTTTTACTTCTACTCCACTACATCTCGGATCCAAATATTGTACTTTTACACCACTACATTTATTTGAAAACTTGAAAACAAGCTCACAATGCGTCGCGATGGGACGCATTGTGAGCTTGTAGATCTGCTATTTTCAAAAGAGTTTTATACATTTTTAAAACTTGAAATGGGACATTTTTGCATAATGAGCACTTTCTACTTTTGGTACTTTAAGTACATTTTGATACCAATACTTTTGTACTTTTACTCAAGTAAATTTAGAATTCCGGACTTCTACTTGTAAAAGAGTATCAAGAGTATTGATACTTTTACTTAAGTAAAACATTTGAGTACTTTTTCCACCACTGCCTGTAGCAAGAAAGAGAGGGAGCTTGATGCATATAATCAGCTAGCTTTCCTACTGTCTGTCTCTCCTATGCTCTCTCCCTCTCAGCTCTCCTACTGTATGTCTCTCCTACACTGTGCCCCCAAATCACATCACTGTCTGTTTAACACACACATTCACACAAACACATGTTCATGCACACACACAGAGAGTCTCCGCAGGCCTCAACACACAGTCTGCCAAGAAAACAGCATTTAAAAATAACCTGTACAGTGACAACATGCACACACACACACACACACACACACACACACACACACACACACACACACACACACACACACACACACACAATACTGTACAAAACAAACCACATAATAAGTCGTCCATGTCGGGTGGAATGTCCAAAACTATTACTTTTTCGAAAACAGCTAAAATAGCACATCTACAAGCTCGATCTTGAGGTACTTTTTTTTAAGCTCACAATGTGCCTTAACGCGACCCCGTTGTGAGCTTGTAGATCAGCTATTTTTGGCGAAGAAGAGATTTGGTGTCGACAAAAAAAAAGCGGTCCAGGTACAGAGCTAACTCAGGTCCAGTTTACTGAGTCTAGAGCAGTGGTTTTCAACCCTTTTCAAGCCAAGGACCCATACATTAATATACATTTGGCCGCGGACCCCCATCTGAAAATGTTTTGTGCCAGGGACCCCCAGAAGCACAGATTTTTGTTAAAAATGTTTGCTTTGAACCAAATGGACCCTTATAGGTCTGTAACTCTGAGAGTTATGGGGGTCCGTTGCCTGAGTGCACACCAAAGCGGGAGGTCCTTGAAAAACGCTTCAGAACCACTGGCTGAAGTGGTTAAAAAAGCCCTTTCCACATGCAGAGCATCCAGGCTTCCATGCATGTGTATGAGGTATTAACATGCACATGTGTGCACTGTTAACATGGACGCCGCGCTGCTCAAACTGCTGCATTTGCATGCAGTCAGCTTCACTCGCCCACCTACTGTAGAGAGAGAGAGCGAGCGCTTGGGAGGCAACATCTGCGCATTTAACACTGAAGCTACTCTGCAGCCACGAGGGTGTGTGTGTGTGTGTGTGTGTGTGTGTGTGTGTGTGTGTGTGTGTGTGTGTGTGTGTGTGTGTGTGTGTGTGTGTGTGTGTGTGTGTGTGTGTGTGTGTGTGTGTGTGTGTGTGTGCGTACGAGCCTGTCCGCACAAATGTGTGTGTGCGTGCTGTATGGGTCATAGACTATCCGAGTACAGTACGTGTGTGCGTGCGCGTGTGTGTGTGCATGCAGTGGGAGACTATAGGGCAAACCCTTGGCTGAGCGGCCAATTGTCTTTTTTTGTTTTTTACGGTGTGTAGTCAGCCTGTGTGTGTTAATCCAGCGCTCATCAATTAGTGTAAATTGCACTCCATTTTTCATACATGGGGGAGTTAAAGTGCGCCAGCTGAACGGGGAGCACGGCGCGTTCGCCCTTGAGGACGGATGGAGTGTGTCCAGCACAAGAAAGGAGAATGTGCACGTGCGTGCGTGCGCGCGTGCCTGCGCGAGTGTGTGCATGTATATCTACATTATCTCATGCAAGTAATTGATTATTGTATCCGAGTTTCTGTGTGTGTGTGTTTCCTTTCTCCATGCCTGTGTGTGTGTGTGTGTGTGTGTGTGTGTGTGTGTGTGTGTGTGTGTGTGTGTGTGTGTGCACGCGTCCAGCACAGATGGAAGTCTTGATAGAGCCCTGTGTGTGCACCAGACCGCTCCAGGACACATTATGGCAATTTGCAGCCTGCAGAGCCAGTGCCCATCATCAGCAGTGAGGAGCGCCGCCAGGCCTTCTATACAGGTTCAAACCCCACGGGGATACGGGCACAGCAGCACTGCCACACTAACGGCTTATTTGTGCTCGTGCGGTGAAAATAGCCCGTCCACAAGCTCACCACGCTGTTTTTTTTTCCTTTCTTATCTTTTTCTTTTTCTCCCCAATTTAGTAGTTATCCCAATTGATTCCTCCCAGAGGTGGAACTCAAATGTTTTACTTAAAGTATCACAGTAAAAGTATCAATACTGCAATGTAAAAATACTTTGTTACGAGTAAAAGTCCAGAATTCAAAATTGACTTGAGTAAAAGCACAAAAGTAATTGGTATCAAAATGTACTTAATAGTACCAGACGTAGAAAGTACTCATTATGCAGAAGGTCCCATTTCACAAGTTTTCAAATGTGAAAAATTGTATAAAAATCTTTTGAAAATAGCCGAAATGTATATAGGGCTGAAGTGGTTAATGTATGTTTAGTAATAATAACTTATGATAATAAAGTAACTACTAACTATAGTAACTAAAGTTGTCAAATAATTGTAGTGGAGTACAAGTACAATATTTGCCTCTGAGATGTAGTGGAGTAGAAGTAAAAGTAGTGAAAATTTGAAATACTCCAGTAAAGTAAAAAAAAATACCTCAAGTACAGTACTTGAGTAAATGCACTTAGTTACTTTCCACTCCACCTCTGATTCCTCCCCACACACATTTCTGTGTGTTGTATCATACTGGCTCACCCATGCCAGTGAGGAACCCCCACCGGGAGGACGTAGAGCCTTTTGTCCTGCTCCTCCCGCCCCAACACTCCCTGCTGACAAGATAGGAATACGTGCAGTGACAAAATATCACCCTACCTGCACCGGCAGCTTCCCTCTCGCCCCAAACACGGGCTAATAGGCTCTATGCACAGCAGCCATATTGGGAATGAATTGGGCCATTTCCTTACTTCCTTCACAGGTGTTACCAATGATACTAATTAACTTGGCTCTGTTCCATTTAGTGTGGCATTGTGGTTGTCTTATTTTCAAGGACCCCCATAACTCTGAGTGTACAAATGGAACCAAATGGACCCGTAAGGGTCCATTTGGTTCCATGTGTGTGTGTGTCTCAGAGTTACACACCCACCATAAGGGGCCATTTGGGAACCAAAATGGAGTGTTTCTAGTGAGCCAAAATGCACGATATCAGCACCCTGACCAGAATGGAACAGAGCCTTCATTAGTATCATTGGTAACACCTGTGAAGGAAGTAAGGAAGGGGCCCAATTCATTCCCAATATGGCTGCTGTGCATAGAGCCTATTGTGTTCGTATAGACACTCGAACAAAGCTGGATGCACCGCAGTGGATTCAAGGCCCCTAGACTCTGTGGCGGTGGGCAGCTACTTTACCACTGCGCCACCCATAGCGCCCAGGTCAGCTATTTTCCGCGCAGCTAAGAATGAATCAGCCCTTAACCCATTAAGACCTGGAACGCATCTGTGTCATTTTTTGATTTGAGCTAAAAAATATATATATATTTTACACTTAAAAATAGCAAATATACAAGCTCATAGAGTGCTGCGCTATGAGCTTGTAGATCTGCTTTTTTTTTATCGCGATTTTTTTTTGCAAATCTATATATATATATATTTTTTTAAAGCTAACATTTTTTACTCAAATCTTTGCTTCTGGGGGATTCTACAAATGTCTTCTAAAATCTAACAGTAAAAAAAAATGCATGTTGCTATATCAGTGGCTCTCAAACTTTTTCATGTCAAGGACACCCAAAATGATATGTATTTGGCCGCGGACCCCCATCTCAAAATATGTTGTTCCAGGGACGCCCAGAAGCAAAGATTTTAGTATATATTCAAAGATTTGCACACATTTTCACGTTTTTTCTAAAATAGCCAAAGTATAAAAAACAGATGCGTTCCCGGTTTTAATGGGTTAAAAATTCACCCGGCCCCTCCTCCACCCCCTGGGACACCACAGGAGCAGATGGAGAGAGAGAGAGGGGGGGGGGGATTGAGAGAGAGAAAGTCCATTATGTGTTCCTCCACTCCCCAGGTGGCACGTGCGTGCGCAAGGTTGCGTCTCATTCAGCAAAGCCAATATTTGAGCTTCGCTACTCTTAACCCCTTCAATCCGGGGAACACATCTGTGTCATTTTAGATGTTTTAGCTTAGCTGTAACCATTATTTTATGCTTTGGCTATTCAAAAATAGCAGATATACAAGCTCATAGCGCGGCACCAAGTGCCGCGCTATGAGCTTGTATATCTGCTATTTTGGAAAAATAAAAATTATTTTGAACATGTTTAACTCAAATCTTTGCTTCTGGGGGATTCTACAAATGTATTCTAAATCCCAACAGTTTTTTGAAAAGAACTTATGTTGCTATAATATCAGTGGTTCTCAAACTTTTTTCATGTCAAGGAGCACCCAAAATGATATGTATTTGGCCGCGGACCCCACCCCATCTCAAAATATTTTGTTCCAGGGACCCCCTAGAAGCAAAGATTTGAGTTAAAATGTATACATATATTGAAAGATTTGCGCACATTTTCACGATTTTTCAAAAAAATAGCATGCTATTAAAAATGCTATTTTTGAATAGCCAAATAAATCTTAAAATGACAGAGATGCGTTTCCCGGATTGAATGGGTTAAAACAAAATCCCACCTGGGAAGAGGAGATACGTGAGGAGGGGGACTAGAGAGATAAGATGGGCAGTGCTGATGGAGTTGGCTGTGCGTGTTGCCTGCCATCAAACAGTCTATCAGACACTTCCCTTCTCCGTTGGTTTGCGTTATTGGCTTATGTTGCAGTTGTCATCCTATAGGATTGGTAGAATAGCGTCGGATACAGGTCCAGTTGGGCACCATGGTATGTATGGGGTGTGTGTGTAGGTAATGTATATATGTATGCTTTGGAGAATGGTTGGTTGATTTGAACATGCACGGTACGTCATTATCGGACCTACATTTACCCTTAAAGGTTTCATGACGTTCAGTTTTACCACACATTAAAAGTCTTTGTCATGGTCCTTCAAACGTGTATAAAAGGTTTTAACAAAAACTTCCACTCCATTGATCCATGGCAGGTGTTTTTCTCTCACATTTCTAAAGCCTTTTCAACTGCAATGAAAAAATAAATCTTTGCCTGCGGGTGTCGCTGTTGAGGGATTTTGCCTGTGAATCATCGCCTCTGCTCCACCCCCCCCCCCCCCCCCAAAGGAAAGGATAGGGGAGGGGAGGGGCTAGGAGGAGAGTGGGCGGGATTCATTGGCTGTGACATCACTGCCGAAGGGCCAAGCTCAGATTACTTTTCAGCCTAATTATTCAGAAAACCCCAGACCACAGAAAATCCACTGAATGTTCAAAGTTCAGATTTTTTGGGTGTAATGGAGGTCATAAAACCCCAAAAAAAACATTAAAAATAAAAAAAGTGAAAATGAATGTCATAGAACCTTTAAATGTCTTGTTCATCCCCAAAATGACTGGATAGCACAGGTTTTGCAGCAATTTGTAGTGATTGTAGACATATTGGGCCATGTAATTTAAAAACATTATCTGAATTTGGCCAAACATTTATAAAATAAATGTAAATGCTTTTTTTAGCGGCCGTGTTCACCGTCAACGCTCTGATTGGTCAGACCCGTCAACGCTCTGATTGGTCAGACCCGTCAACGGCTTGTCGATCTGCTATTTTCAGCGAAAGCTTTCCCCACAATAACAAAAAAAACAGAAAAGACACTAGTTTTGATCCCTGAGGGACTCCGGTTACCTTAAAGTGAAATACCCCTTTAACTGTTGCACCCATAAATAGTATTGTGAATAAAAAACATTGCGTGAATGTGTGTGTGTGTGTGTGTGTGTGTGTGTGTGTGTGTGTGTGTGTGTGTGTGTGTGTGTGTGTGTGTGTGTGTGTGTGTGTGTGTGTGTGTGTGTGTGTGTGTGTGTGTGTGTGTGTGCGCGCGCGCGCGCGCGTGCGTGCGTGCGTGCGTGCGTGCGTGCGTGCGTGCGTGCGTGCGTGCGTGCGTGCGTGCGTGTGTGAGAGCGTGCGTGCGTACGTGTGCACACGTACACATCCATGTCCAACCAACACCCCAGTCTAGTTCAGTGCCTGTGGTTCTTACACAAACATGCCGTCATGCAAAATACCCCTGCGGGTGCAAAGCCGGAGCTATCAGAGTCAAACGCTCTCATCAGTGGAACAACTTTGCTTTGTTGATGAAAAGAGGTGTCTGGAGACTGGGGAACTGTGCCGTTAAAAAAAAAAAAAGGCAGATGAAAGATTTTTATTTCATCAGCTGGAGGCCCCCAATCTCCCATCGGCAGTTTTCAAACAGATGAACTAGTAGCTCTGAGACGAAGGCGGGAGCTTGAAGCTTCGGCAGACGACTTCAAACGGGTTGACGAATTTAGAGAGGAAGAGTTTGGTGACAGGGCTACAGACATGGGTGAACTGCCATGTGATAAAACACTTCAAAGAGCAGAGCCCCCTGAATAGAAAACAGTTACTACCAATACAAAAAAGAAACCACACCAGTCTTCCAAAAAAAAGAAATCTTCACCAACTATATTTAATATAGTTTGTGAAGAAATATTACAGCATACAAGCATCTCAAATACAAATTTAAATAAAAACACCAAACGCAACTGGATTATTGTTCAGAGTAACATTTCTCCAACCACAGAACCACCTGTGTTCTCATGCAGACATTTCGTTTTTTAAACAGACATTTCGTTTTTTTTGCCAACTGCAACACCACACATGTTTCTTATAGACTGGAGTGGCCCTGCAGTTGTTTTATATGTTCAGTATGATGAACAAAAAGAAGACAAAAAAGACATGATCATCAAAATGCCGGTCATACAAATAATGAATGTTGATAACGCTGAGGGATGACATTATGGGGACCACCAAGGTAAATTTGTTTTGTTTTTTTGACTGAGGGCAGCACGTGTTTTGAATCGTTTTCAATGAGAGTCTATCCTGCACTGCGTGTTCACATCTGCCGTTTTTATCTGGTCACAGAGAGTTGGAATTTATTTTAAACTTTGAGCGTTTTAGAGGAGTGACTTGCGTTTTCAGCTGAGGAAAAAATGCCTTGGTGGACACAGCCCCTAAAAGCATTTACACGCCAGGGGTGTGATTAATAAACAAAACAAAATATTATTTTGCATAAAACTATTCATATATTTGATGCCTCATTCATACAGGTTGATGCCTTTACTCGCAGTGAAAAACCGACCTCGTTCTGATTAAAGATCGCAGAGTAAAGGTTAAGGACCTTAATACGCTGAAAGTCATGATGATGGTGAAAAGTACAGTAGAGGCGACCTCCTAAAACATGACGGTCAACATCCTGAGCCCTACTGTATATACAGTACTTCATCATACAACAATAACGAAAATAGCCAATCTAAATGCTGTATTTAACTATAATTTCTGGTACAAGAAAACCTGGGAATCCTGCTGCTACACCCGTCTATACAGGACAGATCGACACAGCAGGGTGCAACCCCCCCACCCCCTCTCTAGTCTGAGATTATTAACACATCAGTGGGCAACACAGCAGGAGTTGGTATGCATGTGTGCATGTGCGTGTGTGTGCGTGTGCGTGCGTGTGTGCGTGTGCGTGTGCGTGTGTGTGTGTGTGTTGAAGCACAGTGGTGAAACCCTCTCTACTTCACTCCATGTGGTTCAGACTGCCTGCTCTTTAATGGACATTCGTCACGTCTTCATCACACCTCATCCTCCTTCTTCCCTCTTAGGGGAAGAAGGAGAATAGTGTAAAGTATTTGCGAAATTATTCAAAAGCATTAAAACGTTCACCATTGCGCCACTCGGGTGGCGCTGTGGTAAAGTCCCTGCCCAGTGCCCACCACCACAGAGTTTGTGGGTTCGAATCCACCGTGGTGCAACCGGCCTTGTCGGGCGTCTGTACGAACACAATTGGCCCGTGTTCAGGGGGACATAAGCCGGGAGGGGAGGGCGATATAGGCTCTATGCACAGCAGCCATATTGGAAGGAAATTGGGCCTCTTCCTTACTTCCTTCACAGGTGTTACCAATGATACTAATGAAGGCTCTGTTCCATTTCGCATAGCACAGTGGCTCTCACACTTTTAAATTCCAACGACCCGCATAACTCTTGTTGGACCCGTAAGGGTCCATTTGGTTCCATTTGTACACTCTCAGAGTTACACATCCGTAAGGGGCCATTTGGAAACCCCTCAAAGAACCCTGAGGGTCCCTGGAAACAAATTTGAGACCCACTGGTGTAACAGAGTGTTTCCAGTGAGCCAGCATGCACAATATCAGCACCCTGACTCTGTTTGACCAGAATGGAACAGAGCCTTCATTAGTATCACTGGCAACACCTGTGAATGTCATTGCACGTACTCCTACGGGCTGGGGTGGCACCTGTCAGCGGGGAGTGTTGGGCACTCCCTGCTCCCAGTGGGGAGGCTCCTCACTGGCAGCAGTGACAACACAGAAATGTGTGTGGGGAGGAAGCAATTGGCATAACAACTAAATTGGGGAGAAAAAGGGGGGAAAAAAGAAAAAGAAGCCATTGCAAAATGATCTGTCAACCGTGCCATTATCAGCCACTATCCCCTCTACCTCCAACACATGTCAGAGGCTTCACATGTAAACACTGGCTGCTTTAAAATGCACACTGGAGGCACAAACATTATTATTCTGGGGCTTTGGGTTGACGGAGGGTGAGCTGTTGCCAGGAGATAGGAAGCCGAGCAGTATCTGTCTTAGGACGCACACACACACACACACGCACGGGCACACACCATGCTTTTGACAAAGTTTAAAATGGCAGCATAGCAATTCATTTCTCACGGACAGAGAAGGTATATTGGGTGGGAGGTGTACTGGGTGCAATGTTTTATACAGTAACTCCACTGTATTTGTACATTTACATTGTAGACATTCAGCTGATGGGGTAAATACTGAAGAGCTATAAATAGCAGCCAATTTGTAAGACCTCCAAGTAGGGCTGGGCAATTAACCGGAAATATTTAAACCAATATTTAGAACCAATAACCGACAAATAATTAAGAAGCATGGGTTGTTTTACGGCATTATTCTAACAGCACCAATCGTCCATACAGTGCAGTATATGACCTTCAGGACACTCTGGTCAATAGCGCAAGGAGGACAGACAACCAAGCCTTTCAATCAAGTCCCGTCCACTGCATCCCCAATCAGTCTGGGCAGCTACAGTACTTGTGTTCATGATTTGAGGCATTTTGTTCAAAAGGGACCAATCCTGCAAACTTTGGAAGCCAATCTTAGCCAATCAGGATGGAATATGAAAAATCTGAAAGACCAGTTTCGTTTAATGACTATAGAGATACTGTGTACCGATTTGGGTGATGTTTGCACAAAATCTGTAGGAGTACTGTCAAAAAAACGCCTCCTGGTGGCGCTATAACAGGCCCATGTGAAAAATTTGGGACAGAGGTTCTGCTAGAGGTTCTACACAGGTAGTGTGTGCCCAGTTTCGCTGCAATCAAGCCAACGGTGCCGGAGATTGGGTGTTCACAGACAGAAGGACACGGACGGACGGACGGACGGGACAGACCGCCGGACCGCCGGACCGACAGGGTGCAAAACAAAGTCTCGGCTATGCCTTTCGGCCTGGCGCATACAAATACAAATAGACAATCGATATATTTGCCATTTTGTCAGAAATCTAAAACTCTACACTTTATTGATTGGACAACAAGTTACATTTCAAACCCCACATTGATTATTTGGCAAAGAAGCTAAAATTCACGTTGAGCTTCTTTTATAGAATTAAGTCATGTCTTTCCCCTGCCCTCTAAAAAAGCTGGTCACAGGCCTCTTTCTGTCGCAGCTCGACTATGGCCAGTGGCGGCCTTTCCTATGTTTCAATTTCAAAATTATTATTTTTCTTTTTTAATTATATTTTTTGACTCGCATCCCAGTCCGGGGCCCGCCTCTGGCTGGCCGATGTCCAAGAATTTCATGCAAGAAGATGATGTAGATCTGATTGAATCAGGGCTCAGCTCAAGTGAATCATGTGAGTGAGTTGTTTTAACTGTCTGTCCATGGTGGAAGTGCAGATAGCCTAATTAATTTAGTTCGAAAATGCATCATTATGGATTGTGGAAGCAAACCAACTTCAGTCCACAATTATTTTATTTATTTTTTGCGGGGGGTGCATATGGGGCCCCCATATGAGCTCTTGAAACGGGCCCCCAGATCATTAAGGCCGCCCCTGACTATGGCGATACGGTCCATCCCTTTGCCTGTTCCTCAACACTGAGCAAACTTGATCCCCTCTTTCATGCTGCACTGAGGTTTATTACCAATTCACGTACTCCTTAGTGGGTTCGTCTTCCTTAACATCTCGCAGGTTGCTACAAGACTGGTATGCTCTCATCTACAAAGCTAATCTCGGTAATCTCCCATCTTACATTTGTTCTAAATTTGAACTAGTCCAAAACTCTCTCAATCTCAGATCAAATGCTTGTCGTACCCCCAACACAATCTGGCTGAGGCTGGAGAAAAAAAAAGCCTTGCGTATTTTAGGCCCTGGTCGTGGAATGACCTGCAGACCAGACTCAAATTGGCTTTTGTGATAACCTCTAGTGAGTTTTAAAAGGATTGCCATGGGCACACTTCCCAGAGAGTGCTCCTGCTTTGATGTTTGATGTGTAGCAAATGTTGTTGCTCTTGAGTTTTATATTGGTCACTCTTTAGATTGTATTGTGCTGTTTTTCCTTGAGCTTCCTAGGTAGTGGGTATTGTTTTTACGGATGTTATATGTCTGTCATTGTTATTGTCCTGTATTTGTGGTTACTGGCAGAGCTGTGTAACATTTATTTGCCTCTTCTCTTGGCCAGTTCACACTCGTAAAAGAGACTTCAGTCTCAATGTGTTTTTTTTTACTGGTTAAATAAAGGTTAAATAAAGAAATGTAAATAAATTTGACCGGAGTCCCAGAGGGGTCTATACTACGAGGCCCCCTACTTTTCTCCCTCTACACCAAATCTCTTCGCCGAAAATAGTCAATTTACAACGCGGCGTCACAGAGACGCGCTGTGAGCTTATAGATCTTTTATTTTCTGGTGAATGTTCGCCCCGGAATAGGGGTCCAAATGGTTCAACTCTGACTTGTGATTGGAGGCAGGACTAGGCGATACGACTTCAAATCAACATCACGATTATTTCAAACTTTTGCCTTGATTACGATTTAATGAACAAACAATTATTTAAAAAATAAATAGGGAAAATAGCAGATCTATATACAAGCTCAAAACTGAGCTTGAAGGTCTGCTAATTTGACAGGATTAAGTGATTTTGTCAATTATAAAACATTTATTAGATTTTTTTGCGTGTCTACCGTGTCAGTGATGCCTTTGTAAGTTTTTCATTGATGTGTCTGATGATGTTGAATGTGTGATGCAATTTAAAATTTTAGTTTGTCTGTTTTTGTTTGTTATGTTTGTATGTAGGTATGTCCATATAATGTGATTACAGAATGTATAAAAAAGGAAATAAAAGTCAAGTGCAAAAAAAAAAAAAAAAACATGAACACAGCGGGCGATTTCCGTGAAATCTTGCACGCACTTTCCCAGTAGGCAGAGGAAAAAATGGCATTTGCAAATGTTCAAATCAGCCTCATGGTGGCGCTATAACAGGCCGATTCGTGTTTTTACCTATAACTGCACCGATCTGTGTAAAACTTTGTATGTGCACTCCCTAGAGGCCAAGGACAAACCTTTGCCCTGCATTTTTCCAACTGCCTTTTATAGCTCCACCAGGAGGCCGACTTATGTAAAACACATTACTCCTTCAGATTCTATCCAAATTTCACGCAAATCGGTACACATGATATCTTTAGTTATGTGATCAAGACGGATTTGTTTGAATTTTCATATTCCATCCTGATTAGCTAACATTCACATCTAAAGTTTGCACGAGAGGCCCATTTTGAACAAAATGCTGCAAATCATGAACGCAAATCATGGAGTACCTCAAAATTATACTCGAGTACAGTACTTAAATATACTGAGTTAATTTCCACCACTGCCACAGATCAAACTCAACAGAAGAACAGCATTGCCCAGATTACAAAGAGGCAACAGCGAGCCAAGAGCAGCTTCAAAGACACCCATCAATGAGGGATCAATGAAATGGCTCCATGGATTGGGGAGGTAATTATCAATCAATACCGCCTCTTAAGCAGAGAGTGGATTATGGTCGACCCGTTTCTGGATGTAAGAAAATCATGTAAAATACACTCCCAAAGCCCGTCACTGTTTGCTTGAAGATAAACACTAAGTGTTTTTTTACTGTCTTTTGAAAACGTTGTGGGGATATTTTTTTGTGCATTAAATCCATCCTACAAGAAACTTGAAAAAGTTTCCCAATAACAAAAAGCCCTAATCCTTGGAGAATAAACCAATTAAAAACCTCCAATCACTGCCTTTAACCCTTTGAGGCCGGGAAGGGTGCGCATGTGTGTCATTTTAAGATTTCTTTGGCTATTCAAAAATAGCATTTTTTTTGAAAAATCGTGAAAATGTGTGCAAATCTTTTATATACATTTTTAAGCTTGTATATCTGCTATTTTTATATAGCCCAAGAAATCTTAAAATGACGCAGATGCGTTCCCGGTCTCAAAGATTTAAACAACAGATACTAGAAGACATTATGGAACAGATGTGTGTTGGTCCCGGGAAGGACAGAAAAGACATTCAGGATTATATAAAAAATTTGCAGTCAACTGAGATCCACAACAATGTACAAATGATGAATGAAAGATATACGTCCTAGGATGCTCTGGGATGTTTGTCAACTGGATCTGAGATGGCTCTGTACTTTTCCCTCTACACCAAAGCTCTTCAAACGGTTAACCCATTCAATCCGGGGAACGCAAACATGTAATTTTTAGATTTCTTTGGCTATTCAAAAATAGCAGATATACAAGCTCATAGTACGGCACTCTTGGTGCCGCGCTACGAGCTTGTAGATCTGTTATTTTTTGAACAATCGACAAAATGTGTGTAAATCTTTACAAATGTCTTCTAAATCCTAGCAGTTTTCTGAAAAATTGTATGTTGCTGTAATATCAGGTTCTCACACTTTTTCTATGTCAAGGACCCCCAAAATTATTTGGCCGCCAAAATATGTTGTTCCAGGGACCCCCCCCCAGAAGAAAAGATTTGAGTTAAAAATGTTGTTTAAAAACAATATATGTCTTCAAAGATTTGCACAAATGTTCAAGATCTTTCAAAAAGTAGCAGATCTACAAGGTTGTTTATCTGCAATTTTTTAGTATAAATATGCATGAAGTGGTTACACAGACCCGTTCCCGGTTTGAATGGGTTAAATAAAAAAATATGCTCCCTCGTGCATGAGCTGCAAAAAAGAACCGGTCTTCCAATGGATCCGATTTGTAGTTATTTTTAGACACACACTCTTGTTAATTCTTTGCATTGGTTAAATATTTACAAAAACACCCAGACACTTAACCCCTTTCACCTTAAAATACCCGATCTACAAGCTCACATTCACAGCACGTTGCGATGCGGCGCGTTGTGAGCTTGCACATCGGCTATTTTCGCTACTTTTCTGCCACACTATTGTATGACAAAGTAGGGCGATAATTTATGAAAAACAAAAACATATGGTGGAATATGGAGATACACGCTTTCTTCCTGACAGCGACGATATGCAGCCCATCTGTCTCTAATAGGTCTCGTGTGTCATGTCTGGGGTTTTTTAGGTCCACAGTATGTGTGTAAAAAAACAGAGCTCTTTTATACACATACAGTACTGTAGGCGAAACAGGCGGAACAGAATTCCCCTATGGGGATTAATGAAGGTTCAATTATTATTAATTATGATGGAAACTCCCCAGAGGGTTCTGCATGCAGTAAAACAAAAGGAAGAAAGCCGAACGCAAAAAACGTAATGGTTAGTGAAACGAGATGAGTGCATTCAGCCAACTTCAAAGTCACTAGTTTTTTTTTGGTATGAGTTTTGTAGGTCATTCGAAACCAGGGGTCGGCAAAGTAAGTTTGGCTTCGGGCCTTTTCTAAGCCATTAGAAGTCAGGCCAGAACAGAACCAATGGCTAATTTAAGAATTGGAACACGCGAAGGACAGACCACCTTACACACATTACCACTATACTGTAAAAGTTAATAAATAAAGATGTGTGTCGTACGTGCTTACTGATAAAACTGCATGCAAGGCCATTGGAGGACATTTTGGTTTATCAGAAAGAAAAATGAATAAATAATAAAATGTTCAACTCAGCCTCCTTTTTTAGCTCTTACATTATTAAAACATAAGTATTGATTCTACTATGAGGGGTTCAGCATCTAACTATTGCTTCTACTATGAGGGGTTCAGCACCAAAATGCTCCCCGCTCCCTGATTCATGATTGTCTGTGCCTGTCATTCACTGTCAATCTTTGTTTTTTGCTTTGTTTTTTAAACCTTGAAAATGCTGTTTTCATAGTGATACGAATAAATAAAATGTGAAAGTATACTACATTGGTTCCATTGATCCAAGCCAGAACACAACCGATAGACTGATCATTAAACTAAACATGCTCTGAAAATGCAAGCGGCCCACCCATCCGACCACTTAAACACGGCAGCCAAATAAACGGCATGTCGTGTTACGTGGTTCGGACGGGTGGGAGGGACTGTCAGACATCGTAAATTATTGACGAAAGTACTTGACGATTTGACACACGTGTCAAAGGAGGTGAATATTTCACAGAGATGGATGTCGGGCGCCGCGTTGGTCACGTCTGGCCGCTGAGAACACAAAACCAAAACGGATCGATGGGCTGATTGACAGGGCTTCCCGCCCCGCGGTCCCAGGCCCCCCCCCCCCCCGGCCAGGCGGCCCCGCAGACAGCTGCTCTCTGACAACACGGAGATAAACCTGTCCAGATAGATGCACACAGCTGCCGCTCCACTACAGCGGGGCTGGATTAGCATTACAGAGGGTTTCAGTGTGAAGAGCTGTGTTTCGCTAGGCCTCGTGCACACAGGTGACTGGACCGCTCCGCGTGTCTACCGCAGTGCTTTCTCAAACGTGTTTCATTTCAAGGACCCTGCGGTTTGGTAAACATTAGGGCCAGTGGTTTTCAACCTTTTTCATATCACGGTCCATTATTCATTAGGCATTTCAGACACAGACCACCGTTTTGATGAGATTTAGACTCTCACCCAAGACTTCGAATATTTTGTTATCGTTGGATACGATTTTGTCCACAATTCCATGCTGTAGGAGAGATAACGGCAAATTCTGTAGACTTCTTGTAAATTAAGTAATGCAGATGTTAAACAATAATTTAAAGACGGGGTGCCGTGATTTTCAGTGATCCCCCCCCCCCCCAAAACATAATCATCAGGTATTATGGTTATACTAGGAGGAAGATTTTTTTCAAAAAAGTGTACAGAAATTGTTCAAATTATGTTTTTATGTGGACACGCCTCCAGTTCATTAAGTATACCTGGTTCTCACCTTAGCACCTCCTCCACCACCTTAGCACCACCCACCTGTCCTAGTCCCTCCTCCTCCTCATGCCCACACCTGTTGTGTTATGATAATGAGGGGGAGGGTATGTTTTTACTATGTCACTAAAGCGCTGTTTTTCTATTGGCACGTTTGACCCTCAAGGTTTCAGCCTCCAGGTAGAAACTCAAAATAGTCAGAGAAGACATAAAACACCATAAAAACACCACCAGGGGGCTTAATGAAGTTCTATCAACCTCATAGACACATGAAAAACAGAAAAAGTGCAAAACCATGGCACCACCTCTTTAACTCTTGAGAGCGTAAAATGAAATGTTACGCTCTCAAGAGTTAAACATCTAATAAGGGTCCATTTGGTTACCAACTCTAGCTCCATCATTTGGCTGGGGACCACCTGGAACCCCCTCAAGGACCACTGGTTGAGAACCACTGCATTAGGCCACGGACCCCTCATAACTCTGAGAAGTACACAAGTGGAACCAAATAAGACCTTTCCTCCGCAAGGGTCCTATACTCCTACGGGCTGGCATGGCACCTGTCAGCAGGGAGTGTTGGGCGGGAGGATAAAGGATAAAGCCTCTCTGCGTGCTCCCGGCGGGGGTTCCGCAGGTGTGTCAGTCAGGATACAACAGCTGTGACAAAACACAGAAATGTGCGTGGGGAGGAATTAGTTGGCATGACGACCAACATGGGGAGAAAAAGGGTAAAAGCGCCTCAAAAAATGTTAAAAATAAAACAACGTCCAGGAGAGACCGTGGGCAATTAACCCATTAACTCACTGAGTGCCATTAACGTGTTTCACGTGTTTTTACCGCTATGGCGCTGGGTGCCATTAACGTGTTTCACGTGTTTTTACCGCTATGGCGCTGGGTGCCATTAACGTGTTTGACATGTTTTTGAAAAAATAGTAAAAAAAAAAAAAAAGAAAAAAAATGTTTTTGAAAAACATGTTCAGAACCCAATATACCATCATCTGAAGATGTGCAGCTCCATCCACTCCTTGTTTAACTTAGAACTGAAAAAGGCTGTATCTCGCGTTGAAGCACTTTTTGTTTTCTGTGAAAAAAACTCTTCAGAATCAATTCTGAAATAATTCTGGCAATCCTGGCACTCAGTGAGTTAAGACCTGGAACTGTGTCTAACTGTGTCTAACCCTGTAATTTTGGGGGTCCTTGGCATGAAAAAGATTGAGCACCACTGATATATAGAAACATACATTTTCAGAAATCTGTTGAGATTTAGGAGACATGTAGAATCGGCTTCAGGTCTCAATGGGTTAATTCCTACTTTAAAAAAAGCATTAATTTTTTCTCTTTCAATCATCCTCCCACATTTTTTTTTGAAATAAATGAATGAATAAATAAAACCACCCTCGGTGCCTGGATGCTGCCAAATCAACAGTCTTTGATACGGCTAACATGCCTGCTCTCTGTGCTGGCACCCACCAGCGATCTGTTGCTCGGTACAGCTGGGCTCTTTGTGAAGCTTCCAACAAACAGTGTTATATGACAACACGACAGCAAACATCAAAGACGCACACAGAGGGAATGAATCAGTTATTTAGTTCACTTCTTTTACACAGTAGTTAGTTCAGTTATTTTATAGTTAGGTTCTGTTCTTTTATAAAGTAGTCATTTCAGCTATTTTAATAAATAGTTAGTTTAGTTGCTATATAAGGTAGCTCTATTATAGTTATTTTACAGTTAAGTTCAGTGATGTTATAGTTATTTCCAGGTTTCAATTTGCTTGGGGGGAACTCCATACCTCTGCTATTCATACACCACCTCTATAGGCGGTTGACTAAAACCACTGATATGACTGATATGCCCATATAATGTATAGGCATATATAGTCATCCGGCTGTCTAGAACTGCCGTTCCTACCGATGTGCCCATGTATAAGTATATGGGCATATATATTGATGACATCAGGGATCTCCATATATGGGCACAAAAGAGACAACAAGGATAGACAGACGTGTACAACAGGTACAACAAAAGAGACATCAACATGAAACTCCTACGCCGTATCATGAGTTCTATATGCAGCAGACCTTAAAGCCACGACGTTGACCTTTGATAGAATCTTCAAGTTGTATTAGCTACCTGGCAATAATATACTAGTCCAAATAATATTGCTTCGTGATCAAGGAGGTAGTGATTCCATTCACTTTCATTGTATGGAGAAACAGTGTGTTTTGCTTGTGTCTGCATTAGCTGTTGTTTGTCAGTGTCAATGTCTCAGTGGTGAGCATTCTGGGGGCAAATGAGGCCAGCCTTTACACACACACACACGCACACGCACACCAATAGAACTACATCAATCTATGTTCTACATAGTGTCGAGAGTGGGTTGCAGGAGACAGAGAGAAATAGCGAGAGAGCGAGAGAGAGAGAGAGCGAGAGAGCGAGAGAGAGAGAGAGAGAGAGAGAGAGAGAGAGAGAGAGAGAGAGAGAGAGAGAGAGGGGAGAAGAGCGAGGAGGTGGGGGGGGGTAAAAGAGCAGTTGAGATTGAGAGCAAGACTGGGATAAACAGAGGATGTTGAAGTTAGAGAAATGGGGAGAAGAGACAGATAGAGAGACAACAGAGAAAGAGACAAAGAGAAAAATAGAGACACAGAGAAAAAGAGACATGTAAAGCTAGAGAGAGAGGGGGGGGCAGTGAGAAAATGAGAGCCATCTAGCCATGATTTCCTTTGTTCATCTTTGACAACCAGACACCCAATTTAACATTTTCAAGATTCTTCGAAAATGGCCGATCTACAAGCTCACATTGCATCCTTGGCGCAAAATTCAATGCTACTAAACATCCCTGCAACAGTGCACACATACCACTTACTATATGGCCTTGTGGAAACCTTGACCACAATTAGATGTCCTCTACCTGTCAGAAAGGACAACTACCTCCTCCATCCTACACTTGGCATAAGTTGTTTGACACAGAGAGAGAGAGAGAGAGAGAGAGAGAGAGAGAGAGAGAGAGAGAGAGAGAGAGAGAGAGAGAGAGAGAGAGAGAGAGAGAGAAAAGAGGAGATGGACAGACAAAATAGAGAGAAATGGAGAATCATCTCTGTATTCAACATGAAGTGAACCGGTGACCTGACACACTCATTATGTCTCTCTCTCACTCCACTTCCCTATTATGTTTAGATCTCTCTAAAAATGATAATTAGTTGCAACCATAGTGTAATTCAACAGAGAGTAGTCTGATGAGTCTATCTGCAACTGCAATGAGAGAGAGAGAGAGAACAGGAAAAAGATAAGTGGTTAAACAAAGACAGGAGTAGGGAGAGAGAAGGGGGGATAAAATGGGAGAGAAAGAGAGGAGGATAGAAAGGGAGACAGCACAGAGAAAGACACATGAGTGAACATGGGGAGGGGATGGACAGACAAACAGACACAATAAGGAAGAGAGACAGCCAAAGGGAGAGAAAGGTCTGTGATGATTCCCTCTGTATTCACCATGGCCTGTGACCTCACACACTCATTATGTCTCCCTCTCTCATACTCCACGTCCCTTCTACAGTAACTATCATCTCAACCTCTCCAAGCCCACACACACTTCATGTCTGCTGATACAAAGCACCGGAAGAGAGAGAGAGAGACAGAGAGAGAGAGAGCGAAAAAAGCAAATGTCAAACAGCCATTAAGGTACACGTATGACCTTCAGTACATAAGTCTCCCGAGGCCGTGTGCCGTGTGTGTTCAAATCAAACCTCCATCCTGTGTACACTACACGCTACCAACATGTGTTCATAACATAATTATCACACGTCCATCCTGTGTACACGCTACCAACATGTGTTCATATCAAACCTCCATCGTGTGTACACACTACTAACATGTTTTCATAGCAAACCTCCATCCTGAGAACACGCTACCAACATGTGTTCATATCAAACCTCCAAAATGTGTTGATATCATATCAAACTTCCTTTGTGTGTACACGCTACTGTGTTCATGTCGAACTTCCATCACGTGTACAGTGTATGGTACTAACATGTGTTCATGTCAAACCTCCATCATGTGTACAGTGTACATGCTACTAACATGTCGTGTTCATATCAAACCAACATGTGTACACTGTATACGCCTGTGTACGTCTCACTTAAAGGCTATATTGAGAGTAATGCAACATGATGACTTGTGTTTGTACTTGTTATCTAAAGGTCTGGTTAAATAAAGACGATGGATGAAGGAGGCTTGTGATTGAAGTACTTTGCGATTGGTAGGATAAGAATAGACATGCTCTTCTTGTCTGCCTTGATAGGGAAAAGACAGAGGGGATATAAGGAAGCCAGAAACTCTGTAAAGGAGCTTCTTCTTTGACCGCTAGCTTCTTCTGCCGCAGGATGATTCCAGCCGCTTTGGCGCCGCCTGCTCTTGCGCTTGCTAGATTAAACCTAGAATGTTGTAATTTACCCATTTACACTTGGAAAAAGGCACCAGCCTGTTTATCGGGAGCAGTTCCAGGGGTTCAGTCTGTTGCTCAAGGACACGTGCAAAGCCAAGCGGAGCCGGGATCAAACCAGGAACCTTCTAATTCTCAGCATCTGAGTGCACGTATCCAGCATCTGAGTGCACTTTGCCTCACGCAAACATACAAGCATGAGCGATCAAAGCAAGTGATAGATTTGTGCTGGTGTTTTCAGAATTTGACATTTAGAGGTGAAATGTAGAACGGTTGGAAGGTTCCCTGGGCTGAAAGTGTCCCTAAAACACTCCACAGAATATTTTATGAAATACTGGTGCTTCTTTGTGTTCATCTGTGATTTGTTGCCCAGGTTCGTTCCCCCCGGACATTTGAATATGGCCCAGCAAAAGCTCACCTAAGCCCAGTGGTCTGCTCGAATTTGTCCCAGAAAATGTGATATGTCATCGGCTCCGAGTCATTATCTGACCCAAATGTGACATGTCATTGGCTCTGGCTCATAATTGGACTCAAGATGTGCCATGCGCTCTGACTCATTAGTAAGGAAGCTTCCGATCACCTGGTACCTTTTGAGGAATATTATTTATAAGTTTATATACCAGTTTTGTCAAAACGGTTGCATGAATTGAGATGAACATGAAAGGTTGCATCATGTGACTACGGTAAATTTGTCTGGTACCATCAAGCTCATGCTCTGTCTGTGCACCAGATACTGTATACTCACAGCAATCAAGCACAACACAACAACGTTGGGTTTCAAGACTCTGAAAGTTGAAGCACAGAAATGAAACCAATCTCATGTGGCATGTAGCAAATACTCGACAAACAAAGGGGACCAATTATTCGTATTGTTACGAAGTCAACATCACACTCTCTCCTCCCAACCTTCATGGAGGGCGAACGAGGACACTCTGTGAAGGTACTGTCACGTAATGTTATTCCTATGATATTACTAATGCAGTACCGTCTCCCTGTTCCGCCTTCGCAGTCTGACACAAAGGCTTTCTGTACTCATGCATTCTTTACAGGATTTTAATCACAGTTATCTATTCAGACACTCTGGAACTCCCATCCATGAAAATTACACAATGTATGTGTCTGCTGGAGACGGACGATGACATCCATCTGGTTCACAGCTTTTTGTGATGTTGAGGTATAATCTAAATGCAGTTCTGTTAGAGACCAACTGAAATGAAGAATCTGTTTTTCCCCCCACATTTTTAGAAGCATATCTGAGGTCATAAGTAGAAAGTAGTTTTTGAGTATTCTTTCCATCAAAAGCCCCTAAAAGTCCAACTTAATTACTTCCTGTCGAACAAAAACAATGCGTGATTACATCAGCAGATGCTAACTAACTTCAATGTAAAAACACAAAGAAACGCCAGCACTCACAAGTCCTTCTGGTATTTGTATTTACATAAATAAGGCAGGGTGCCTGTGCGTTATATATATCATTAAAAGTCATGCACCCGGAAAACTGCATGTCTTGGACTAAGTTGTGCTTGTTTTGTTTCTACACTAAACAATTTCAACCAATAATAATGCCAAGCACCCGTCAATGCCTCTTCCACATGGAACTATGAATGATTCATTTGTTAGACACAAGAGGAGAGTGTTTAAAAGTAGTTAAAAGTATCAGTGGTGCTCCTGGATCAAACCGGATCAAACGCGAGAGAGGAACAGACGATCCGGGCACTGAAAGGTAAAATGGAGCAAACTGATTTTATCAAAATAAGGCGACTGAAGTATGGGGTCATGCCCGAAAGAATACGGTCGCGGATACAAGTGGCCAAAATGAGTTTTCTCAGACGGGTGGCTGGCATCTCCCTTAGGGTGAGAAATTCAGTCACCCGGGAGAGACTCGGAATAGAGCCGCTGCTCCTTGACTTGGAAAGGAGCCAGCTTGGGTGGTTCGGGCCTCTAGTACGGATGCCTCCCGAGCGTCACCTACTGTATAGGGAGATCCTCACTGCACGTCTCACTGGGAGGAGACCCCGTGGCAGACCAAGGACCAGATGGGGGGGATTACATCTCCACACTGGCCTGGGAACGCCTCGGGATACCCCAGGAGGTAGTGGCTGATGTTGCTCAGGAGGGTCTGGAGCTCTCTGCTGAAACCGTTGCCCCCGCGACCCAACTCCGGATAAGCGGTTGGAAGCGGTTGAAGATAGATGGATGGATGGATGGACTGCTAACATGTTTCGACCTCAAGAGGTCTTCATCAGGGCACCCCGATGAAGACCTTTTGAGGTCGAAACAAGTTGGCAATCGACTTGTTTTAATAAACGGTGTCAACATTTTGGGGCTTGCGCGGGGGAACACAGGATCGAATCCCGGGTAGGACATGAGAGTTACGGATCGCAGTTTAAAAATTTGCAGTCACTGCGTACGTGTCTTCATTTGTCACATGCAGGCCCCTGACGCAAGCTATAGCACTCTGACAGGTGTGAGAGAACAGAACAGACCAACACCTGCTGGGCGCTAATGAGAGAGCGGCGCCCAGCGGTCGGTGACATCATGCAGGGACAAGGAGGCGATGACAGGCTGAGTTCATCACTGACGATGGTATCCGGCGAACGCAGACAGATGAACACACACACACACACAGGAAGCCGAAGAGTCACTCGTCATACAGTCGAAGACAACAACAGCACACATGAAGCTGTATATCACACCCACACAAATGCCTCAAAAACACATAAGTAAGTAAGTTTGTTGGAGAGTTCGCACACACACACACACACACACACACACACACACACACACACACACACACACACACACACACACACACACACACACACACACACACACACACACACACACACACACACACACACACACACACACACACACACACACACACACACACACACACCTAATCACTGGAAGTCTTAAGTGCATTCTCTTCTAAAACAAGCAACTAAGAGTATACCTAGCGCTAAGGTAAAAATGCAATATAGCAGCTACTGTACCTACCTTTCTTAAACAGATGAGACAAATAGGAAAATCAAATCAGCAAGAGCTAAAACCAATGTGTATCAAATAAACAAGATCCAATGAAACAAGCACTTACACATTATCCAGGTTCTATCCGTCCGGTGACGAATATTGACTCAGACACAGTCAAATCTAGTGTGTGTGTGTGTGTGTGTGTGTGTGTGTGTGTGTGTGTGTGTGTGTGTGTGTGTGTGTGTGTGTGTGTGTGTGTGTGTGTGTGTGTGTGTGTGTGTGTGCGCGCGCGCTCACCTTTGGGTGCAGAGACAGGCAACGGTTATGTTTCAATCAGCGGAACAACTGACAGGCTGAGACTCACACCAGCACAGTCGGACACCCAAGGACTGTAGAAGAAAGAAAGACAGAGTACATCAACATTTATACCTGTAGAGAGAGGGGGAGAGAGAGAGAGCGAGAGAGAGAGAGTACATCAACATTATACCAGTAGAGACAGAGAACGAGAGAGAGAGAGAGAGTACATCAACATTATACCAGTAGAGACAGAGAACGAGAGAACGAGAGAAAGAGAGAGAGAGAGAGTGGGAGGGAGAGAGAGTACATCAACATTATACCAGTAGAGAGAGAGATTGACAGAACATCAACAGTTAGGCCAGGAGAGAGACAGAGACACACGCACGCAACAATTATGAACATAGTGGCCCTCATTTATCAACGTGGTGCAGCCCGAATAATGAGCGTACGGCGTAATCACCGCAATTTTCGGCATTTATCAATATATCCTGACGTGGGCTTTATCCTACGGTACGCTGAGATCTCACGTCTGGTCGAGACCAGTTGTTGACGTTGGCTGCACCCGTTTATTCCATTCTAGACCTGCGGAGCACCATTGTCTGACTGTCTGACAAGCATCTGGACACATAATCCACTCCTAAATGTGTATATCTACACTAATAAATAATGGCTGTGAAAATATATCATTTTATAAAGTAATTTTAAACAAACTGCTTTAACAGTCATTCAGATAAGATTGTAGATCTGTCTGTATTGAAAATAGCAGATCTACAAGCTCACAAGCCAGCATTGCGTCGCGACGCGTTGTGAGCTTGTAGATCTGCTATCTTCAAAAATATACGAGCTCTTTTGCGCCGGGAGTCCCGGCCACGTTTTCATGGACAGTGAGGTCTACAAACTTACAGTAGCTTGTCCTATGTTATGGAGTTATGTCATAGAGAGTTATGTAGGCTACACAACCTGGCTGGGTTAAGGATATAAACCCGACGCTCCAATATTAACGTGGCGGCACGGAATCACTGCATTCCGCCCGAGTCTCATGTACCGCTACGCTACGGACACGGACATGAAAGACAAAGTTGGGCGGGCGCGTGTGCGTGTGTGTGAGAGAGAGAGCGAGAGAGCAAGAGAGAGCGAGAGAGAGAGGCGTGTGCGTGTGCGTGTGCGGCGAGGCCAGCGGGGGGGGCGACTGTTTCTTATTGGCTTTTCATGTCTTTGGTCGTATTCTGGTTCGTCTTCATGTCGTAAAATCGGGGCGTTTTGAGAATATTTTAAGGGCGTGTTATTTAAATGACGCTCGTTTCAGCCGTGACATTTATCAATGCTGGGACCAAGTGTAAGCTCGGATCAGCTGTGTAGGATGCGTTGATAAATGTGACTTCGACGTTGGTGTACGGCCGAATATATGGAAAGATATACGCCGGTTTATACGCTGTGTTGATAAATGAGGGCCAGTGTCTATTTAAAAAGATCATAAATGTGAAAAATATGTTTTTGGCTAAAAGTCAGAGGTCACTTTGTGTGCAGATAAGATGTGGCATTCTGCCATTACATATACTGTATGGAACCAGGAAGATGTAGGGGCATAGCTGAGGAGGATAGAATATGTGAATAGGCCTACTGGAGAGAAATATTGTTTAAAACAAGTCTACACCCCTGATCTACCATAATAGATAGATTGTGAGAATGGTGCTTTAATTGAATTTCTTTTTGGTCATATTTTTACATTTTCAGAATATCTTTATAAAGCATGGGATAGGAGGAGACACACACACACACACACACACACACACACACACACACACACACACACACACACACACACACACACACACACACACACACACACACACACACACACACACACACACACACACACACACACACACACACACACACACACACACACACACACACAGAAATGACAAAAATACTTTTTTTTATTTTTTGAACCCACTAAGACCTGAGGCGTGTCTTAATTTTTTTTCTAAATCCTAACCATTTTTTGAAAAAAATCCCAATTCTTTTTTTAAAGATAGCCAAAGAAGCCAAAGAAATCTAAAGTGACACAGATGCGTTCCAGGTCTTAAAGGGTTCAAAGTATAAAGTTATTCAATATATCAGTCATTTCTTTGTATATTTAGGTTATTTGTCATATCTGACCTGTGCAACATCAAATCCTAAAAAGGCAAACAGAAATGTAAAATCTATTCATAATGTTCCAATGTTCGACGACAGAAACGCAATTAAACCGCTAATCGCAATTACAGGAGTGACAATTAAATGTCAAGTAAAATGTCATCATCGTGACATCCCTATCCATCCATCCATCTCCTGTCTCTTCATCTCACTGTTCTGATACATCTGTGCAACAGAAGGGCATCAAACGCAATCACTTCGGTCCAAAACGTTCCACATCAACACAGTGTGATGTGGAACCATCTGGAGGGCCATAGTAGAACTAATTCAACACAATGTGTGACAGGAGAAGCCTGTTTCAACATCACATGGTTCGTGTCTGCTCTATTCTGCTGTGTAGGAGGTCTATCTGTACCTTTGTGTGTTGGCAAAACGTGGGAGAATTCAACAAAACAGTGTGTTGTCACACATGTAGACAATACATGTAGATCCTAATCCTCATTTCAAGACAATTTTGAGTTCGCAACAATCTGTAGTCATGTATAGCAGTGGTTCTAAAAAAAATCATGTCAAGGACCCCCAAATTGACACTTATTAGCCCAAAGACCCCAATTAGAAAAGATATGCCAGGGACCCCCATAAGAGAAGATTTTTACGGCTCTATAGCAGTGATTTTCAACCATTTTAATTTCAAGGACATGCATTAGGCTAATGCATGTAATTTAATGGCATTTCTATGGAACCCCAATTCATGTTGTACTGTAAAATCAATGTTAATTTAAATTTGAGAGTGTACAAATGGAACCAAATGGACCCGTTAGGGTCCATTTGGTTCCATTTGTACACTCTCAGAGTTACAGACCCATATGGGTCATTTGGTCATTTGGTCCTAACCATCCATCATTGAGCTGGGGACCACCTGGAACTCCCTCAAGGACCCCTGGGGGTCCCCGGACCCCACTTTGAGAACCAAAGATGTATCGCACCTATATTATGTTATGTTACTGTATGTATATTTTTTAGAAAGAAAATATGTTAATTGAATAGTTAGCGTCAAAGTGAGTTAGTGTCGAAGTGTCCTTGAGCAAGACACTGAACCCCAAACCGCCCCCCGATGAGCAGGTTGGTGACTTGCATGGTTTGCTCCGCCATCGGTCTGTGAATGTGTTGTGTGAATGGGTGAATGTAATGCACATTGTCAAGTGCTTTGGATAAAAGGCGCTGTATAAATGCAATCCATTTACACATGTATTGCAACGACAAAAACATCTATTTAGTTTTATCCTGGTGCGTTTGGATCGCCTTCTCCTCCTGTGAAAGTGAGTCACTGAGTGAACTGTGATAATTATCCAACATGGTTTGATAATTATGTGGGACGGTGGTGCATGGGCGACTGCCATGAGAGACAAGACCACAAAGTGTGGAGCGGGAGAGAAGCTTCTGAGACATGTCTGAAATGCTTCTGCTTGAATCACAAGCATTGTCTAGAGCAGTGGTTCTCAACCAGTGTTCCGGGGACCACCAGTGGTCCTTGAGCGGGTTCCAGGTGGTCCCCAGGTAAATGATGGAGAGTTGGTAACCAAATGGTCCGTTATAATACTTTAACTCTTGAGGGTGTAAAATGAAACAGTTTCATTGTACGCTCTCAATAGGTACATTATTGTTAAACATCGGCACTTGCCTCCAAACTTGCCACATACTATTGATCAGTGCTCTAGCTAATACAGGCTTCTTTCCCCACCTTCAATGTACTTACATATTGTACAGTTAATATAAAACTAAATTATTTTTATTCAGGCACATTTTTAGCCACCTTTTTTTTTGGCCGTTAGGACCCCACCCTACTGCGCATGTGTGACATAGGCGCACAGCATGTGTGACATACTGTAGGCGCACACTGTTACAAAGGTTTCCGATGCTTAGCGGAAAACCACCTAATTTGGAGCACAATGCCAGCGTGAAATTGCCTTAAGGGAGGATGGGCAGGCGGACAAACCATATCGTCAAATCAGTCAGCCATATACGGGACAAGGACTGACAGATAGAGATCTCCATATATGGCTATATCAGTTGGATCACTGGTGCAACGTAGCTGTGAGGCCGCAAAGCGGCCCGATCTCTAGATGTGATGGCCGCGAAGCGGCTCGAACCTCTAGTCTCTCCTATAGGCTCTATTCACAGCAGCCATATTATGACATTCACAGGTGTTACCAATGATACTAATGAAGGCTCTGTTCCATTTAGTCTAGCACAGTGGTTTCCACGACCCCCATAACTCCTGTAAGGGGCCATTTGGAAGCCCATGAGGGTCCCTGGACCCCAACTGTAGACCCACTGGTGTTTCCAGTGGGCAAACATGCACAATATTAGCACCCTGACTCTGTTTGACCAGAATGGAACAGAGCCTTCATTAGTATCATTGGTAACACCTGTGAACGTCTTCATAATATGGCTGCTGTGAATAAAGCCTATTGGTAGCAATTAATACATGGAATTGTGGACAACATTTTATCCAACGACAACAAAATATTTTAAGTCTTGGGTCTGACAGGTTAAATCTCTGGTCCGTGGCTCAAATGCCGAATAAATAATGGACCTTGATATGAAAAGGGTCGAAAACTACTGGCCTAGAGTGACTGGACACTAGCACCCAGTGGAATCCAGGTGTGACAGACACGGCGAACGCAAAGAACGCTGAGATGGAGCAAATCTATGGTAGTTAATTTTTGTGCTCGACATTAAAACACTTTGTTCAAGTGTTTTAATGACACTTTCTCATGAGGGGCAAATTCATACATGTAATTAACACTTGTTCCTGACTGTTAATTCCTGTTAATTACAGTAATGGTGAAGTCACTATGATTTAGCCAAGGTTAATGTATCATTACTTAAGGTTAAACTTAAGTGGCCACTAGCCACACCCACAGCACCCTCACACAACCCACACACCAATATATAACATTGCATTGTCAATATTACAAAATAAACATTATACACTTTCACTGGAAGGGGTGTACAACAAAGCTTACAGTGTTTGTTATTTGTTAAAAGTAGGCCTAGAGAAATTGATTTGATGACTGAAGCAATGTAAGACCCATCTTTAACAATAACCATTCATTACTTAAAAGTTAATCTCTGTGTATGATTGCATGCACTGACTGAACAACCCCCTCAAGCGAAGTGTCTGGGGGTCCACCCCCAGAAACCTTTTAACATAGTAGATGTAATTTCCTGTGTTCTGGTGAATTTTGGGAGTTTCTCCTGGATTCTCCCAAATCCAGGAGATTGGTGTTGGCAGCCCTGCTAAAGCAGCCATGATTCACAGTGTGCAAAAGTGTATTCATTCAGTGGACCAATACAAGGACACAGTGACACAGCTGTCCTTTTGGCAGATCACTGCCATTTCCTCTAATTGTATGCCTGTCAGTCATTTCAGAAGAGCAGGTGTTGCATATATAACCTTTAATTTTGGAACGGAACCCTTCAATTCTGTGCAGAAGAGTCACACCACCATAGGGAAGGGGTGAGTGTGTGTGTGTGTGTGTGTGTGTGTGTGTGTGTGTGTGTGTGTGTGTGTGTGTGTGTGTGTGTGTGTGTGTGTGTGTGTGTGTGTGTGTGTGTGTGTGTGTGTGTACAAATGGACCCGTAAGGGTCCATTTGGTTTCATTTTGCACTCTCAAGAGTTAAATTATTGTTAAATATCTGCATTACTTAATGAAAGAATTGTTATTTTGATCAATGTTTGCCTGTTTATCTCTCCTATGGTACAAACATCCAATCCAACGATAACAAAATATTCTACGTTTTGGGTCTGAGAGAATAAATCTCATCAAACGGTGGTTCCGTGGCTCAAATGCCGAATAAATAATGGACCTTGATATGAAAAGAGTTGAAAACCACTGCACTAGAGTCATCATGAGCATGTGTGTGTGCGTGTGCGTGTGCGTGTGCGTGTGCGTGTGTGTGTGTGTGTGTGTGTGTGAGAGCTTCCTAAACACCTTATCCAAGAGAAAACCGCTGAGGTCCAAATTAATTAATTGAAGTCCATCAACCTAAAAAAGCAAATGACGGCTGCTGATTGTGCTGCTTGTGATAACTGATAACTTGTAATAACGAGGGGTAATAACTGCTCCCCCCTCTCCTGCCAGAATCATTTCATTCGACCTCTCCCACTTCCTCTCCCCTCTCCATCATCACTTCATGTCGGCTTTTTGTTCCCAGTGTGTGTGCGTGTGCGTGTGCGAGAGTGTGCATGTGTCAGTGGTGTAAAAAGTATTCACAAGTCATGTTTTACTTAAGTAAAAGTATCAATACTGCAATGCAGACATACTCTGTTACAAGTAAAAGTCTAGAATTCAAAATTTACTTGAGTAAAAGAACAAAAGTATTGGTATCAAAATATACTTAAAGTACAAAAGTACAAGTTTTCAAATGTATAAAATGTGTAAAAATCTTTTGAAAATAGCCGACAAAAAGCTCACAATGCGTCGCATCGCGACGCATTGTGAGCTTGTAGATCGGCTATTTTCAAATGGCCGAAATATATAGGGCTGAAGTGGGTAATATATGTTTTGTAATAATAATAAAAAGCTACAAAGTAACTAAAGTTTTCAAATAATTGTAGTGGAGTAAAAGTATACTATTTGCCTCTGAGATGTAGAGGAGTAGAAGTAAAAGTACTGAAAATTGGAAATACTCCAGTAAAGTAAAAGCACCTCAAACCTGTACTTAAGTACAGTACTTAAGTAAATGTACTTAGTTATTTTCCACCACTGGCGTGTGTGCGTGTGTGTGTGTGTGTGTGTGTGTGTGTGTGTGTGTGTGTGTGTGTGTGTGTGTGTGTGTGTGTGTGTGTGTGTGTGTGTGTGTGTGTGTGTGTGTGTGTGTGTGTGTGTGTGTGTGTTTGTGGGGGGGTAGATGTGTCTTATCTCTCTCTCCATCCCTGACATTTCCACTCTCCTCTTCCATTACAGCCTCCTCCTCTCGCTGTTATTTCTCGTTCATTGTCCAGCGCTCCGTCTCTCTCTCTCTCTCCGCCCTGTCTGGCGCTTTTCATCCTGCCACCCCACGTTGTGATATACATTATGTTGTCATGGCGATGCGAGGCAGAGCGAGGAGCCGCTAATTGCCCCCTGTGACCCCTTACAAAAGCCTTCTAATAAATTCTCTTTTACAGATCGGCCATTTTCACTATATTTGAAATAGAGCTAAAAGAGGTTAATTGTTCATGTACTTTATATTCTTCCTAGACGTATAGTGGTGTCAAAAGTAGTGGTTGTATCCAGGAAATACAAATAGGGCCTGCTCAAGTAAAGTGCAGATATTCAGGTATAGATTACTTAAAGAGCTGGTGCCATGTTTTTGCACTTTTTCTGTTTTTCATGTGTCTATGAGGTTGATAGAACTTCATTAAGCCCCCGGGTGGTGTTTTTATGGTGTTTTATGTCTTCTGTGACTATTTTGAGTTTCTACCTGGAGGCTGAAACCTTGAGGGTCAAACGTGCCAATAGAAAAACAGCGCTTTAGTGACATAGTAAAAACATAGCCTCCCCCTCATTATCAAAGCACAACACGTGTGGGCATGAGGAGGAGGAGGGACTAGGACAGGTGGGTGGTGCTAAGGTGGTGGAGGAGGTGCTAAGGTGAGAACCAGGTATACTTAATGAACTGGAGGCGTGTCCACATAAAACTTTTTTTTTAAACAATTTCTGTACACTTTTTTGAAAAAAATCTTCCTCCTAGTATAACCATAATACCTGATGATTATGTTTTAGGGGGGGAATCACTGAAAATCACGGCACCCGGTCTTCAAGTAAATGTACTTACAGTAGTTACTGTCCACCAACTGGTTAGAGTATAAACAAATCAAAACCAGATAGATTGCAGGAACTCAATCAGTTCGGCTCCGTCTCCACATTGTTGGACACAAAAGAAACGCACGGTGAGCCATGACAACCAGTGGTGGAAGAAGTACTCAGATATTCTTTCAGATATTTTAATCTTAAGTAAAAGTAGCGATACCACAATATAAAATACGCTGTTACAAGTAAAAGGCCTGCATTCAAAATGTTACTTGTTACGTGTAAAACTGCAAAAGTATTGGCATCAAAATATACTTAAAGTACCAGAAGTAAAAGTACTAAATGTTTGAAAATAGCAGATCTACAAGCTCGGCTATTTTCAAATAGCCTACATATAAAATAGTGCTTAATAAGTGGTTAATGTATGTTTTATAATAGAATAATTAATATCTGCAGTGAAAACTTAAGTTTTCAAATAATTGTAGTGCAGTAAAAGTACAATATTTGCCTCTGAGATTACAAGTACAAGTAAAAGTATTGGAAATTGGAAATACTCCAGTAAAGTAAAAAAATACCTTAAAATTGGACCCAAGTACAGTGCTTGAGTAAATGTACTTAGTGACTTTACACCGCTGATGACAACAACCTGGCGACAGCAGGTCAAATTGTTTATGCTAAGAGCCATTATGGCCCAGACCATGCAAGCAACAAAGACCGTTAATTACTGGATTATATCCCACTGCAGTACAATGCAAGTCAATAGGCCCTGCGGGGGGAGTCATTAGCCCGGGATCACCATCAGGGAAAGCAGGGGAAGGTTTTTAATAGAGCCTGACCGATGCCACAATTTTGAGTCCGATGCCGATGTTGGAGAGTCCTAGACCACGATTGCCGATTCTGACCGATATTTTGTCAAAAGGTGCAACATTTTCTTATCAATTTGGAAAAACTTGGATTTGATTAAAGTTTCTATTTGAGAATATTAACAACAATTTATTTTATTTAAACACTTTTCCCTATTCCAAAATGTTCTATTTTTTTTATTTTGTGAAATGTTTTGGATTTTTTTTTTACCAAGAATGAACTGCGCAAAATATAAGTGACAGAAAGGTATAAAATGTAAAAAAATAATCAGCCGGGCTCTAGCTCAGTCATAGCAAGCGGACTTCCACTTGGAGTGGCGATGAATCACATGAACTGATGATCCAGTTAATTCACAAACATCCTTGTATTGGAGGAAAACGATGGTTGTCCTGTTAACAGGAAGGGTTCAGACCGGTGTGGGCGGAAGGGTTTGGAGATAGGAGCGAATGAATGCCTAATGAGAGTCAGTTACACTACAGTATACATGGCTCTGGCTAGCAGGCTGTGGATAGTGCGTGTGTGTGTGTGTGTGTGTGTGTGTGTGTGTGTGTGTGTGTGTGTGTGTGTGTGTGTGTGTGTGTGTGTGTGTGTGTGTGTGTGTGTGTGTGTCAGTGCGTGTGTGAGTGTGAGTGTGAGTGTGCGTGTGTGTGTGTGTGTACATATAAAGAGGTCAGTTTATACTGCTACACATATATGGCCACCTCCCCCTTGGCAAGGTACTCGACTGGGAACTAGATGTTCCTGCCATGAAACCACACACCCACACAGCACGCACACGCACACGCACACACACACGTGGCTGCACATTGTGCACAATAATGACAGAATTACAGGGATACAAACATGTGAGGTGAAAAAAGAGAGCTACCTGAAGCTGAAATACCTACAGTAACAGAAATATAATCCAACAGCGTATATGATAATAATAATAGGCAGAAACCTTGTATCTCTGAATTTCTACATTTTTTTTTCGTCAGTTAATGCCCTACTTCGTCATACAAGTGTCCAGCTAAAGAAGTGAAAATAGCCGATCTGCAAGCTCAACATGTGTCGTATCGTGACACATTGTGAGCTTGTAGATCAGCGAAGATCATATCAGAGAAAAACATCCTCTTTGCATTCAAACGGCGGTGGCGAGGTTCAACCCAGGCGAGGTGGAGGTTTGTACCAATCAGACCCCATGCTGTTGTGCACAGCCAGACTCACTAACACATTGCTTCTCAAACTTCTTCATGTCGAGGGCCCCCCAAATTGATACATGTTTGGCAGCGGACCCCCATCTGAAAAAGGTTTTGTGCCAGGGACCCCCAGAAAATAATATTTATGTATGAAACATTCTATATTTTTCAAGAAATTTCAAAAATAGCAGATCTACAAGCTCACAGCGCGTCACTTCGTGGCGCGCTGTGAGCTTGTAGATCTGCTATTTTTGAATAAATGCATAAAAGTGGTTAAAAATGTTGTGATGCTGTATTAACACATTTTGCTGAAAAGTTAAATGTTCTCAAATAAAAGCTTGAATCAAAGTTTTTTTAAATTGATTAGTAAACTAGCTCTCTCTTTATGCTTGAAAATTGTGGACAGACGGACCAACCGACACACTCACTGGCTTATTCTAACTTCTAAAAACTCATTAGACGGCCCATCTGCTGAATGGAAGTTTTCTGAGGTTAGACGAGATTTAGATTAGATTAGGTGAGATTTAAATACGTGTCCGTCATGTAAGACGGAATCTCTCTCTCTCTCCCTCCCCTCAGTTTATCCGAGGACACAGCCCCCATCAGAATGAGACTTAATAAAGGACCACTTCAACCATTTTCAATCTTCATATAATTAGTCCGACTCCTAACTAATGCTCATTATAACATGGCACCATTTTTGTGTCTCAGAGGACGGCTGTAGACAGTTCAGAAACCCGTCTACCAGTGACAACATCGTCGATGGGCAATCCAAGCTAGTAGAAACTACAGGCTTTCTATTCCTGGAAAGTTAGCATGCTATGGAAGCCATTGTTCTCGCATTAATAAAAATCTAAATACATTTTAAAACTTCTATAACGATGATGTCACAGGTTTCTGAAGTGTCCACAGCCCTCCAATGAGACACAGACTGAGTAGAAGAAAATTACACAATTTTATCAGGAGCATTAGTGAGGACCTATTATATGAAGGTTGAAAATGGGTGAAGTTGTCCTTTAACTGTCCATAGCCCTCCTCTGAGAATAGGCTATATGCACAGCAGCCATATTGAAAGGAAAGTGGGCCTTCACAGGTGTTACCAATGATACTAATGAAGGCTCTGTTCCATTTAGTGTAGCACAGTGGTTCTCAAACTTTTTAATTTCAAGGACTCCCATAACTCTGAGAGTGTAACTCTGAGAGTGTACAAATGGATGTCATTGGTCATCTGACTGGTTTCATTGAATTTCGTTGGATCGAAAGACAGGAAGTGGAACACAGTGAAAGGCCTAGGAAACAGGTGGATACACACTGTTGCATACCTTGTATGTCCAAAACTGTGACTTTTCAAGGAATGGAAAAAAAGAACCGGTGTTCCTATGGATCCAATGTAGTTATTTAGTCACACACTGCCAATACTTTTCATATTTCAATATTCATAAAACCAACAGACACCACTTTCAAAATGTTGCCCAAACAGCAAAAATAGGCATCACGCTCGTAGATCAGCTAGTTTAGCTACTTTTGTACAACGACGTAGGGCATTTATTTACAGGAGGACAAAAGACATTAAAAGTTGCCGTGGAGATACAAGGTTTCTTCTTCTATGTGTACACAGGCACGTGCACACATATTGAAAAACATACACACACACACACACACTTATGCTCTGTCCTGATTATGACCTCTGTAAAGGATAATACTATTTTCCCCCTCATTTTCCAGACTTGTCTCCTCAGGGACAATCACAAGCTTACACTGGACTACATTTTATGTACTCTGTGTGTGTGTGTGTGTGTGTGTGTGTGTGTGTGTGTGTGTGTGTGTGTGTGTGTGTGTGTGTGTGTGTGTGTGTGTGTGTGTGTGTGTGTGTGTGTGTGTGTGTGTGTGTGTGTGTGTGTGTGATACTGTTAATTGTTTAAAAAGCCACAGATAATAGTCGACTACACAGACTTGTCCTCATTTCAACATGAAGTAAACAAGATTTTGCTGCTTTCTGGGTCAAAGCCAGGGAAATTCTAATAATTCATTTTGAAGGATTTTTTCCTTTGTCTTACCCCAAACACAAACACACACACACACACACACACACACACACACACACACACACACACACACACACACACACACACACACACACACACACACACACACACACACACACACACACACACACAGTGTGAGCTTGTAGATCTGCTATTTTCACATTTATTAACCCATTGAGACCTGAAGCCGATTCTACATGTCTCCTAAATCCCAACAGTATTCGAAAAATGTATGTTTCTACATCAGTGGTGCTCAAACTTTTTCATGTCAAGGACCCCCAAAATGATATGTATTTGGCCGCGGACCCTCATCAAAATATTTTGTTCCAGGGACCCCCAGAAGCAACGATTTTAGTTATAAATGTTCGCTTTAAAAATATATATATTAAAAGATTTGCACACATTTTCACAAATTTTCAAAAATAGCAGATCTACAAGCTCATAGCGCGGTGCCGCGCTATGAGCTTGTATATCTGCTATTTTTGAATAGCCCAAAGTGTAAAATAATGCTTTTTAGCTCAAATCTAAAAATGACACAGTTCCAGGTCACATTTACTGCCAGAGTTTATTCATAATGTACTCACCCACTGCCAGCATTTTTTATCATTTTTATAGAAAAAATGTGAATTACATATTATTATATTTTTTAACATTGAAGTGAATGTTTTTTTTTTTTTATTATTTTATATCTCCTAATTCATTGTGAATAACGAAAATAAATGAATACCCAAAAATTAGAGAAACATTTTAGAAATTCAAAAACAAAATTTTTAAAAAAATTAAAAAAGGGGGGAATTCTCCCCTTTGGCGGTTAACACCATTGACTGAAAAGGGGAGAATTCTCCCCTTTGGCAGTAGACATGTTAATGGGTTAATCGCAATCGAGGCGAAAGTTTGAAATAATGGTGATATTCATTTGAAGTCGCCCAGCACTATCTACACTACAGTATATCCAATACAACACACATGCCATCCAAACATATCGTCACCCTCAGACTTGTTTTACACCCGGTGATCATTGGCAGACTCAGTGCCAAGCGTATAAACAGTGGATGAGGACACCCTGGTTGGCACCGCTGCAGTAAATCTACTGGCCGAGCAACATATTTATTATTATGGTGAGAAACACAGAGAGACAAAGAGACAGAGAGTGGAAGAGAGAGAGATAGGGGCGGGAGCAGAAAGACAGAGAGACGAGGGGGGGGGAGAGAGAGAGAGAGAGAGAGAGAGAGAGAGAGAGAGAGAGAGAGAGAGAGAGAGAGAGAGAGAGAGAGAGAGAGAAGAAGGGGGAGGGAAAGAGGGAGAAGAGTGTGAGACAGAGAGAGAGAGAGAGTAGAGAGAGACAGAGAGATGAGGGGGAGGGAGACGGAAAGAGAGAGAGAGAGAAGATGGGGAAGGGAAAGGGAAAGAGGAGGGGGAGAGAGATTGAGAGAGAGGGGGAGAGAGACAGAGAGGGAGAGGGAGAGAGAAGGAGGGAGAGAGAGAGTGAGAGAGAGAGAGAATGGACTGGAAACAAACAGAACGATAAGAGATACATGGGGATGGCAGAGGGACAAAGACAGTGACAGACGATCACAGAGACACAGAGAAGAACAGACAGTTCAGATGGAGAGAAAGCGACAGAAACAGTGTGCTGGTAATAGAGCGAGAGAGAGAGGGCGAGTGAGTGGGGGTCAAATTGAGGACGAGGGAAAGAGGTGGAACAGTGAATGAGCCAACATCAACAGCTACCTGTTGTACAAGGTCAGTCACAAACATAAACAAATTTGTTAGAGTAAAAAAAAGCAAAGAGGGGATGGCAATATCCACCTCCTAGCGTTAGCAATTCACACTGAGTGCATCTCAATCCACTCCAGGGTCATCAGGGCTTGTGATGGACATTTCCGTCAGACTTCATTTTTGCCACGGACATACTATAATATTAAACACATAGACGTAAATGTATACTAGTGGACTCCTAATGGCAATGTGCTACACAAAAAAAGGATTAATTGCATTAATTTAATCAGTGACCAATATTTAGAAGAAAACCTGGAGACTGGCAAGTCAGTCACTGTATACTGGCTGTATACGGGCATCAGTCTATACCGTGTTTGGGATTTAATAATTATCAGTGGAAATGAGCTACAGAGCTATCATTGCATGAACAAAATAAGATGTTTTTTTCACGTTATAATTTTTTTTTAATCGAAGGTTTACCTTGTTGACACACCTAGGAACAAAAATAGCAGATCTGCAAGATCGCAACGTGTCGCATCACAACGCATTGTTTGTGAGCTTATGAGCGCTGTTTTGGAAATAGGGTTTAAGTGGTCAGTTTATTTTTGCGCCACCCGCCTCTGCCTCCTCCCCCTCTCTCTCTCTCTCTGTGCCAAGGTCCGACTGCGCCTCATCTGTCTATGAGCTATGGGCCTGTGTCCTTGTATAACCAGAGAGAGAGAGAGAGAGAGAGAGAGAGAGAGAGAGAGAGAGAGAGAGAGGGAGAGAGGGAGAGAGAGAGAGAGAGAGTCAAGGAAGATCTCAGACACGGCAGGTGGATGTTTTGACTCTTCTCCCCTACAGACAACACAGCGGGCGGCCACGTCCACCAACAATGAGCCTAAATAGTTATTTGCGGCCAGCTTGAACCCAGAGAAATACAATAATAACCACCCCCCCCACCTCCCTCCATCTCAACCAAGCCTCCCCCTCTCCTGCTGGGCTTAACTTCCACCCCAGAAAGAAATAGCTTTCACATTCAATCTTCAAACCATTATTTCAAAAGATGCACGACGATTAGACGCCTATGGCTTGCTAGGCAACAGAGGGAATAACAATCTCACCTGGCCGGTAAACAGAGCTATATATACACACACAGCCTTCCGGATGCATCCGGCGCACAGTGCTGTGCACGTTACCAGTCCTATTAAGGCATTAAGGGAAAGCATTTGTGTCATTTTAAGATTTCTTTGGCTATTTTACAAAAAATATGAAAATGAGTGCAAATCTTTGAAAATATATTCTTAAAGCGAACATTTTAACTCCAATCTTTGCTTCTGGGGGGGTCCATGGAACAACATATTTTAAGATGGGGTCCGCAGCCAAATACATGTCATTTGGGGGTCCTTGACATGAAAACGTTGGAGCACCACTGATATAGCAACATACGGTTAGGATTTAGAAAACATTTATTATTATGTATTTATCTTATCTTCATAATTTTTTTTTTTTCCCCCGCAGATTAATGCCGTACTTTGTCGTCCAAAAGTGTCACACAAAAGGAGTGAAAATAACCTATCTACAAGTTCACAACGCGTCGCATCACGACACCATTTTGAAATGTTTTTAAAATAATAATAAAACAGTTTTGGACAACCCGACAGCGACGATATGGGGGCTTCATGGAAGTAAGGGGGGGAGGGGGGTATTATACTTAAGTATTATACTTACAATAAGTACTATACTTACAATAAGTACACTTTAGATGTACTTTAACTTTAATTGATTATTTCCATTTTTGTATACTGTAATACTTCAACTCCACTGCATCTCAGGGACCTTTGTTTGTGCGTGAAGTGACCCCCCCCAGCATGAATAATAGCCGCCTTGTGATGAGAGCCACAGTGCAGCAGAGACCATCACTGATGTTGAACCAAAGTGGGTCAGGTGTCATGAAAGGCCAGCAGACACTCACTCCTACAAGCAGATTACTCTAATCACCCAATCACACCCAGAGAATGCAGATGGACACAACGGCGGACGGAACAAAAAAAATGCGATGGAGGAAAATTACAGTTCAAATCTCCTGTCGTATTATTTTCCATAAAAGCAGCTTTGTAACTTAAGAGACGTGACAGAGATGGGAGCGTTCTGTCTGCCCGAATCACTGACAACCCTGTGTTCCACTACAGGCTGTGTGTGCAGTGTATGCACATTCGTGTGTACGTACAATGCGTGCTCCCAATGTGGGCCACAATTTGATTTGCATTTGGCTACTGGCCCCCATTTGATAGCGGATATTTTTATACTGTCGAGCTTGCCAGACGTATGGAGGATCTAGATGAGTGGAGACGCCACTTGAGGGTTGTTAATTGAACTGTATTAAATCAGTTGTTCTTTGCTACTTGTCTAGCACGTTTAAAATGTGTGAGTGTATTTATTATTGATTATTTTCTTGTCTCTGCAAATAAAAACAAAGCCCTCAAAAAGACCACAGTGGAAATAAGCTCTTGGGCTTTTTAGTGATTTATCCTTTTGACAGATATATACAGTGTTCAACGCAACTTATATCCACTGAAGCCTTAACGTTTCAAACTGTTATCCGGAACGACCTATTAAGAAGCACAACATAAAATGAGCTTCAACTGGTAATTGGCCACATTATAAGCAAAACTTATGCAGTGCCAGGTCAAATGCAAGGCCAAAGAGCATCAGGTCATGAACAGAGAAACGCCAGTTTCCTGCAAACAGTTTCCTGCAGTTCCCTGTTAAAATAGCCCATCAACAAACATTTTGGAAAATGCTCGCCTATAATGACAAGCCACAAATAGGGGACACCGGGGTTAATTAAGAGGTAAGGACACTTCTATTCGTTTATTTATTTATTTGTGTTGCCGCAGCGAGTCTATTAGCGAGTCTGCAGTGCATTAATGGATCGATGAAAGGTCAAAAGGTCAGGTAGCGAGTCTAGGGGACACGGAGCTGGGGGGGCGGTGGTCGTGTCTCTCTTCAGTCGTCACTAACATCATTTCACGACACGTCACACTGGTACAGCAACACCTGCAAAGCACCTTGGGATTTATTCTGGTTCCCATCCATCCGAAATGACAAACCATCCATCAACACCTACCCCCCCTCCCCAAGCACCCACCCACCCCCCGCCGTTTGGAGACATCCCCGCAGCCGCCTGGCATCTGACCAGAAGCGAAGCTTGTGTGAAACCCGCCCCCACCCACCCCCGCCAGCCACCCTCTATGCGAACGCATAGAGGTTTCCAGTCGGCAGCACATGAGAACGGGACAACATGAGATCATGGGGTCCAATCCGGCGTCGACGGCCGCTCCAAAGCCCCGCCTCCTCTTCCTCGCGCGCTAATCGACGGTGATACGCCGTCTTCATCCATCATGTATGGATGGTTTGACGCGGGCCCACCACCCCCCCTCACTCACACACACACACACACCCACCCACACACAGACATTACCCCCCACACATGCTAGCCCCCACTAGATGCGCGAGGGCACACACATCACATGTATGCACAAACACGTGCTAGCCTCCACTAGGAGTGCGAGGGCGCGCGCGCGCACACACACACACACACACACACACGCTAGCCTCCACTAGGAGTGCGAGGGCGCGTGCACACACACACACACACACACACACACACACACACACGCTAGCCTCCACTAGGAGTGCGAGGGCGCGCGCACACACACACACACACCCCTACCACATGCACAGACATGTATGCACACACACGCTATCCCCCATCACACACACACACACACACACGCTCAACACATGCATACACTCATGCACGCACAGACACACACACACACACACGCACGCACGCTAAATCAAAACCCCGCTGTCTGGGTGATAACAGCAATTATCAGCGTGGTGTGTTTTCCACTCGATGATTTGTGCTCCCTAAATGAAGAGCCACTTCCCCTTGTCTATCTTCACGGCCAGAAACATCCAATTACTACGACACTCTCTGATTACTGCCATGTACTTCTTTCTCTGGTACGTCACCACTATCCCGCATGCCACACCACCTGAATAATACACGTGATAATTAATGTACGGTATCGGCAGAGCGGGAGCTATTAAATGCAGTATGGATTCACCAAATAACCCCTCGCTGTAAACATCCAATTAGCAACAGGCGGTCTAAACATAATTACCAACACTCTGAATACTGTCAGGTTTCATCACGCTATAACCACATGGTTAGCCATGGCTGCCTGAGTGCATAATAGGCTAAAAGGAAAGACGTTTCACACGAGTGGAACTACGTTCATTCACTGTATTCACACAATACCACCAGCTTGTCAATTCTTGCAGTTACCGTTTTTGTTTTGTTTTTTACTTTTTTTGGGGTGGGGGGACACTAGTGTAATTTACAGGTATGGTGTGTGTGATATCAAATGTGAGCTTACCATAACCACAGTAATCCTTAATCATATTCTATCATATTCAAGGGCTTTTGGAGAGAAATGAGACAGACTCCAGAGCCCTGCAGAGAGGAGGTGTGTGTGTGTCGGTGACCAGCTGATGCTCGTTGACGCTCGTTAATGTTATATACGTCAAGGTTTCTGCACTCATTTTCGGTTTCGGACAATAATTTTCCTCTTGGTCCTGAAAAAAACACAGCTTATGAATTCATGAATGAATCGATAATTTGCATCCCTTGTCACAATCATGAAATTATTAGATTATTCGACCACACCATTCACCATGAAATAAAGCCTTGAGCGGCTGTGCTCGACGCTGCTCTGTTCACTGCCCTTAGTTAGGTCCGCAGGGGTCTGCTGCAATTCGTTCTCTCCGACTGACTAAGATGCTCTTTCGCCTTTGGCTAAGAACACAAGTCCTTGGTTGTGGTAAGGGGCAATGAACCCTATACAATCCAGCAATGAGCTACTATAGCAGATCTTCGATGATGCTAAGGTATCGTCGCTGCTTCTGGTCTGGCCTATAAATGTCACTAACTCCTGGTTCTTTGGCGTGGCCTTTAAATACTCCTCTCCCGAGGGGTGCCATGTCATACCGCTGACCTCGCCGCTTCCTCAAATAATAAATAAATAAAATGATAAGATTGTAGATCATCTATTTTGGTGGTTAAGAGGTCTATGCAAAGGAAATATTCGCACATCCACTTTGTTCAGATGCAGGTGCGTTGGACAGTGACAACTGAAGCGATTATGGAAAAAGTATTTCATGAAAAGAAATCCTGCACATCGCTCTTGCTCAACAGCATCAGTTTTTATTCAAATTTGAATAAAAACTGATGCTGCTGAGCAAGAGCGGTGGTTGAGAGCTAAAAGTAAAGAAGGATATATAGCTGTCTATTGTGTTCCAAAATAAAATCTGGAATGAAGCATTCCACACCAATAAACATCAACACACACCGCATCTAAAAATAACCTCCCCCGCACATCTGTCAGTGTCACCGACAGAATGGAAGTACCTCCGAAACGCTCCCCTTATTGATTTAATGGATAGCCAAGCAGCCACTAAATGAAAGAGGAAGGGGAGGTATGAGGGTTCTCCATTAGTTGGTTACAGTCGGGGCCTCCAGAGAACAATGAAACCGCAGTGCTCAACAGCACGGGGAAAAAGACGAGCGCAGAGCGGCGTACGAAGCCTAGCGGGCGGGCGGGCGGACGGACAGACAGACAAAACTGGACCCTTTTCCAGGAGGTGTGCGTGGGCAAAAAGAGAAAGAAAAAAAGAAAAGGTTTTAAAATATGGATTTTAAGCACCTCAGGTTCACGGACGCTAACGGAAATTCATTCAATATTTCGGGAGAGGCAGGCGAGTGGGTGTACCAATGTACCTGTCTGTGCGTGTGCATGCGTGCGTGCACATGCAGCTGAGGCTTCATTTTAGAACAAAAAGCTAACAGATTGAATCTTAGGGACGGCATCCAACAAGGGTTGAATTTGTCTTAACCACTAAAACCCAGGTCAGGGGTCTTCAACGTTTTCAGCCCAAGGACTCCCTAGCTGAGAGAGAGATGAAGCAGGACCCCCCTCAATATTGTATAAAATTGTGTTTCAGATTCAACTTTTTTAGTTTACGGGGTCTGCTCTTTTTTTCCCTCTACACCTATACCTCTATGCCAAAAATATTCGATCTACAAGCTGAGCTTGTAGATCGGCTATTTTTTGGCTAAAGTTCTCCTCAGAAAAGGGATGCTAGGGTTCAAGTTGTTAAGTTAAGGGAAAAAAAACATATCACATAAAGATTTGGCTAAAGTATCACCTACATGTTACTGATTATAGAGAATGTTTATTTCCTGCGCAACGGATTAAAGGTAGGGTAAGTGATATTTTTTGGTTAAAACAAAAAGTATTTTGTTAAAAGGTTAAAGCACTATATTCTGATAGTACTCATTGTTATAGAGTGTTTGTTCAGTAACAGGAGTCTCCTGTCTCTCCAGCTCTTTAATAAACAGAAAATACATTTTCCGGTAGGTGTCAAAATCTCAGCCAATCAGGAGAAAGTACCCATTTTAAGCTTAATTTTTATAGTGTTCCAGTTCCAATTTTGCCTGCTCATTTCTTAGTGTCATCACTTCCAATTTCACTTGTTTAACACATCGAGTGCCATAAACGGTCCGGACCGTTTTTGAGAATCCAAGCGAGAAGTGCCGAAAACGGTCCGGACCGTGTTTGACCCAATTCTATTTTTATACGAGGGGCCGACGTGGGGCGCTAAAACGAAACTTTGGGATCACCCAAGGAGTTTCTGAGAAGGAGAGGCTGGATGTGGCTCCATGTCAAAAATCCTTCCGGTCGGCGTTTCCAATGTTATCTCCTTGACTAAAAGCTTAATATCTCCATTTCTTTTTAACGTGGTGGAAGCGAGCCGTTTTCGAACGGCGACCACGCTGCAATGGAGGATCGCGTTGGAAATATTATTGTTCCAGGCGTTAGTCGGGACCCTCCGCCGTCTCGCACGCACGCTTTGTTTACATGCACTTCCGCGTCAGGGCTTCTACAGCACGAAACGTATAACGTAAGTGGATAGAAGAAATGCAGGCACTGAACGTATAATATTTTAATAAACGTCTGGCACTCAATGTGTTAATCTATATCCTGATTGAGTTCTCTATCCTGATTGGATAAAATTGGAAATGAAACTGAGACTGAAACGAAAATGCATTTTCTGTTTTATAAAGAGCTGGAGAGACAAGGAGACTCATTTTACTGAACAAACACTCTATAGCAATGAGTACTATCAGAATATAGAGCTATTTAACACTTATTTTAACCAAAGAAAATCACTTACCCTACCTTTAATAAAACTGAATTGTGCAATTTAGAGCGAATGGCATTTCGCACCACAAATTGTCTCCTTTGAATAGACTATCATCTTATATAAACACAATTGACACAAGGAATTGACCATCTCACTTCTGCTGATTATAGGACAATTAGAATCACGGAGATTCGTTGAGAAATAGGAGAGAGGGAGACCTCTGAATGTTGTGCCATTGTGCTCCCGGCCCGACTCCCGACATGTCCATTGCAGGCGCGCTCTATCAAACGAAATTTGACATAGCGGGTGGTTTTAGATTCTGCTATGCGCTTTCCCATACGTTTGTGGGCAAGATAGCAATTTTAGGGATAACAACACGCCAACGGGCACACCTCCAGGCGCAAATAACGGAGTTGGCATAATGTATGGTGGGTAGTGCGGCCATAAAATACCGTTTAGGGACAGCACCGGCTGCCTTGTGCGTAATTCACGGGTAGCGGGGTAGTGCCAAGGGATAAGCCGGCACTGAAAATAGGGCCCATAGGTTCCTGACCTAGTGTGTAGGCCATATGGCTCAAAAAAACATTAATTCCCAGAGCTGCAGTACTTACAGTACATACTTAATTCCATGCAACGTTTTGAGACATCCATGTACGAGTAGATTGTCCGCCCTCTATTCACAGCAGCCATATTGTGAAGACATTCACAGGTGTTACCAATGATGCTAATGAAGGCTCTGTTCCATTTAGTCTAGCACAGTGGTTTCCACGACCCCCATAACTCTGAGAGTGTACAAATGGAACGGGTCCATTTGGTTCCATTTGTACACTCTCAGAGTTACGCACCTGTAAGGGGCCATTTGGAAGCCCATGAGGGTCCATGGACCCCAACTGTAGACCCACTGGTGTTTCCAGTGAGCCAACATGCACAATATCAGCACCCTGACTCTGTTTGACCATAATGGAACAGAGCCTTCATTAGTATCATTGGTAACACATGTGAATGTCTTCATAATATGGCTGCTGTGAATAGAGCCTATTTGGGAGCTTGGGGTTCAATCCCCGGCCAATTCAAAGACTATAAAAATGGTACTGCTTCTCTGCTTGGCACTCAGCATCAAGGGCTGGATTGGTGGTAAGTCCCTGCGACATACTAGCGTCATGTCCAGGGGGTGCACTTGTACATCAAGCTGCCTCACACTAAGGAAGATATAGGCTCCTGACCTATGGGCCACATGGCTCGAGAACCATTGCTTCCCAAGGCTACTTTACTGACAAAAACTATCAATATCATAAAGACACACACACACACACACACACACACACACACACACACACCGGTACCCATGTACTGTATATACACGCGTCCATGCACATACAGTGCAGGCTCTTGTGTGCACAGTCTGCACACATACAAACATACAACACACTCCAGTATCAGCTCAAATGTTTTACTTAAGTAAAAGTATCAATAGTGCAATGTAGAAGTACAAACGTATTGGTATAAAAATGTACTTAAAGTACCAAAAGTAAAAGTACTAAAATGTTTGGAAATAGCAGATCTACAAGCTCACAACGCGTTGTGAGCTTGTAAATCGACTATTTTCAAATAGCCTAGGGCTAAAGTGGTTAATTCATGTTTTATAATGTAATATATTTATATCTACAAAGTAACTAAAGCTTTCAAATAATTGTAGTAGAGTAAAAAGTACAATATTTGCCTCTGAGATGTAGTGGAGTAGAAGTGAAAGTATTGAAAATGGTAAATACTCCAGTAAAGTAAAGAAAATCCTAAAAAGTGTACTTAAGTACAGTACTTTAGTAAATGTACTTAGTTACTTTACACCACTGCAGCTCACACAAGGCCAGCTGTGGACAGTCAGCGGAGTGACACAGTGAAATATCAGCAACTTACAGATAGGAAACGTTACAAAGAACACGAACATGAAAGCTAAAACGTGATGTGAAATAATCCCACAGGCATGTGTCAGCCTCGCCAGCTATAGCAGGATAAACTTGAGCTGTACCGATGGGGAAATGGTGGAGGAAGGGTTTTGATGCCAAGAACTTCCATCTCCTCCTGCCTCTCTCTCTCCATATAGCCTGCTTTATACTTTGCTGTATGATGGGTGTCGCATAGCGGCGCGTTGTGAGCTCGAACATCGGCTATAGGCTCTATTCACAGCAGCCATATTATGAAGACATTCACAGGTGTTACCAATGATTCTAATGGAGGCTCTGTTCCGTTCCGGTCAAACAGAGTCAGGGTGCTGATATTGTGCATGTTGGCTCACTGGAAACACTCCAGTGTCACACCAGTGGGTCTACAGTTGGGGTCCAGGGACCCTCATGGGCTTCCAAATAGCCCCTTACAGGTGTGTAACTCTGTAAGGGGCCAAATGGAACCAAATGGACCCTTACGGGTCCATTTGGTTCCATTTGTACACTCTCAGAGTTATGGGGGTCGTGGAAACCACTGTGCTACACTAAATGGAACAGAGCCTTCATTAGTATCATTGGTAACACCTGGGAAGGAAGTGATAATATGGCTGCTGTGCATAGAGCCTATTTTCAGCGCACGACATATTGTGCCTTGAGCAACGTATTCTATGCCCCCCCCCCCCCCCCCCCCCCCAAGACATTACTATGTTAGGGAAGGTCACCACTGACATGCCATCAATCAATCAATCACATCAAAGACCTCTCAGAGAGAGAGAGAGAGAGAGAGAGAGAGAGAGAGAGAGAGAGAGAGAGAGAGAGAGAGAGAGAGAGAGAGAGAGAGAGAGAGAGAGAGAGAGAGAGAGAGAGAGAGAGAGAGAGAGAGAGAGAGAGAGAGAGAGAGAGAGAGAGAGAGAGAGAGAGAGAGAGAGAGAGAGAGAGAGACAAGAGACAGAGTGGGACAAAGAGAGTGAATGAGTGAGAGAGAGAGACAAGAGACAGACGGGCAGACAAAGAGCCAGAGAGAGAGAGAGGCAGAGACAAAGAGAGATAGAGAGAGAGAGAGAGAGTGAATGAGTGAGAGAGACACAGAGAGAGAGAGAGAGAGAGAGAGAGAGAGAGTCTGAGATGCGATACAGAGAGGACTTTCAGAGGAAATCATGGGGAAAATATGATGTATGGTAGATTGATGGGTATAGATGGACCCCTCCCCCTGGAAGGCAGGGGAGAGGGACAGAGATGAGAGAGAGACCATTTATATTGCTATATTGCAATTTATATTGTTGAAACCACAGTCGTACCATTTGAACCTGTTGGTGCAACACTGTCTCACTCCCCAAAATGCATATTGTGACTTCTTTGGACGGACATCCCGGAGAAGTCAAACGGTGACTGGAAGGGGGTACCCTGAAGACGTAACAGGGTGACGGGTCCGCCAAGAAGCGTTTAAAACGACGGAGGCACGCGAGCCGGGAGGCACGCGAGTCGCCGGGCTGAGCATGCAGTGCCGTTAAGAGTCATGTCAGAATCGTAACTCATATTCACCCAAAGTCAACTTGTGTCTTATCCCCCCCGTCCCCCTTCCAGTCAACCGTTTGACTTCTCGGGGTGCATGATCTATTAAATGTTACTACATGTTATTCACTTTTGTATTTATATATATTCAGCTACTTTTCAAATGATTAGATTATTATTATTAGATTAAGTATTCCTAGGGCGGAACTCCCTAGGTGGCGTAGTTGGCTACCCGTACTCATACCGTTACATTTTGCCGTGTGTGGCATTTTGGTGTGTGTGTGTGTGTGTGTGTGTGTGTGTGTGTGTGTGTGTGTGCGTGTGCGTGTGCGTGTGACTCCATAATTTTGCTGTTTTCCAGAAAGGGAGAAGAAGAAAAAGGAGGGGGTGGGGGGGGCAACAGGAAATAAGCATGTCAAAGATAACATAAACAAGATGAAGATATCTAAATGTATACACATACATACTTGTATATGCATAGCATATACAGCATATAGCATAACCAGCAGCAGATACAGTACAGTACACGAGGTAAAGCATAAGGTGTGAAAGTGGTAACACGTTGGTAGGTCCACATGATGCATAAGGTGCAAAAACACAGGGCAGAAACATTACAGGTAAAGTCTACATGGCAGGTCCACAGGGAAAGTAAAGTCTGAAAGTCTGAGGAACATATCCACATAAAAGGGAGGGGGAAACACTGTTTGTTTCAAGTAAGAGTGTGTGTGTGTGTGTGTGTGTGTGTGTGTGTGTGTGTGTGTGTGTGTGTGTGTGTGTGTGTGTGTGTGTGTGTGTGTGTGTGTGTGTGTGTGTGTGTGTGTGTGTGTGTGTGTGTGTGTGTGTGTGCAAATTTCACACCACTCATTTGTCAGTTCCTGACGGTCCGTCTACTTTTGAAGAAGTCAGCATCGGATGAAACGATGCCAAACACCGACAACGACGGTAATAACGCACACACGCACACACAGCAACAAGCCGCAGCTCTGCAAAATAAGCTGAGTGGGAGTTAGCTAATCTAATCACAAACACATTCTCCCCACACAATTAACACCAGACACACCGCACAGTAAATATCCCAGGAAGCAGTGGAGGAAGAAGTACTCCAATTTGTTACTTAGTTAAAAGTAGCAATACCACAATATAAAGAAACACTCCGTATTCCGGCTATTTTCAGCGAAGATGGAAAACAGAAAAGACACTAGTCTTGGTAGTCCCGAGGGACTACCAAGACGGTAGCTCTTTCCCACTGGCGGATTTATTCTGCATTCTTGCAGGCAAAACAACCCAACATCGAACTGGTGAACATAAACAAAAATAAAGCATGAACAATGATAATAATAATCAGGGTTGCCAGATCTGCTAATTATAATTTCCCTGCAAGGTTTTATTTGAAAATAGCCGATCTACAAGCTCACAACGCGTCGCATCGCGACGCATTGTGAGCTTGTAGATCTGCTATTTTCAAATAGCTGATGTATATGTTAAAGTGCTCATGTGGCCAATAGTCGCTTCTTTTGGGCTGGTTTTCCTAGACCTGGTTGCTTGTTTCGCTCATAGAATCTGGCAACACTGATAATAATGATTAAACATAACAGAAACATAACGTGAATATTGCACCAAAAAAATGTAATAAATGAGGAAAATATATCACAAACACACCTCACTGGTTTCTGCACATCACCAAAGGGAATGAGATCAACAAAGTGCCCATGAACAAGCTCAGACAGCGACAGAACTGCACTTCAGTCGGGACAACCCATGAATGGATACAATTTAAATACTTTTATATTCAATACAAAATATTGAATATAAAAATATAAAATGAACAATATATTTATTTAAGTTTGGTGATGAATTGGATCTGCTTTTAGAAAATGTAGTGGCATTAATTACTTAACAATCTGGGAACCCATCGTTAAAAAAAAAGGCAAAAAACTGCGCCAATTACTTATAATGAATTAATAAAATGAACTAGGTGAGAACGAGACGCGATGAGACATTAATTTATTTTAACCCATTAGCACCTGGAACGCATCTGTGTCACCTTAGATTTATTTGGCTATTCAAAAATAGCTGATAGCTATGAGCTTGTAGATCTGCTATTTTTGAAGAAATCGTGAAAATTATTTTTTATATTTTTTTCCCGAAAAACTGTTAGGATTTAGAAAATGTTTAGAAGCGGTATCAGGTCTTAATGGGTTAATAGGGATCCCTAGTGACCCACATGCAAGATGATAAGAGTCTCCAGAACAATACATGAGATACATTCTTATACTCTTCACTCAAAGGAGGAGGAGTGAAGGCTGATCTAAAAGCCAGCCCCCCAGCCCAAATCACACTCCTGTTACAATGGGACCATCTGTCTCGTTCCAATTCTTGATCAAAAGAATTGGTTTTCACACTGAAGACTGAGCTAGGTGGGAAACTATTAGGCAGAGACAACAATGGCAAGCTGAAAACCCCTCGGCAGACAATATATAATATGCAAATATAATTTAGAAAAGTAACACGTACTCTCAGGCTGACCCACACCTGATCACAATGTAGAGATAACGTGGCACATAGTTTTAAAGCAGCAGCAGCAGCATAGACAGAGGTAGGCAGCAGCAAACAGCAAGCAAGAAATAAGCACCCCATTTAAATAGGGTGCTCTATTATGAAGCGAGTATGTGATTGGTTGAGAATAAAAACATGGAGCTGAGACCGACCAATGGTCGGCCAGCAGCAACTGCACCGAGTTCCCTGACAGAACTTGCCCTGCGCATTTTTTACCATGCGCGACGCTCATTAAATCAATACATCGATCAAACATTCAAAAGCAGACAATATTCAAGGTTATAACTACCATTAAACTAACCTGGGAAACCCTGGTCCCGCATCTCGCTGTCAAACCAACAAAAGTGTACCCACTTAAGGTGTTTACCTGACACCATAACATACAGTATATTGCGTTACAGCTTGACTGAACAATTGATACTTCCGGCACAACGTTGCAAGTTCAATGAAGAAATAGAAATACAAAATAAACAAAATCATTACAAACTAGAAAATGTGCTCCTCGGAGCACAGGTCTCCGCCAGTACTGTTCCTGATTAATCTTGTCTTACCTCACTTCAAAAGATATAAATGATCTTTTGAAGTGACACACCTATTTATAGATCTCTATTTCATCATGCGTCTCACTAGCCAATCAAAGCACACCCTTTCAACATATTGTCACGTGTCACGTTAAGCTTGACCAATGTTAGCTTGGTGGACACACGGAAGGACGAGAACGAAAACATAAGTCTCCTGGCAGAGACAATAATTATGGCAGCCAAAAAAGTAAAAGGCCTTTATTCAAAATATTACTTAAAGGTAGGGTAAGTGATATTTTTTGGTTAAAACAAAAAGTATTTTGCATGCTCATTTCTAGGTGTCATCACTTCCAATTTCCAGTTTAATCTATATCCTGATTGAGTTCTCTATCCTGATTGGATAAAATTGGAAATGAAACTGAAACTGAAACAAAAATGCATTTTCTGTTTAATAAAGAGCTGGAGAGACAAGGAGACTCCTTTTACTGAACAAACACTCTATAGCAATGAGTACTATCACAATATATATAGAGCTATTTAACACTTATTTTAACCAAAGAAAATCACTTACCCTACCTTTAAAGTAAAGTAAAAGTACAAAAGTATTGGCATTCCAAGAAAAAGGCTGTAGATCGGCTATTTTCAAATAAATTAAATATAATGACTAATTGGTTAATGTACAGTATGTTTTGGATTGTTATCTAAATCTGCACAGTAACTAAAGATTTCAAATAATTGTAGTGGAGTAAAAAGCACAATATTTGCCTGTGCGATGAAAGAAAAAAATCAAACCTCAAAATTGTACAGTAATTGAGTAAATGTACTTAGTTACTTCCCAGCACTGCCACGAAGCCAGAAGCAGTATTTTCTGGTGATACAAAATGTCCTGGGAGGTGCAGTAAAGCGCTGTTTGGCTTTAGGCCAGCAGGGGGCCTCTAGGGAATTTGCCAAAGACTTGAGTCCTGTGTGAACCTGAGTGTATTTTTCTGCTTTAATTCAGGTAGAACAGCACTTAAAAACAACTAGGCGATATCACTTCACAGCGGCTTTGCGCCAACTGTGGGCGTGACATTGTCGCTGTCGGGTGGAAACCTTGTAATGCCAAAACCATTACCTTTTCAGAAAATTTAAAAAAAAAGTTGGTTCAGTGTTTATAAAACCTATAGACAGACTTAACCACTTTCACTTTCAACATTTTGTCAAAAACATGATGCGACACGTTGTGAACTTGTGTATGTCGGTTCTTGATACTTTTGTGTGACACTCTTGAATAAAGCAGGGCTTGATATGGAGATATAAGGTTTCGGCCCAACAATAACACTATGGCGAGGTCCTGTAAGTAAACAATAATACTCAATAATAATACACAATAACATAATTTCATAATAAATGCGACATTTTATGTGCGTAGCACCACAGGTGTGTGTGTAGCCAGCTAGGCTACAGATGTGAACTTTTGTTTTTTATCTTTGGTAGCCTATAGGGCACGTGCACAAGTTGGTTGTGAGGGCCCTCTCCAAAAGGAGAGCCAAACAGTTAGCAAGGTACGGCTCAATATCAGCCATTATAGGAAGCCGCTCAATTTGGAGGAGGCGTTGTTGTTTCCTTTAGCCATGATTGATGTCTGCTGTGTCTGACAAGTATGCCAACATTATTGTATGTAACAATGTTCTGCCTTATATGCACTTTGTAACTGGCTGTTTTCCCATTATCTGACGGCACTGGCAGTATTTGTGTCCTTTGTGCAAGGCATTCTTGTACTTCTGTTTATGTGGACATAAATACATATTTCAAATGTATGTGTGTGTGTGTGTGTGTGTGTGTGTGTGTGTGTGTGTGTGTGTGTGTGTGTGTGTGTGTGTGTGTGTGTGTGTGTGTGTGTGTGTGTGTGTGTGTGTGTGTGTGTGTGTGTGTGTGTGTGTGTGTGTGTGTGTGTGCGTGCGTGCGTGCGTGCGTGCGTGCGCGCGCGCGTGCGTGTGTGGTGCAATGTCCTGTTCCGCTAATGTCAGTGTACATACTACGTAGCCTGTGTAATCCTGTGTCACTTGCTCCATGTTGGTTTGTGTCTGCACCAGGGTTATTATAGTTAACTAAAACTAAAGCCAACAATGCAAAACTAACTCAAACTTAAACTAACTAAAAGTACAATTTGTTCACCATCATATCTGATGTCATGCATTCTTTAATCCTACCTTTTTTAGCTTCTATAAATCAAGAATTTCCTCCTAATACCGTCAAAAACTAAATCTACATAAATAAATAAAAACTCATGAATTTCTAAAACTAAAAGCACTCTTAAATCGAATAAAAACTAAACACCAAACTGAAAAACTCAATAAAAAAACAAAACAAATGAATATTTCAAAACTATAATAACTATGCTCTGCACATGGCAAATCCAAAAACATCACAATGCACAAGTTTCTGACTGTGTAACTAATCAACTAACTTGTACAACACCCTACAGAATCAGAATCAGGTTTATTGTCACATCACAGGTTTACAAGGTAAAAAAGTGGGTGAAATTTGTTTTTGTACATCATTCCCAGCGCAACGTTAAATTCCGTAGAAAGAAGAGTGGGGAGAGATTACAACTGTAATACAAAAATCAAGGCAACATGTCTCCTGAGTGCCTCTTATCACTGGGTTTGAACAGCTCCCTCTGTGCAGCTGAAGTTTGCTACTTCCTGTTTTGGCGTGGTTTCTGGTTGTTCTAAGATATGACCACTTCCTCGGCACCGCCTTTCATCTCGCAGACGACTGCAAGTTAGATGCACGCACTCGGACGACCGGGAAATGCACGTGTTACCTTCAACTTTACAGTCACATCTAGAGTTGCCAACTACCTGCAATTCAAATAAGGGATGCCCAGAAAAAAACCTTGGACCTAGAAACCACATTCTGGGGGGAACATTAGCCAAAAATGTCCAATCTAAACTCACAACACATCGCATTGTGAGCATGTAGATCTGCAATTTTTGGCAAAGACATTTGGTGTTGACCGAAAAATGCAGAGTACAGAGACACCTCAGAACCAGTTTACTAAGTCTAGAAGGTTTAAGTGGTTGACAACCTGATTGATTCTCAACAATAAGGAACTAAGTGTGTCCCTTATCAGTTCAATAAGGAACATGTTTGTTTAGTTTCAAAATAAGGTACGATTCCGTATTCCGAGGGACAATTGGCGACCCGAATCACATCTCAGGTTCACCGGTGTGAAAGAGTGGGTGAAATTCTATGTTGTACAAGCTCCCGACATTTTGGGAATAAGAAAAGAGTCATAGATGCCGCCGCTCAACGTCGGGTCCGGGGAACACCAGTGGTCAAAATGGACCCTTACAGGTCTGTAACTCTGAGATGGACGCTTACAGGTCTGTAACTCTAAGATGGATGCTTACGGGTCCATTTGGTTATGTTTGTGCACTCTCAGAGTTAAATCAACAATGGGGAATTTACCGTGTAGAAAACGGTTTTAATAAGGGCGTCTAATGGATTTCAAAGTGGGGGTCCTTGAAATTCAAAAGGTTGAGAACCGCTGTCAGGGCGCAGTCCCACCGAAACATGGTTGGCCGCCGTTAAACTCAGGTTGTGCCCGGCCACAGTTTTCTGCAGCCAGCGCATACTAAATAAACGGAGTGGGTTTCTATATCTGTGGAGTGACCCACCTGTCACTCACTTTCAGGACCCTCCCATGCAACAGCTACAACCAGTTGCTCTATCGCGAGCACCATGTCGCTTCCTGAGTCTTGGGACGGTCCGCCTTCGACTCACCCGAGTGGAAATAGGGGGAAAGTCATAGAGCGCATAAACGCAAGATGTGCGCAACAAGCGGAAAGATGCGCTCTTGCGTGAATCCACGTATTTACATTGACAAAGCATTGGCAGATTCCGCCCCAGAGGTCAAATAAAAGTGTGGTGGGGCCGTGCCCTCATAAGGGTAAAGAAGAGAGAAAGAAATGAGGTAGTAAAAAAAAAAAAAACACACCATGAAATGCGGAACATATACAGAGAGAGCTAAACGTCAGCCTGAGAATGTGAACTTCAGAACCCTGCACCCTAACCCTGTGAAAAAAAGTCAATAGGCTCTATGCAGAGCAGCCATATTGGGAATGAATTGGGCCCCTTCCTTCCTCCCTTCCTTCACAGGTGTTGCCAATGATACTAATTAAGGCTCTGTTCCATTTAGTGTGGCATAGTGGTTGTCTTATTTTTGTCTTATTTTCAATGACCCCCGTTACACAGCCACCATAAGGGGCCATTTGGGAACCAAAATGGAGTGTTTCTAGTGAGCCAACATGCACAATATCAGCACCCTGACCAGAATGGAACAGAGCCTTCATTAATATCATTGGTAACACCTGTGAAGGAAGTAAGAAGAGGCCCAATTTCTTTCCAATATGGCTGCTGTGCATAGAGCCTATTCGCCCCAAATCTCCTGACACAAATGACCTGGGAAAACGGGCGTGGGCCCCACAGCTCTCTCTCCCAACAGATGGGAACCAATTAGCCGCCTGACTCCTGGAAAGCACATGGGCAGCCGCGCGGAGCCCACATGCAAATGAAGCGGACGAGAGGAGAAGTCGGAAGCGTATCTGTTGGCCGTCTTGGGAGACGGAGGGGGAAATTAATGAAGGAGACAGGCAGAGGTGATTTTTCATTTTTCTATCCTTTTAATGGAGGACAGTGATAGAAGAACATGGGGGAAATTATGTGTGGAGGACGTACTGTAAACTGGAAAGAGAAGTGTTTCTCTGGGAATCCCTTCGGTAATGAGTATCGCTTTTAACGGCATGGCTCCTCAGAAGCGAGTCGCCTATAACAGTGGTTCTCAAACTTTTTCATGTCCCCTTCAAATTATGTTTTGATTTCGCAGCAGACCCCTTGTCTCAAAAAATATTTTTTGGGCCAGGATTCTTCTAAAATGGCAGATCTACAAGCAAGTGCCGCACTATGAGCTTGTATATCTGCTATTTTTGAATAGTATAAAATACGGTTAAAGTGGTTAAAATGATTATGACGCCATATTAACTAGTTTTGCTGGGAACCCCCTGGTACCTAGCCTGGGACCAGACAAATCTGCGACTGCAACAAAAAAATTGCACTCTGCGATTTGGGTCTGGCACCGCTCCATAGAGAATCCATTTCCTGCTCCAGAAGACGTGTGTGACCAATCAGGGCCGAGTATTTGCATATGGGAGACTGTAATTGGTAGTTGGTTGTAGGTCTAACCAATTGCGTCGAGGGCCATTGTTTTGATCCCGCCCCTTGGGAAAAAAAACTTCCTCATGGAAGCACCAGACTCATATCCACGCAGTGATATAGTCTGTCTACGCCAGGCTACCTGGTACCCCCCAAGGACCCCTGGGGGTCCCCGGTCCGCACTTTGAGAACCAATAGTCTAAAAGAGTCTGTCTGTCTGTCTGCCTGCCTGCCTGCTCGTGTGACCACAGCTAATCTCTCACGCCCACTGCAACGATCAGCGCCTCATTTCTTGTGCACACTGTCAATAGGTGTTTTTCAAAATTGTAATACTTTTTGAAATATTTAACTTATAACATTTTAGATTTTATGCCGGAAGTCAACGGAGGTTGGGTTGGGCTGAAAACCTTTCCCAAATATGGAGATCACTGATGTCAAAGTACTGAGCGTGCAGGTGCATGTGTGCGTGCAGTGTGATGGAGGGAGGCGGCTGTAGGCTGCCAGAACAAGTTAGTCTCCAAGTGTGCATGTCTCAGCCATTCACCTGCCTTTCCTCTGGCTGTTTACACAGTGCATCAGCAAACATGTGGGTATAATAGAATTAAGCCCTATATACTTCATGGTACGACTAATATGAAATACTGTGAACATCATCGATGACTGACATAGTAGATGATGACTGACATCATAGGCCTCGACGTCTGAAATCCACATGGAAACCAGATGTTAGAGAACCACTGCGTTATTAGACCGTTTGTTACTATATCTCATCCTATCAGCTCCTTCACAGACTGCGAGTGGATCTATCAGCCAGTGAAATAAGCTAGCCTAACGGGAGAACGCTCAATTTAACACCAAACATCAAATGATTCATTCATCCAAGTAAATTAATTATCTTGTCACATTATTTGCCAACTTTTTTGAGGCAAAAAGTGTCTATATTTGCACATAAGAAAAAAGGCATTAGCAAACCCAGTGCTTTTCTTTTGCCGCCTTTCAAATGAAACATCCAGCAGCTGCGAGAGAAAGATGGTAGAGAAGAAGAAGAGGAGCTGCCTCTCTTCATCTGAAGACTAGAAGATGACTTAAATCTCTCTGATGTCAGACAGCACATTTACAATGACTGAAGCCCCATTTATACTTTATCACACGGAAGCATTTAGTTTGGTTCTCACAAAAAGAAAGTGAGCATGCGTGTGTGTGTGTGTGTGTGTGTGTGTGTGTGTGTGTGTGTGTGTGTGTGTGTGTGTGTGTGTGTGTGTGTGTGTGTGTGTGTGTGTGTGTGTGTGTGTGTGTGTGTGTGTGTGTGTGTGTGTGTACGCAAGTGCGTCCGTCAGTGGTGTAAAGTAACTAAGTACATGTACTCAAGTACTGTACTTAAGTACAATTTTGAGGTATTTTTATTTCACTGGAGTATTTCCAATTTTCAGTACTTTTACTTCTACTCCACTACACCTCAGAGGCAAATATTATACTTTTACTCCACTACAATTATTTGAAAACTTGAGTTACTTTTGATTATTATTACAAAACATACATTAACCACTTCAGCCATATATACATTTTGGCCATTTGTAAATAGCCGATCTACAAGCTCACAATGCGTCGCATCGCGACACATTGTGAGCTTGTAGATCGCTATTTTCAAAAGATTTGTATACATTTTATATATTTGAAAACTTGTGAAATGGGACATTCTGCACAATGACTACTTTCTACTTTTGGTACTTTCATTACATTTTGATACCCATACTTTTGTACTTTTACTCAACTAAATGTAGAATTCCGGACTTTTACTTGTAACAGAGTATTTCTACATTGCAGTACCGATACTTTTACTTAAGTAAAACATTCGAGTGCCTTTTTCCACCACTGGCATCTGTGTGTGTGTGTGTGTGTGTGTGTGTGTGTGTGTGTGTGTGTGTGTGTGTGTGTGTGTGTGTGTGTGTGTGTGTGTGTGTGTGTGTGTGTGTGTGTGTGTGTGTGTGTGTGTGTGTGTGTGTGTGTGTGGGTGTGTGTGTGGGTGTGTGTGTGTGTGTGTGTGTGTGTGTGTGTGTGTGTGTCTGTGTGTGTGTCTGTGTGTGTGTCTGTGTCTGTGTCTGTGATGGGTGGGGGCAGAAGGCTGCAAGCTGCCAGGACAAGTTAGTCTCCAAACATGCATGTCTCAGCCATTCACCTGCCTTTCCCTCTGGCTGTTTAAATATGTGTGCATCAGCATATACATGCTGGGTATAACAGATGAGTAAACATAGATTGGTATGTGTGGTTAGCGTGGGACATATGTTACCCTGAGATTACCCACTTAAGCTCTATAAATCACTCAATCTCCATATTCTAAACTGTTTGTGTTTTTTTCGTAAATGAATGTCCTATTTCAGTGGTTCTCAACCAGTGGTCCGGAGACCATCAGTGGTCCTTGGGGGGGGGGGGGTACCAGGGGGTCCCCAGCGAAATGAGTTAACATAGCGGCACCGAGTGCCACGCTATGAGCTTGAAGATCTGCTATTTTTGAAGAATCTTGAAAATGTGTGCATATCTTTGAATATATATATTTTTTAAAGCGAAAAATTTGAACTCAAATCTTTGCTTCTGGGGGTCCCTGGCACAAACAAAATTCAGATGGGGTTCCGCGGCAAAATGAATATCAATTTAGGGGTCCTTGGCATGAAAAAGGTTGAAAACCACTGCCCTATTTGATCATATTACGCAAAGCGTTTTGAGCTAGTCGATCTGCTACTTTTGCTATTTTTGAATTTTCATACTGAAAAGTCACAGTTTTGGACATGAGGTTTCCACCCCAAACAGAGACGATATACTTCATGGTACGACTAATATGAAATATTTTGAACATTTTGGAGAATTTCTGAACTTTTTAATATCGACTTCTTATAAACATTGCTTATAATGACATGCCCAAAAACCGTGATGCCAGGTTGGTGTGGTTAATTGAAGTAAATATTTATACAGTAGGTGTAGGTGTAGGCCCCACTGAGGTATTTGCTGTTTTGAATCATCAAAAATGTATTCCATCATGCCTGGTTTAATTAAATACATGTTGTTAATGATCTTGCATTATTGACATTTGTGCCTTGTTATATATCCGCTCTTTAATGCAAAATAGGCCTTTTATTGTACAGTTTATGTGAGATCACATAAACTGTGATTTATAAGAGACCCTAAACAAATGCAAATTCTCATCCCTTTAATCACTATTTCTGGTGATGATAGTGTCCTTCAAATGCATGAGGAGACTATACTTTTTTCAATTAGTTTCATTCATTTCATGGATTAATTTCATGGATTTCATGGATGGACTTGATGCAACATTACATTTCAAAAAGTATTGACATAATTAAATAACTAATTGAAAGATTATGCTCTTAGGTGCATTAGGATTAGGACAATGTCAATCACCAGAACCATGGACGTGTGTTCCCTGTGAGTCCAACAACAGGGTTAATATGCATGGAGTTTGGACTTGAATGGGCTTATATAGGAGTGGGAATGAATATTAAATATCAAAATATTGAATCAAGCGACTTAAAACTGCCTGGGATGCACACAAAAGGCCAAGTAGACATGAAAATGACCCAAGAAGTGTTTCATTAACCCTTTAAGACCGGGAAAGCATCATTTGTGTCATTCTTTCTATTAAAGAATATGCAGATATACAAGCTGGTGCCGCACTATGAACTTGTAGATCTGCTATTTTTGAAAAATCGTGAAATTGTGTGCAAATCTTTGAATAAATATATTTTTAAAGCGAACATTTGTAACTCAAATCTTTGATTCTGGGGGGTCCCTGGAAGAAATATTTTACAAATGTTTTCAAAAACGATATATTCAAAGATCTGCACAAATGTTCGATTTTTCAAAAATAGCAGATCTACAAGCTCATAGCGCGGCAGCCCAAAGAAATCTAAAAATGGTCTAAAATAAAATAAATAAAAAGAAAAATCTAAAATAGCTAAAAAATAAAAGCTAAAAAGCTAAAATAACATTGCTCACATCGCGATGCAATGCATTGTGAGCTTGTAGATTGGCTTTTTTGTTGTTTTCTGGGAAAGACTTTGCCTAATGACATGCCCAAAATATGGACACCAGGATTAAAGTGGTCAAATTGCATGTTATAAAACTGGCTGATATGACCTGATACGGACCAAGTAAATACCACCTCACATCTACTAGCACTGATAATGCCCTTACGGTAAATCAAACAACGCTCACCTCATTCTCATCACTTTCAGTTTACAAGCTTGTGAAATAGTCCGTTTACAGGGCCAAGTGAAAACCTGTTTCAAACCAAGGGAGAACATGCAAATGTATGGGCTGTGAAACATCTACTAGCACTGACCATGCCTTTACAGCAGTGGTTCCCAAACCTTTTCATGTCAAGGACCCCCAACTTAACACTTATAGGCTCTATGCACAGCAGCCATATTGGAAAGAAATTGGTCCTCTTCTTACTTCCTTCACAGGTGTTACCAATGATACTAATGAAGGCCCTGTTCCATTCTGGTCAGGGTGCTGATATTGTGCATGTTGGCTCACTAGAAACACTCCATTTTGGTTCCCAAATGGCCCCTTATGGTGGGTGTGTAACTCTGAGAGTGTACAAATGGAACCAAATGGACCCTTACGGGTCCATTTTTACACTCTCAGAGTTATGGGGGTCCTTGAAAATAAGACAACCACTATGCCACACTAAATGGAACAGAGCCTTAATTAGTATAATTGGTAACACCTGTGAATGAAGGAAGTAAGGAAGGGGCCCAATTCATTCCCAATATGGCTGCTGTGCATAGAGCCTATTAGCCCACGGACCTCCATTTGAAAAGATATGCCAGGGACCCCCATACTTATGGCTCTAGCAGTGATTCTCAAATCATTCTAATTTCAAGGAACCCCAGTTTCACATGCATTAGGCTACGGACCCCCATTTAATGGCATTTCTATCTCTGGGACCCGCATTTATATTGTAAATGTTAATTTAACTCTGAGAGTGTACAAATGGAACCAAATTTGGTTCCATTTGTACACTCTCAGAGTTACAGACCCATAAGGGTCCATTTGGTTCCTAACTATCCGTCATTTAGCTGGGGAGTGGGGACCCCTGGAACTCCCTAAAGGACCCCCGGGGGTCCCCCCGGACCCCACTTTCAGAAACAATGCCTGACAGTACGTCAAGCACGTACGCTCACCTCAACCCTCATCCTTTCCAGTTTACAAGCTTGTGAAATATTCTGTTTACAGGGCCCACGTAAACACCCATTTCAAACAAAAGGGAGAGAACATGGAAGCTGTTCCTCGCTGAATGATACATCTAACTAGGTTACAGAGAAAACAGCATCCTGAGTTTCAACGAGATTGGGGATTGGAAAAAAAACAACTATTTGGCCCTCTGGGATGTGTTTGGTCATTTCAAATGCAGCAACAGGAAGTAAACACAAAAGACAAAAACAGAAATAGAATAGAGGTCAGAGGAATCCATCACAAAGAGTCCATCTCAAAGTCAACATGTGCGTTAGATAAAGCAATGATACACGGGGTATCTTTGCAATCTGTGCAGAGCGAAGGCGGACTGTACACCCGGTGGACCATTTTGTTGCTGTCGGCCAAAACCCTTGTATCTCCATGTTTGATCTTGTTATGTTCAAAAAGGTCCGTGTTCCTACTTCATCATACAGTGTCACACAACAATAGCCAGTGGTGGAAAAAGTACTACATTTTTTTACTCAAGTAAAAGTATCAATACTGCAATGTAAAAATACTCTGTTACAAGTAAATGTCCGGAATTCAACATTTACTTGAGTAAAAGCACTAAAGTATTGGTATTAAAATGTAGTTAAAGTACCAAAAGTAGAAAGTAGTAATTGTGCAGAATGTCCCATTTCACAAGTTTTCAAATGTATAAAAATCTTTTGAAAATAGCCGATCTACAAGCTCACAATGCGTCGCGATGCGACGCATTGTGAGCTTGTAGATCGGCTGTTTTCAAATGGCCAAAATGTCTATAGGGCTGAAGTGGGTAATGTATGTTTTGTAATAATAATCAAAATCTACTAGAAACTAGTAACTCAAGTTTTCAAAGAATTGTAGTGGAGTAAAAGTACAATATTTGCCTCTGAGATGTAGTGGAGTAGAAGTAAAAGTGAAAATTGGAAATACTCCAGTAAAGCAAAAAATACCTCAAAACTGTACTTGAGTAATGTACTTAGTTACTTTACACCACTGACAATAGCCCATCTAGAAGCACTTGTAGATCTGCTATTTTTGCTATTTCTTTAAAGTGAAAGTGCGTGGGAGATAAGTAGTGAACCAATCAAAAGTATCAACAAGATCTTGTGACTAAATAATAACTACAATGGATCCACTGGAACACAGGTTCCTTTTTCCATTTCCTAAAAAGTAACAGTTTTGGACATGAGAGGTTTCCGTCCGACAGCGGCGACCTACAAAAGGACGTTACAGCTTTCTTGTACAAAATTTGGCATCCCTGGCTGTTCCCTGACAGCCGTGCATTCAAAACCACACACCGCTTATACTTTCAACTGTGGAGGCGTTTACATTTTTGGCAGCTCAGCCATGTTCGTTTAGCTCTCTAACTTAAACGAACGCGGTGTGAGAGAGACACCTTTATGGTACCTGGCCCCCAGCTCCCCTTCTACAGCAAACTGAAGAGCAAATCAATCTCACAGGAGAGACATTCCATTCACTGCACTCCTAACATTTCTCCAAACAGGACCCTCCTCTAAATCCTAACCTAAACACGTTGTAAACATAAAAGAGCAACAAGACTGTGAACTTTTAGAGGAACGAACCGAATCAGTTTACTTATTTTTTTTAAGCGTGTGTGTGTGCGTGCAATCGTGCATGAGTGCGTGTGCGTGCACGTGTGTGTCTGTGTATGTGTAGGGAGGCCTCATTTGAAACACAACAGCTAGCAAATTGAATGTTAAGCATTGACAAAAACAACCAAATAATAAAGACACAATCAGGGACACATGGGAACCATGTACAGTGTGTGTGTGTGTGTGTGTGTGTGTGTGTGTGTGTGTGTGTGTGTGTGTGTGTGTGTGTGTGTGTGTGTGTGTGTGTGTGTGTGTGTGTGTGTGTGTGTGTGTGTGTGTGTGTGTGTGTGTGTGTGTGTGTGTGTGTGAAATACGTCAAAACGGTTGGCTTGAAATTGATTGATCTCCCTTTGACTCCTACAGTCACTAATATGACAGCAACAGAACTTTCACTGTCACTGTCACAAAGGCTATAGCCTCTTTATACAGACTAGGGCTGGGAAATTAACCACAAATATATCGAAACCGATATTTAGAAGTAGAACCAATAATCTAGGAGCACGTTTTTTCTTATAATTACATCAACGAATCAACATGAACACATTATAGTAAAAAATGCATCATCAACTAAATCGATTACTCTCATTAGCCCTTGATAAGACCTATTATAGCTTCACCCAGCTGAGTGCCACGGAGGGGCAGTTAAGGGTTAAGCGTCAGGTACACCTCAACACATTGCAGAGGCCGGGAATCGAACCCGGGACCTTGCGTTTCCCAGGCAGGTTCTATACACATTCAACGCTGGCCGCACCAACGTAACTCTGTATTATACTTTGTTGTACAATGGGGCAAAAAACAACAGTTTGAAATAATCGTGATACTGATTTGAAGTCATAGCTTATCGCTCAGCCCTAACAAAGACAAACCACAACTCTTCAACTGTTTCAGTACAGCATAATACCAAAAACCATAACTACAACTCTGCAACTGTTACTGACCTTCTGAGGTTTATGGAGTGAGGGGAGGGATGTGGTGGGTGGTAGCGGGGTGGTGGGGAGGGGCTGAGTGGAGCAGTAATTTACTGGCCGTAATAAAACGACTTCAGCCAGAGACCATCATTCAGCACGCATTGATGTGTTGATGTGACACGCAGAGGCGCGTTAAAAAACACACAACAGCACATGATGGAGACATTGTCAGGGTTGTCAATAATAGCCCAATAGTGCATGGATTGAATAAAAAACAGGGGGATTTTTTTTAGCACATTAGTCTACTGCTCTATACTGTAGCTACACCTATTATTGTCTCCGCCAGGCCAAAGGCATGTTTTGCACCCTGTCCGTCCCCCGCGTGTGTGTGTCCGCCTGTGAACAGCTAATCTCCGGCACCGTTGGCTTGATCGCAGCGAAACTGTGCACACACACTCCCTGGATGCCAGAGCAGAACTTCTGCCCCAAACTTTTCACATG